>NW_011494652.1:10015-23927 GCF_000754665.1 Bison bison bison | reverse complement strand
TGTTGCTTCCTGACCTGCATATAGATTTCTCAAGAGGCAGGTCAGGTGGTCTGGGATTCCCATCTCTTTCAGAATTTTCCACAGTTTATTGTGACCACAGTCAAAGGTTTTAGCATAGCCAATGAGGCAGAAGTAGGTATTTTTCTGGAATTTTCCTGCTTTTTCTATGATCCAATGGATGTTGGCAATTGATCTCTGGTTCCCCTGACTTTTCTAAATCCAGCTTGAACATCTGGAAATTCTCGGTTCACAAACCTAGCTTGAAGGATTTTGAGCATTACTTTGCTAGTGTGTGAAATGAGTGTAATTGTGTGGTAATTTGAACATTCTTTGGCATTGCCTTTCTCTGGGACTGGAATGAAAACTGACTTTTCCAGTCCTGTGGCCACTGCTGAGTTTTCCAAATTTGCTGGCATATCGAGTGTAGCACTTTCACAACATCATCTTCTAGGATTGAATTAGCTCAGCTGGAATTCCATCACCTCCACTTGGTTTGTTCATAGTGATGCTTCCTAAGGCCCACTTGACTTCACATTCCAGGATGTCTGGCTCTACGTGAGTGATTGCACCATCATGGTTATCTGGATCAAGATCTTTTCTGTACAGTTCTGTGTATTCTTGCCACCTCTTCTTAATATCTTCCACTTCTGTTAGGTCCATGCCATTTCTGTCCTTTATTGAGCCCATCTTTGCATGAAATGTTCCCTTGGCACCTCTAATTTTCTTGAAGAGATCTCTAGTCTTTCCCATTCTGTTGTTTTCCTCTCTTTCTTTGCCCTGATCACAAAGGAAGGCTTTCTTCTTTTTGCTTGCTATTCTTTGGAGCTCTGCTTTAAGATGGGTATATCTGAGAACCCCATGAGCAGTATGAAAAGGCAAAAAGATATGACAGTGAAAGATGAACTCCAAAGGTCAGTAGGTGCCCAATATGCTGCTGGAGATCAGTGGAGAAATAGCTCCAGAAGAAATGGAGATGCTGAGCCAAAGCTACAGCACCCTGTTGTGGATGTGACTGGTGATGGAAGTAAAGTCTGATGCTGTAAAGAGCAATATCGCATAGGAACCTGGAATGTTACATCCATGAATCAAGGCAAATTGGAAGTGATCAAACAGGAGACAGCAAGAGTGAACACTGACATTTTAGGAATCAGTGAACAAAAATGGACCCCAATGGGTGAATTTAACTCAGATGACCATTATATCCAGTACTGTGGGCGAGAATCCCTTAGAAGAAATGGAATAGCCCCTCATAGTCAAAAAAAGAGTCCAAAATGCAGTACTTCATGCAATCTCAAAAATGACAGAATGATCTGTTTGTTTCCAAGGCAAATCATTCAATAACACAGTAATCCAAGTCTGTGCCCCAAACACTAATTCCAAAGAAGCGGAAGTCGCACTCTTCTATGAAGACTGACAAGGCCTTCTAGAACTAACACCCAAAAAAGCTGTCCTGTTCATCATAGGGGACTGGAATGTGAAAGTAGGAAGTCAAGAGACACCTGGAGTAACAGGCAAGTTGGCCTTGGAGTACAGAATGAAGCAGGGCAAAGGCTAATGGAGTTCTGCCAAGAGAATGCACTGGTCATCGCAAACACCCTCTTCCAACAACACAGGAGACGACTCTACACATGGACATCACCAGATGGTCAACACCAAAATCAGATTGATTATATTTTTTGCAGCCGAAGATGGAAAAGCTCTATACAGTCAGAAAAAACAAGACCAGGAGATGACTATGGCTCAGCTCATGAGCTCCTTATTGCCAAATTCAGACTTAAATTGAAGAAAGTGGGGAAAACCACTAGACCATTCAGGTATGACCTAAATAAAATCCCTTATGATTATACAGTGGAAGTGAGAGACAGATTCAAGGGGTTAGATCTGATAGACAGAGTGCCTGATGAACTATGGATGGAGGTTCATGACATTGTACAGGAGGCAGTGACCATCCTCAAGAAGAAGAAATGTAAAAAGGAAAAATGGTTGTCAGAGAAGGCCTTATAAATAGCTGAGAAAAGAAGAGAAGTGAAAGGCAAAGGAGAAGAGGAAAGGAAACACAGTAACAGAACTAAAAATGCCTCCTAAGAGGGTCATCAGGAGTCTCTATACAGCTGAGGAAAGAATCTGAACTAAAGATAGGGCCCGTGGACCACACAGACTGAAATACAAAGAGAAAACAGTGAAAAGCTGTTAATAGAGAATCCAAAAGCTGTGCAACAAAGGAGAAGTGTCAGAAACGGGGGGAAACAGAGGCGAAATGATCTTCCTGTTTTCATTGCTCACTAGATGCTGCGGAGAGACGCTCAGAGTGTGGAGAAGAGTAACGGTCCTGAGGGGTTGGCTGCTGGCAGCGCTCATGGATGAGGGATGCTGGTCACCATGGCAACGTTCGCTGTGAACTCATGTATTAGAAGTGTTTTTTAAAATTTACTTTTTTAAAAAAATGTATTTACTTTTAATTGGAGGATAATTGCTTTCTGATGTCTTGGTTTCTGCCATACATCAACATGGATCGGCCAGAGGTATACATGTGTCCCCCCCTTCTTGAGCCTCCCACCTCTCTAGGTTGTCCCAGGCCTGGCATCAGGTTGCCAGCCCTGTGCTAAAGCAACTTCCTGTCAGCTACCTGTTTCAGACATGGTGGTGCATGCGTCTCAGCACCACCCGCGAAATCCGTCACGGCCCCCTGCCCCTTCTGTGTCCACAGGCTGTCCTACGTCCGAGTCTCTCTTCCTGCCCTGAAACAGCTTCATTCGCACCGTTTTTGTAGATCCCACGTATACGTGTTAATATGCAGTTTGTCTTTCTTGTTCTGACTTGAGAAGCGTGCTTTTCAAAGACATCCGTGTATCTTCGGCATTGCTGTGTCTCTGCTGCCGTGAGGGCTTTTGTCTGGCTGTGCTGAGCGGGGCCACTTCCAGCTGCTGCTCAGGCTTCTCACTGCGGCGCGTCTCTCGCTGCGTGGCGCGGGCTCAGGGGCGTGAGGACGTCGGAAGTTGGGGCACGTGAGCTCAGCAGTCGCAGCTCCTGGGCCTGCTCAATAGTCATGGCAGACGAGCTCATTTGCTCCCCTGCACGGGGGGTCCTCTCAGATCAGGGATGGAACCTGTGTCTCCTGCATTGGCAGGAGGCTTCTTCACCACTGAGCCACCAAGGCGGCCACCAGTGAGGTTTTTTATGTGAAACCGTGAGTGTCGCTCCTTCTCCCAGGGTCCTTCTGTTGCCCAGTCCCAGGCTGCACAGCTGGCTGCTCAGCAGGCCAGGGAGTCCAGGGGTGAGCTCTCGGGAAGGAATAGTGCCTTCATTCAGAGGCCGGCAGGCCCAGAAGATGGTGGACTAATGTCCTAAAGAACCACGTTCTTTGGGGTAGGATGCGGCTTCTTTTGCGCTAATGGAAAGGGCGAGCAGGGGATTGGAGATGAAAGGGTGCAGGCGGACTGCAGACTTCCTGGAGCCACCTGGCCTTCAAGGGAGCAGAACATTTGTTTGTCCTGCTGCTTGCTCACGTAGGCTGGATCTCAAGGCTCCTGCAAAGCCTCAAGTTGTTAGCAGTTATTTTTACTTTGCCTGTCTTATCTCTGCTTGTTTGCAAGGTTCCTAGGCTGAAAGCAAACTTATCTACAGCAAGCAACCCGGGGCCGTGGGATGGGAACTTTATTCAGGGGATTAGCGGGCTATTTGGGAACGAACAACATGTCTCTGCCGTTTAACTCCTGACGTGCGGGGGCGGCCGTGCTGGGCTCCAGGGGCCGAGGAGCGGGGGGGCGGCTTCAGCACGTGTTATTTCTGCCCTTCTCTGCTTCCAGTCCCCTCAAAAGCGTGCATTTCACAGAACCCACGGGCAGTTTTAAATATTACAAATCACGTCAAAATGGTGTTTTGTAAACCCTCAGAGTTCGAGTAGGCTCCAGGAGTTGGGGATGGACAGGGAGGCCTGGCGTGCTGCGGTCCATGGGGTCGCAGAGTCGGACACGACTGAGCGGCTGAACTGAGCTGAGAGCTGATGCTAGTATTAGTTGCTCAGTTGGAATCTTTGTGACCCAGGGATCGAACCTGGGCCTCCTGGGTGGCAGGAGGATCCCTTAGCGTCTGAGCCTCCAGGGAAGCCCCCTTAGGGCTGACATGGAAGTGGTAAAACCTAGTTGATTTGACACCAGGAAAGTGGACTCGAGCCACGTTAGTGCAAGGCAGTGGGTGGGTGTCCTTACTCACAAAGACTGTTGATTCTGAAGCGATATTTCATTACGGGCTAATGGAAGCCTGAAACGGTGGGGTGTGTGTGTGGTGTGTGCGTCTGAAGAATGAAAATTCAGTGAGTGCATTCATGGTAACATCTCCCTCGTACAAAAGAATCGCCATTTCGTGTGATTTTCTTTAAGGCAGGGAATGGGCCTCAAGCTGTGTTTCCTTAATGCTTTTCTTCCCACCCATTTCCCACCGTGAGACCAGAGCAGGGATTCCGAAAGGCAGCCAGCCCGTCCCCTTCTGAGCCCCTGCCCCCAGCGGCCCCCAGAGTGGCCAGGGTCTGTGGCGAAGCTGTAAAGCCCCACGGAATGTTCCCAGCAGGCAGATTTCAGCGGCCCTCAGCGCTGGCCTGCAAAGGCCCAAATACCTTTCGATAAACTGACGTTGGGAACTTGGTATCTTCAAACATTTCTGTCTTTGGCGAAAATATTTCAAATCCAAGCTCATCTTAAGAGCTAATCTCTCCCACAGCTGCTGCTGTGAGATAAGGCCGGCTGTGCAGAGAGGCGCTGTCTGCAGCCTGCAGCAAAGCTCAGCCTGGGAACGCCGCGGGGGCGGCGGGCGGGCCTGGCTGGATGGCGGGCCTCGGCCTCAGAGGCCTTCACGTCCGTGGTGGGAAGCCCAGTCCTGCCAGGAGTGGGTGACATCGGGGGAATTCTAATTTTTGAATTCTTGGGGTTCTGGCTACCTTTAAAATGACAGAAACACACATTAGCTGAGTTTGTCAGCACCATTTAAAGTAGAAACGTGGAGAAAGAGGGCCCACTCACACGTTATCCGATAACTCGGAGCTCCGGTGGTGAGCAGGCCCTGAGTCCTGCCTCAACTGTGCCGCTGTGGGCTGGCTGACAGCCCTCCGCAGCCCCCCAGTTCTGCCTCTGCAGGGACCAGCCACTCTGGCTCCCACTGCACCCTCTGGGGCCCGGGACCTCCCAGCTGGTGGCTCCTCATGGACCAGGAACCATCTGGAAGAAAGCCCCTTTGGGGGGAAACAGCAGCAGTTTGTGTTAAAAGCTGCAGCCAGAGGGCCTGGGCCAGGGAGGATGTGTCCCGCCTACCAGACGCTGCCCATGGTTTACAGGTGTGACCGAACCCATCAGCTCTGTGTTCACGGTCCCCAGAAATGTGTGGGGCCAGCCTTCAGCTGCCTCCCTGGCCCCCGGGGGGAAACCGCATCACAGAAGCTGCCTTTCGTCAGCAGCGCCCTAGCCCACCTGCTGGTACCAGCGGGGAAAGGGCGGAGGCACCCCTCTCCTTGGCTGCTCAAGGCAGGTCTGGCCACGAGGGTCCCCGGACCTGGGGCTGAGGTCACTCTGCCGTCGGGTTCCCGGGGACCGTGGGGGGTTGTGACGTCACAGAGGATAGAAGAAGGCATCACCCACGAGGCCTGCCAGGAGGCATGGGTGTCGTTGGCAGTCCGAGTGCGGGCTGGAAAAGAATGTCCGGACAGAGAGCGTTTCAGAAAGGAGTAAGGCTGTCGAGAGCAGAGAGCAGAGTCAAAGTGAGCTCTGAGAGAGCAACGGGCTGACCTCCTGACTGCCAGGGAGAGCCCACCGCGGTTAGCAGTCAATTTTTATGGCCTCGAGACGAAGAAAGTTCCTGCTGGAAGGTTGGCATTAGGTGATCGCTTAGGGCGCCATGGGGTGACTGGAGATGGGCATTCTGCCCAACTGCGATCAGGAAGCCTGCTGGTGGCGGTCGGGGGCCTTCTGGCAACAATTAGAGAGGGGCTCAGTCAGCCCCGGAGGTGACCTTGGTTCTGGGCTCCACTGCAAGGCCTCACCCCTGAGGCCTTGGGGCAGGATTCCACAACAGGTACAAACCTCAAGCCAGTCTTCGCGTTGAAATGATCGGCAGAACCTTGGGTGGCGACAGACAGACAGACAGGACGCGTAACCGGGGTGGAGCGCTTGTCTGATAAGACCCACCGGTTTCGAGATGCCGTCTGTCACACGTCACCCGTTTTCTGAGGATGCAGGTCAGAGTCTGGTTCGCTTACGGCCATGCGGGTGACACCGGCCCAGGCAAAGCGACTTTCTTTCTGGTTTTGCCAGCAAAAGCGCATCATTCAGGAAAGTCTCCCAGAGGTAAAAGGACTGTACTCACTGGGCCCCTGGGTGTGCCCGCGTGCCGTCAGGTGGGGCGTTCAGTGCTGCTCAGTAACTGGAGGTGGGAGGTTTGCATGAGCCCCTGAGTGTTCCCAGGGGCCTCCCAGCTCCCCCAGACCAGGGACACGAGGTGGACCCCGACAGCCTTGCCCCGCTACACGCACCTGGGGCCCCGGTCACGCCCAGCCCCAGTCAGCAGTGGGCGCGTCACTGTTTCCTAGGATGCGAGCACACCTCCCAGTACCCTGAGCAACAGCCAGTCGGTGGGTGTGCACCCTGTTGGTCTTCTCTCTCCGTGAGGTTTATTCTAAGGAGCTGGTTCATGCAGCTGGGGGAGGGGGTGCATCGGAGCTCCGTGGGCAGGAATGCAGGCTGGCTCCCTGTGTTGCCACCTGGAGGTTGAAACCTTTTCTGGGAAACCTCAGTCTTGGCCGTCAGGCCTTTGAGTGTTTGAGGCCCACCCCTTGGAGGGCAGGAGACCTGCTTTCCTCTAAGTCTCCTAATTTAACTGCTAATCTCATCAGAAAGCACCTTCGGGGCAACATCTGGACTGGTGTTTGACCAAGGCCGGGCTGCGGGGACACACCGAGTGAGCCATCACACTGGGGAGATGAGATCCTCTTGAAATTGCCTGCTGTCTGCTCCTGAGCCCTGGAGAGCTGCCGTCAGGGCTCCAGGATGTTCGCATCCCGCGATGTCGTCTGTGATGTCACAGGGGCCTGGTGATTGCTAGAACCTCTTACTGTGGCTGCCCCCGTGGATTCAAAAGTGGGGAACGTTTGGAAGACACAGAGCAGATCTTTGTGGTCACACCCCCTCCTCACCCACCCCACCCCCACCCCCTCCCCGGCCACCCTGGACAGATGCGCCAAGGTCAGGTTCATCCACAGCAGATGCTCTGGGGGAGGCCGATGCGACTATAGGCACCCCGGCCGCTTTTCCAAGAGTGCTTTTAGGAACTTGTTACTCTTTCCTGATGAGCTCAGTAAGCTCCTGAATTCAGCTGTGTAATTAAAGAGAAAGTCACCTTCTGCTGGGTGGGGTGCGAGGCTGGAGAGCATCGTGTCCCTTGTGAAGGGGGCGGGCGCAGTGTGCAGAGATGGCCACCAGATGGCACTGTTGCCCGGCAAACGGCGAGGTGGGCGCTGGCCCGGCCTTCCCGGCCTTCCTGGGAGCAAAGCTTCTCTGGGCCCCGAGTGCCTTTAGCCCAGGGCCCCAGAGGAGGCTGCAGCTCTTCCCGCGGGCTCATCCTTGGGGTTCCATGTGTAGGACAGGCAGCCCCATGCGGGACCCACCAGCCCAGCCTCCCTGCCTGGCGTCCGGCGCAGGGCCCCCTGCCCTCAGGGTGCGTTCTTGTCCTCCCAAGACTCCCACGCTGTGAGCCCCAGCAGGGCTCGTGGGCCCTGCTCCCCAGGCCCAGCCTCCCCCGAGGTCCAGTGGGGCCTGGGTCTCAGGGACAGGGAATGGGCAGGAGTGAGGCCCACTCCGGCCGGCACCTGCCTTTCCCTGCTCTGGGCCTCTTTCTCCTTCGCGGTTGGAAGTGAGAGACTCCCCGGGCCAGGACACCTGGGCAAGGAGCCTGGAGAGGTCCCGGAGCCTCTGCTGGGAGGCACTCCATGCCCGACCCCCATTTGTGCCCCAAACGAGCTGCTTGTGGCAGCAGCTGTGTGTCCCCACCTAAGCATCTCTCCAGCGTGGGGGCTGCGGGATCTGGGGGCTAAGCCCTTCCAATGGTGGCCCGAGCTGACGGAGGACAGATGAAGGACAGGGAGGCAGCTCCAGGGACACTCCCGAGGGGCTCCTGCAGCCCCGTGGACAGGGTCTGCTCCTCTACCCCGCGTGTGCTCCCGTCTCGTGAGTCCCTGCCTCAGAGTCTGACTCGCAGGAAGCACAGCGTCCTGGGGAGCTTGCGGGATGAGCCGGGGGCTGACGGATCCCCGGGCCCTGGTCCTCCCGGCTGGAGCAGGTCTGTCGGGTGGGACCAGGCCCCAGTAGGGGGCTGTCACCTGACCAAAGGGTTATTTTCCTGTTAAAATACAAGAGAAAGAAAGGATTTTTCTAAATAAAAAGAGAAGAGTTCCTTGCTCCCCTAGGGCTTCTGGAGCCCGCGTGTGGGACCTCGATCGGCCAGTAGCACCGGGACACAGGTGAGCCCCGGGGCAGAGCTGATGGGGCCTGCGCTGGGCCGTGGGGCCCCCCACCTACCTCGGTCTCCCTCGGGGCTGAGCCCCTCTGGCGTCCTGGTAAATGAGTCACACACAGGAACGCAGGGAACGCCGCCGGGGTCCCCTCCAGCAGTCGAGCAGGCCCCTGGTCATGGTGTGCCTTTCTCGATGGCGGTGGGCGTCAGGGACACGCCCCTCCCTGCACTTTGGAGAAGCCTGAACAGACCTGGGGTTGGGGGCCCTCCTGGGTTTCACTGAATTCACCTCCCACTGCCCGGAAGGCGAGCGTCTCCTGAGGCCCCAGCGTGGCTGCCGCTCCCCCAGGGCGCAGTCAGCTGGGCGCTCCTGTGTGGGGTCCGCATGGGGCTGGCAGGGTCTCTGCAGACCCCGGTCCGTGTGGCTGGAGGCGGACGCTGGCCAGTTCTCAGCTCCATGAGGAAGCCAGAGGCTGTGGTGACCCAGTCAGGAAGGGAGGTGGACCCAGGAACGGCTTGTCGGCATCCTGACCCCACTGAGCGGGTTGTCCTGCTCTGAACCCACGCTGGGACCCTGCGCCGTGGGACTGGAGGGCACAGTGCGTCCGGAGGGCGGCCTCAGCCTCCAGGTCCCCAGGGGCAGGCCGGGCCCTGCGGGGTGGTGACCTCTGAGCCCAGTGGGACTCGGAGCCCCGGGGACCTGTCTGTGCCCCCTGTTACCGGGATCCAGGGACTGTGGGGTCACTGCAGGATGGAGGCAGAAGCAGGCCTGCCCCAGATTGGGGTTGAAATCCTGCTGTTCACCTGTTTCCCACATTTCCAGCTCTGACTCGCGTGTGACCATGACCTTCCTTTTTTCCAAAATCCAGTCCCAGCACATCCTGAGGGACTGGAGCACAGCTGTACCGGGACAAGTCCATGGCCACGGGGGACGGCGCCTCCTTCAAGGGGACGTGGGCTGGTCCTCACTCAGGAAGCGGGCCCCTGGGGGTCAGGATGCGGAGCAGGGCTGGGGCTGATGGAGGGCCCGTCCCGCTAGCCCATCTTCTTCCCCCGGAGACGGGAAGGCTGGGGCTCCTCGCTCTGGAGAGGGAACAGCTGTATTCCCCACAGTGTGCCCATAGGGGTCCCCCCCAGAAAGGAACACGAGAGATGGCTGGTTTTTGGAAAACCTGGTGAAAGAAAGCCTCTCCACATACGCCCACAGAGCATTTGTAAAACCATTCCCTGCAAGACCCAATGTCAAACAAGGATGCAAAGAAGCTGCTTACCTGGGGGAAACATCGTTTTTCAAAAGCCAGTGGGGAGCAGGACTTGAAAATATGGACCATGCAGTGCTGTGGACGGACCTAGAGTCTGTCGTACAGAGTGAAGCAAGTCAGAGAAAGAAACACAAAATACCATGTATTAACGCAGATGTGTGGAATCTGGGAAATGGTACGGATGAACCCACACGCAGGGCAGGAACAGAGATGCGAATGTAGGGGTGGGTGTGTGGGCCGTGTGGGGGAAGGTCGAGAAAGTCGCCCTGCCATACATCCACCGCCGTGTGTGAAATGGACCGCTGGTGGGCACCCGCTCTACAGCACAGGAGCTCAGCTTGTGCTCCGTGGCGACCTAGAGGACTGGGCTGGGGTCGGGGGTGGGAGGGAGGCTCCCGAGGGAGGGGGTATGTGTAAATATATAGCTGGTTCCCTTTCGTTGTATAGCAGACACCGAGAAGGCATTGCAAAGCCATTATACTCCAATAAGAAAGAAGGAAACGCGGACTGTGGTTCCCAAACCACCACCACTGAAAGGAAGACTCAGAGACCGCCCTCGTCGCCACTGATACTTGGGCATTGCTGACGGGGTGGTGCTGGGCGATGGGGACGAAGGCAGGAAGAGCCTCAGGAGAGCAACGCAGTCAGAGAGCTGGGCGGGAGGCAGGTGCCTGCAGACCCGCGTCTGCTGCTGACGATTGCGGGCAGCAGGGGAGAGAGGTTGAGCGCACGCCACGTTCTGGAGTGGCCCAGGTCTAAGGGGTCTGTCGCGGTGCAGGGCTTTCCGTGGGAAACGGGGAGAGGCCTGGGCAGAGCTGGCGGGCTTCCCGGCCGTAACGGACACCCTCTGCCTCCCCCCAGAACTGGGGTGTGCACTGGCCTCGTCTCCATCACGTTGGAACCATTGCTACTGGCCCCTCCAAGTGCGTGCTGGCCGTCGGGCTTTGCTGTGTGAATTTCTCATTTACATGATTTTTCCATGTTTCTGCTAGTCTTATTGTTCTCATCTGTTTCATTTGAATTGCAAATATCTCCTGGCTCCTCCAGCCCCCTGTGGACCTTAGGCTTAGTGGAAACATGTCAGCACAGAGATTCATAAACAAGGAGGTCCGCTGCGGGACTCCGTGTCATGGAAACTGAAAAACAGAACACAACAAACAATCTGGAAATAATACGATTTTCCACCAGCAGAGCAATCATTCTGTAGGTGGTGATACAACTCGACCAGGGAATATTACGCAACGGCCGACAAGAGGGGGCTCCATCTGCAGATGTGACCTCAAGATGCTCCCGTTTTAGAAGAGAAAAAAAGAACGCCCCGTGTCCACATTAGCACAGAAAGCTGAACAATTACCCCTAAAATACACTCCTGTTGATACCCCAGATTGGAGTTAGGGGGAGTTGGGGGTGTGGTGTAGCTTTTCCTTTGTTTGTTCCTGTGTTGTTTGCCTAGTAACAAAGATCCGAGTTTTTAAATTTTTAACCTTTAAAGGAATGGACAAATTCAGGAAAACTTGTCAGGATGCTGAATAACATGAATGCTGTGATTCTTTTGTTTACATAAAAACAACCGTTAAGGGAGTTAGAGACAGAGGTTTTGACTTAATAAATTTTTTTGAAAGAGGTAAATTGGTAAAGATTAAAGGGTAGAATAAAGAAATAGAAAATAAGGAGGGGAAAAAACCCAGAAAATTCAGAATACCTGAAACCTGGTGTTTGGTCTCTGACAAGGTTTTGGCACATCAGATCCAGAGCCCGAGGCGGCGGGGCTGGCGGGGTGGATGCACGGGGCACAGCCTCCTCCATGCGGGAGGACTGTGTTTGCACGTGGAGTGGCGGTGTGAACGCGGTGAATGCACGAACCCCCAAAGCCGCGCTTCCCCTGACTTCACCAGGATCACCAGGGGCTGAGGTGTGGAATGGCTGGAAATAGGTTCAGCAGAAGATTCAGATGCGCAGGCCATGAACTATGAACTGAATTAGCTGATGTCATTTAATAATAAAACACGGGGCAGAGAGGAGATGCCGTCCGTCCGTCTGTCCTGAGGGATGACGGCGTGGACACTTGCCGCCCCTCTCCGTGTGCGCGCTCAGCCAGCCCCACGGGAGGACCCGTGCTTGGCCGAGGGCACCGGCCTCCCAAGGATTCCAGCCAATCTTCTGAGGACAGCGGGGGGCCAGCGGGCTTCGAAGGGGGGAGTGAGAGGGGATGGTCATGCTTTCTAGAGCCCTCCGTCGCGGTTCTGTGATGGCAGGCTGCCAGATGCAGGGCAGGACGGGAGGGACCGGCCAGGTTCCGAGAAGATCGCTTCGGGCTCATCACAAATGGTGGGGCTGAGACGGGCCGGACGGGGTGTCAGCCAGGCCGCTGGGGTGTGGGTGAACGTGAAGTGCGTCCCAGGCGGGGAATGATGGCCCCGTTGGTGGACAGGGTGTGCGGTGGAAGGCAGAGCCAGGCTCCAGTGTGACGGCCAGGTTTCTCCCCACAGGGGGTGGCTCTCCCGCAGCGGGGAGGCCGGGGCTCTGGGGCGGCCGTGTGTGGATGGGCACGTGTCCGCAACCAGCCGGGCAGCGTCCAGCAGGTAGTGGGGCACAAAAGTGCGTGTAGGAGCACAGCTCTGGGGGAGGGTCATGTCGAGGGTCTCTTGCATACAGATGTCAAAGAGTGGGGATGGAGACACAGAAAGACAGAGGGGGACAGGGAGAGACGGGGGACAGGGAGAGACAGGAGAGAGAGATGGGGGGACAGGGAGACACAGAAGGGACACAGGGAGAGGCGGAGGGAAACAGGGAGAGATGTGGAGACAGGGAGAGGCGGCGGGGACAGGGAGACACAGAAGACACACAGGGAGAGACGGGGGAGAGACAGAAGGAGGTGGGGGGGAGGCCCAGCAGGAGGGGGGCAGGCCGAGGGGAACCCTGTTGCACAGACAAGCAGAAGCCGCTGCAGGAGGACCAAGGGGTCCGGGAGGGGGGCTGGGGGCAGAGCTGAGAGGCCTGATGGGAGCCCTTTAAAGGAGTACGGGGAGCTGTGACGCCTGCGAGGGACGCCTGGGGAGACAGCGCTGATGCGTGTCTGTGATCTCATTTGGAAGATGCTGGTGACGGAGCTTGATGTGGGGTGAGACACCGTCCCTGCTGAGAGCTGACGGTTCAGCCAGCTCCTGTCTCCGGATACATTGACCACACTCAGCACAGCCCTCACCCTCTGGCTCCAGGGGTCACTGCTGCTGCCTCCCACAGGGAGGACTTGGCCCCTCCAGGTCCATCCACACCAGGACACAGACAAAGGCCTCGTGGCTCCCAGCACGGCAGGCAGTGTGGACATGTTTCCTGTGGCTCCCAGCAGCCCCGAGCGTCCAGCAGGGATGGGGGCCCGAGACACCCACAGGCCCGGACGACCCTGGCCGCCCAGCGACGCTGGAGCAGGGAGCAGACACGCAGCGAGCAGCGAGCATGGCCCCCAGCACCAACTCTGAGGCCACAGCACACCCTGCAGGGCAGCTACCCCGCTCAGCCCCTGCTCCCCAGGGCCTGCAGGCTCACTCCGCGGGCGGCTTCACCACGTCCAGGCCTGTGTGACCCGCGGTGCGGAGGGCTCAGCATCAGGGCTGCAGAATGTGGAGCTGGAGCCCACAGGAGCCAGGGCGGGGTGCGCGGGCTGGGCTGGGGCCTCCCCAAACCAACCGAGCTGCGAGGCCAGAACAGACGCAGGCCAAGCAGGAACCTCCCCGGGGGCCTTTGTGGGGCCGGGGTTTCCTGGGACCAGCTGCCCCGCAAGGGGCAGGAGTGGGCGTGGACCGGGGCCTGGAGGGCCGTCTCCGCCCCAGACGGGGCCGGCGGGCTGCAGGGGGAGAGGGCGGCTCCCTCGGATGGTGGCGGAACCCAGGGCCTCGAAGCCTCCGTCCTGCACGTTCACTCTTTTCCTGAACCTTCCCCTCGGGTAAAGCCCTCTGTCGCGGCCCAGCAGCCCTAGTCTGTCCAGTAGCCACTAGTGAGAGCCCTTCACCCCCGCGGTCTGAATCCATGACCAGCCCTTCTGTGTGAGCTGAAAGAAGGGCTCCCGAGTAGATTCCTTCTCATGAAGATGGAGGGGTTTCTGTCTCAGCCAGACTGAGGAGTGGGAGAGGGGGGAGGTAATCACACAATCAAGTCAC
>NW_011494652.1:8666-9495 GCF_000754665.1 Bison bison bison | reverse complement strand
ACTCCAGTACTATTGCCTGGAAAATCCCATGGACAGAGGGGCCTGGTAGGCTACAGTCTATGGGGTCACTAAGAGTCCGACACGACTGAGTGATTTCACTTCACTTCACGCAACTTCCCGTGAGAAGACTCGCTGAGCCTGCTCGTCTTACTCTGCGTTCACGGAAGCACTGCTGGTATTTGTCACCCTGGCCGCACGTCCCTTTGCCATTAAACCAACACGAATAATGGTATTTTTCAGGAACCAGATTAAATTAATAGCCAAACAAATTCAGAGTGTGGTCAAACACTTGTTAAATATAATGACAAACTTGTTACCATTAGTATCTGGAGGACTTAAAAACTGAAGAAAAGGCCAAACCCACATAATACAGGCAGGCTAAGATGTTGGCCGCATGTATAAAAAATGTTCACCATTTTGTTCAAAAAAGAAAGGGGACACCACGGAGAGCAAAGCTGAGGTGCCCTTTCATCTCCGAGGGCAGCTGGGAAGATGCTGTCAGCGTTTGCTCAGAGGCGGACTGACTGCTGACTCCATTTCTGGAAGCAGCTGACAAAATGCTCCAAAACCTCACACTCTCCCTGCGCTCGGAAACAGCAATTGCCCTGATGCAGTTTTATCTGCGGGAATGCTAACAGCCTGATGCATAAAGGGGTGCTGGTTAAAGACATCTAATGTTATAACAGAGGGATCCAGCCTCACTTGGAATAATATTAAAACCCTGGATGTAAAAACGATTAATGTGCTGAGAATTACACAAGTGGACTGCTCCATGCAAACAGTCACACGAATCTGCAAGGGAAAGTCAGGGCGGATACAGCAAAAAATC
>NW_011494652.1:7937-8175 GCF_000754665.1 Bison bison bison | reverse complement strand
GGAACGTGACCAAAGAGTGTGCCAGCCAGCAGAGCGTGTTCCTTTTGAGAAAGCGAGTTGAACATAGAATTTCCACATGGCCCGGCAACCCCACTCCTCGGTATAGACCCAAAGAATTGAAAGCAGAGATTCAGATGGATATTTGCACACATATGCTCACAGCAGTCTGACTGTGGAAATCAACACAAATACACAAAATGTGGTCCATCCACACAATGGAATATTACTCAGCCTTAAT
>NW_011494652.1:5001-7320 GCF_000754665.1 Bison bison bison | reverse complement strand
CCAGGGCCCTGGGTCTGGGGTCTGGACGCTGGGTCCCTGGGAAGCGGGGCCTCCCAGAACCAGGGATGACCACAACGCAGTGTCCCCCCTCAGCTTCCACTTGCAGAACAGCCCGGAGGGTCCAGCATCCAGGCCTGGGCCTGCGAGATCCGGGCACGGCCAAGCCCCTGCCCGTACTCCGAGGCCGTGCCCCGGGCCGAGGCCCACTCCGCTCCCACGCGGGGGTCCCGGGACCCGCCCCACGCCGCACCGCCAGCCCAGGCCCCGCTGACCGCCCAGGTGGTGGGCCGGGGGCCGCTGCGGCCCCGCGCGGGGCGGCCCGGAGATGGCGTGACTGCAGTGATGTTAGCGATAGTCCCACAGGGACCCCGGAGAGACCTGCAGAGCGTTACAGCCAAGCGGACGAGAAGCAGAGGGGAGACAGATGTGCTGGGCTGTAAACAGTCTGATTTCTCAATGTAAACCAGACTCGGGCCCAGGACTCCAGGTAAGCGTCCGAGGCAGAGCCCGCCCCGCGGGGGCCCAGGCTCTGCAGCCCTACTCTGGGACGCGTCAGAGTGACCGCCGAGACGGTCCGTAATTAGGCGAAATTGGTCTTGCATTCCTCCCCTAAATCCCCAAGATCTCTGCAATTTTAGGTCTTCTCAAAAAGGAAAACATTTGCTAATTAAATGATACAAGTGAAAAAAAGCACAGAATGTTCCGTCGACTGGAAAATACCAATTAGGGAAGCGGCTCTGCTTTTCCTCCCACCTTGGGCTGAGCGGGGCGCTTATCTCGCTGTGAGGGGTCTGCTGGGAGCGGGGTGTGGGGCAGGGCCCTCCTCGGAGACCCCTGGCGGAGGATGGAGCGGCCGGGGCCTGGCCGGGCAGGCGGGCCGTGTGCTGGGGCTGGGGAGGGGGCCGGCTGACCCTGGGCCTGGGCGCTCGGAGCTGGGCGGCCCGGGCGTCGCCTCCAGCTGTGAGGCAGCACCAAGGACAGGGGCCTCGCCCACACATGTTGGTGGTTAGTCTGCTTCCCTGCGGGCTGGCGGGGCCCCTGCCCTGGCCTTCACTTGGAGGAGCTGGTCCTTCGTGCTGGTGGTGGGGTGGTGGTTCCCGTGTGTTCACGCAGCCCGGCTCCGCTCCCTGGGCCGGAAGTGTCCTTCCCCAGCGCCCTGCTCAGGGCCGGTCTGGGGCAGGTCTCTGAGGCCTGGAACTCAGGTGTGTGTTTGCTGACCTGTGGTTCTCCCCCTGTGTCTCGCTGAGACCCCCACCACCTGCAGGCTCAGGAGCTCTCAAGCGCCTGTAAGGAAAAGTGTCCCCCAGCCTTCCCGCCCCTGCACCCCAAGGCTGGCTTGGAGACCATGTCCCTGCGCAGCCCACACCCTAATAATGGGGTTTATGGTTTTGAATGTGTGGATAAAAGTCAGAAGAGGAAGGACACTTTGGGACACACGAAAGTGACAGGCGTTCAGGCTCAGGGCCAGCAGTAGCCTGTCTCCGAGGAAGCTGCCCGTCCCCCCGAACTTTCTGCAGCCCCTTTCCTGCTCCAGCGGCAAAGCTGAGCTGTGGCTCAGAGACCGTGAAGCGCACCACATCTATGCCGCCTGCCTGCCCTGACCCTTGTCCCCACTCGGACTCGGCCTGGTTCAGGGCCGGATCGGGCCGGGCTCAGGTCTCTGTCCCTTGGCCTCTTGCGTGGTGCTGGTGGGGCTTTTAGAAAGAGCCTTGGCTGAGTGTTTGAACGGTGTCTCAAGGTCCCTGGCTTCCAGAAATCTAGCCAAGACACATACATGTTTCTAGAGCATGAACTTGCAATGGGCAAGGTGGGGCAACCAGGGGCTGGGAAGTGGTCCAGTCCTCAAGCATGCGTCCGATCAGCATGGAGCCGTGGGCCGAGTGTGGGCCCAGCTGGGATCTGGGGCCCAGAGCTCCAGCCTGCAGCGGGGCAGGCCCAGACACGATGCTCAGGCTCTGCCGGCGTTGGGACCCATCTTTCCCACAGACGCGGCGATTGGCCAGTGAGCACGCATCCTGTGTCTGCTTTTCTGGGAGAGCATCGTTGTTGTTCAGTCACTAAGTCGCGTCCAACCCTCTGCGACCCCATGGATGGCAGGACGCCAGGCTTCCCTGTCCTTCACCATCTCCGGAGTTTGCTCAAACTCATGTCCACTGAGTCAGTGATGCCATTCAACCATCTCATCCTCTGTCACCCCCTTCTCTTGCCTTCAGACTTTCTCAGCTTCAAGGTTTTTTCCAATGAGTCAGCTTTTGCATCAGGTGGCCAAAGTGTTGGAACTTCGGTTTCGGCATCAGTCCTTCTAATGAATATTCAGGG
>NW_011494652.1:0-2013 GCF_000754665.1 Bison bison bison | reverse complement strand
TATTAAAGTATAAAGGAGATAGAGAAAGTTTCTGACATAGGCATCAGAAGGGGGTAGAAAGAGTACCTGCTTGCTAGTGTTAACAATGAAGTTATATAATCCAAAGAATGTCTGGAGGTTGTAAAGACCTCATCAGACCTACTCCCATAATTTACATTTTAAGATAACAGAATTGGCCAGAAGGTTTGATCCAGAGACTGTCCTTAGGCAGGATATATTATTGTTATATAATCCTAAGGAATGTAGAGAAAGAAAAAAAGTTTGTCCTTTCTTCCTCCTTGAGAATTCCAGACCCCTCTCTCCTTGGGGACCCCTAGACTCCCTGTCAACCTGCCTAGGAACTGACTCTCTCAAAAGGGGGCTGTGGCTCGTGTGGGGGCTCCAAGGGGGGCTGTGGCTCGTGTGGGGTCTCCCAGTCAACTTGCTGCTAGTGCAAGATGTGAGCTGCTGACCGCAGACCGCAGGACTCCAGTCGTGCAGGGACTGCGGTACCCAAGCGGCCCCCTCCTCTATCAATTGATCCCCTCCGGTGTTTAAAACCAGATGCTGAGTCATCTCTGAAGTCTCTGCCTGACCCGAGCGCCCTGTCTCCTCACTCCGATTCTCTCCTCCGGCTCTGGTGGTTCTGCGCCTGTGTTTCCTGGGAGCAGGGAGGGGCTCCCTTGGGAAGAAAGCGAGGTGTTGGCTGCCATGTAACAAGGCAGACTCCATGTGGGGAGACGTCACCCAAAAGTAGCAGGAAAAAGTTAACGGACGAAAGTATATAAGGAAAACGAAAAGATACGGAACCAAACGCAGAAGGCCAGCACGCGAGCAACAGGAATCTGAGCCCAAGAAGAATGATTCTGGAGGGAAAAAAAAAACTGGAAAAAATAACCGAGAGTTTTCCTCAAAATTAAAGAAACACTTTTTTAAAAGCCCTTATGTTAAAAGCGTTTGAGAAGAAACGCTCCTTCCCACATGCGCGTCGTGGTGTGGGTGATAAAGAGGAGATTCTAGAATTTTCTGGGGAGGAGGCGCCTGAGCACTGGAAGGTTCACGCTCACACACGCTGGGGCCAGAGTTACACGTGGAAGGAAGGAACCGTCAACGGGACATTTCACGTCCCGTCCCAGGCACTTTTAAATGTGAGCGGACGGTCAGAGGCGTGAGTATTGTTTTCTTCATGGTGTCTTTAGAAGCACAAAAGACTTTGATTTTGATAGAGTCCAGCTTACCCACGTTCTCTTGTATGGATCACGGTTGGGGGTCGTCCGTGAGGAGCTGTACCTGGACCAGGGCTGCCGACGTTTCCTCCTGTGTTTTCTTGTAACAAGCTTGGTCCCAGCTCCAAATGCAGGCCCTCCTTGGACAGACCTCCGTGGTTGCGCGAGGCCTGAGCACTCAGGCCCGGGTGCCTCCTGCCTCATCCGGCGACGGCGGCCCTGCACCTTTCTCTCTGGGCCGCCCGCGGAGCTCCACGGACGGCAGACCCTGGCGAGAACGCCAGAGCCTGGGACGCGCGGGTCTGTGCCCGAGTGGGCTGGCTGCTGGTTGGGTCTGTGCCCAAGTGGGCTGCTGGTTGGGTCTGCGCCTGAGCAGGCTGCTGGTGGGTCTGTGCCCGAGTGGGCTGGCTGCTGGTTGGGTCTGTGCCCAAGTGGGCTGCGGTGTGGGTCTGTGCCCGAGTGGGCTGGCTGCTGGTTGGGTCTGTGCCCAAGTGGGCTGCTGGTTGGGTCTGCGCCTGAGCAGGCTGCTGGTGGGTCTGTGCCCGAGTGGGCTGGCTGCTGGTTGGGTCTGTGCCCAAGTGGGCTGCGGTGTGGGTCTGTGCCCGAGTGGGCTGGCTGCTGGTTGGGTCTGTGCCCAAGTGGGCTGCTGGTTGGGTCTGCGCCTGAGCAGGCTGCTGGTGGGTCTGTGCCCGAGTGGGCTGGCTGCTGGTTGGGTCTGTGCCCAAGTGGGCTGCGGTGTGGGTCTGTGCCCGAGTGGGCTGGCTGCTGGTTGGGTCTGTGCCCAAGTGGGCTGCTGGTTGGGTCTGCG
>NW_011494651.1:1954716-1955550 GCF_000754665.1 Bison bison bison | reverse complement strand
ACAATATCCAGACTACGGATGGGAAACAAGGCAATGCTGATATTTCTGCCACACATCCAAGGGTAAAGAAAGGGAGATGAGGACTTCACAGCCAAAGCCAGTGACTGAGCCTGGCATGCCACATTGACAAGAGGGCGGCAAACCACTACTCCCACGCTGGGAATATTCTCCAAAAGGAGGCCCTTATGCAGTAAGTCTACAACTATATCAACTTTGGTAATCTATCATTGAACTTTCGGGTAAATATATATCCTTGGACATATGAGGAGTTTTCCAGAGCCAAAGTCCATTATTAAATAAACTAAAGGGTGAAATAATGCTGATAGCTAAAATTCTGTTCATTTCAGTGATTCCAATGGAAGTTATGGGAGGAAAGAGGCAGGAGGAGCTGTTTCCAAACCGAAATGATGATCTGAATCACCACGTCTTGAGCTTATTCTACCCAAGGTCTCAAACCTACCAGGAAGTGGTAACCCAGGAACTCCTTTTAAGCAATCCCGCTGTGTGAGGGGAGGCAGTTTTTGTTTTGCGGGGTTTTTGTTGGCCACAATGCAAGGCTTGCAGAGTATTAGTTCCTCAAGCAGGGATTGAACCCTTGCACCCTGCAGAGATGGCACATAGTGTTAACCTATGTTAACACTTTGTGGGAATTCCTGACGCTAAGCTGTTTTATGGGCTTCCCTGGTGGCTCAGACAGTAAGGAATCTGCCTGCCAAGGCAGGAAACCTGCGTTTGATCCCTGGATCAGGAAGATCCCCTGGAGAAGGGAATGGCTACCCACTCCAGTGTTCTTGCCTGGAGAATGCTATGGTCAGAGGAGCCTGGTGGGTTACA
>NW_011494651.1:1950216-1950448 GCF_000754665.1 Bison bison bison | reverse complement strand
GGTGTTGGAGAAGACTTTTGAGAGTCCCTTGGACTGCAAGGAAATCCAACCAGTCCATCCTAAAGGAGAACAGTCCTGGGTGTTCTTTGGAAGGACTGATGCTAAAGCTGAAACTCCAATACCTTGGCCACCTGATACAGGAGGGCGGTGTTAGGGCTCTCCGCTGAACCAGAGACTGGAGAGTCCTCAGTGAGCGAGGCCTCCCCAGGGGTGGCTGGATGTTTTCCGCAGG
>NW_011494651.1:1949475-1950116 GCF_000754665.1 Bison bison bison | reverse complement strand
CATTGTTCTTACATATAAAATAATAGTTCCTGATGTACATGGTTTTGGTGAGATCAGTTCTTTGAAAGAAAATAACTTTGGATCCATCCTGTATTTGGGGAAGAATTCCACATCGCCCCCTTCCTTTCTCCCTGTTGGTGTGTTGGACAGTCATTATGCCTTGAAAATAATTGCTCAGGCATATAATACCTCTCTGGGAGCTTTTTCTCAGGTGAACTTGTATGCCACTGTGCGGCCTCCCACTGACGTAAAGTCATCACCAACTGTGCTGGAGGAGTTATCCAACTTCACCATGGGACCAAATTCCTCCCTGTCTACTTTGCTTCAACAGCAGGATTTTCTAAATGCAAGTTATTTAATATACGTAGTAGCTTCTGTCTTGAATAGTATGAAAAGCGACTTAAGTCTGCAAGCTGACAAAATTAAAATCCGAGAACACCTTTTCAATCAGACACTCATTCTTCCTATAAACACTTTGGTGAATATTAGCCAGGTGGTCATGGCTGTTACTAAATTAACAGAGAAAACCTCTGAGATCAGTGCATTCTCCCAGAAACTGGCCACAGTGAGGTCTTGGCAAGCAAGCCAAGCCCTCCAAGATAGTCATCAGAGAGATAAGAGCATTTCTTCTGAGCAAATAG
>NW_011494651.1:1947116-1949210 GCF_000754665.1 Bison bison bison | reverse complement strand
TCACCCAAAACCCTGTGACCCTCTTCACGGTACTTCTCATTTTGCTGTTGTACTTGATCCTTGCGTTCTGGGCCTTGCACAGAGATGAAACGGACCAGTATCTTAGGGAACATGTGATAGTTCTCCTTGATAACGATCCTTATGATAATGTGTGTTATCTAGTCACTGTTTTTACAGGAAGCCGTTGTGGTTCTGGGACCAGGGCCAATGTCTTTATCCAACTGCATGGAACCAAAGGTAGCAGCGATGTGCACTGTTTAAGCCATCCACAATTTACGACTCTCTACCGAGGAAGCATCTGCACTTTCCTCCTAGCGACGAAAAAGGACTTGGGTGACATCCATTCCCTCCGTGTGTGGCACAACAACGAGGGCAGGTCCCCTGAATGGTATTTAAGTAGAATCAAAGTGGAGAATCTGTTCAGCAGACACATCTGGCTCTTCATGTGCCGAAAATGGCTTTCTATCGGATCATCTTTGGACCGAACCTTTCAAGTAATGCCCCCAGATAAGCCTCTCAAGAAAATGGACTTTTTCCTCATAGATTTAAGTTACAAGCTGGGGAGAAGCCACTTGTGGTTCTCCGTTTTTTCTGGTGTCATTTCTACACCATTCAATAGGCTCCAGAGGCTGTCCTGTTGCTTAGCAATGTTGTTATCCACGCTTCTGTGTAATATTATGTTCTTTAGTCTAGAGAAGGAGATCGAAGCAGAGCCACAAGAGCAGAGGTACATCAGGTCAATGGTGATCGGACTGGAAAGTGCCTTTATTACCCTCCCTGTGCAACTAGTGATCAAATCTTTGTTCATGTATTCCCAGAGGAGACCTCAGGTGACTCTACATGAGGTCACTCCTCGGAAACATCCTTTGAAAGCACCAGCAAGGCAGCACTGGGAAGAACGATTGGGAAACTGGCATGCCTATGAAATTGATAAGGCAAGCTCCCAGGAGCCTGTGTCTAACAGACATCATGCAAAACCCAAGGGTTCTGTCAACGTCACCTCTAAAAGACAGCCCCCGGCCAAGCAAGCAGAAAGCCAAGGGTCTCCCATCAAAAGCAAGGTCTCCAGAACTCAAAGCAAGGTCTCCAGAAACCAAAGCAAGGTCACTCAAGCACAAAGCAAGTTCTCCAACATCCAGGGAAGAAATATAAACACCAATAACCCAAATATTGAAGACAATACAAATGTTTCTGATGAGCAGCCTCCCCAGCCAGGTTCAACAGCCCTTAAAGAGAAGACTAGAATGGTCCTGCCACAATGGTGTGTTTGTGTCGCCTGGCTCTTGGTTTTTCTTACCTGTGCAGTATCCTCCTTCTTCATCATATTTTATGGACTGACTTACGGCCTCGAAAAGTCAACAGCATGGCTGTTTGCATCGTTTTGTGCGTTCACTCAGTCAGTCTTTCTTGTGCAGCCATCTAAAATCATGCTCGTATCAGGCTACAGAACACGGAAGGCCAAGTACTGTAAAAACGTTTCATGGATTGGCAACAGCCGCTTCTCTGAGATCAAGCTGCACAACATTCGGAAGGACCCAGAAGAAATGGACAGACGCCACCGGTATGTCATGGAGCTCCGAAACTCGAGAATGTACCAGCCTCTCACCCAGGACGAAATCACAATATTCCAAAGAAAGAAGAGGATCAAGAGAAGAGCTTTCCTGTTCCTGAGTTACATCCTCACTCACTTCATCTTTCTGGCTCTCTTGCTGAGCCTAGTCACCATCCTACATCCCACTGACAGCTTTTACTATAATCAGTTTACTCGGGACCAGTTCTCTGTGGATCTGGCAGGCGTGACCAGGCTGGAAGACATCTATCAGTGGCTGAACAGGGTGCTGTTGCCTCTGCTCCACAATGACCCGAATCCCACGTTTTTCCCTGACAGCTCCTCTAAAATCCTTGGCTTGCCACTCATGAGGCAGGTGAGGGCGCAACCTGGAGAGATAATGTGTCTGCCGGCCAAGAAATTTGTGGAGGGCAGCCTCAAAGGAGAGATTCGCTGTCACCCCGAATATGGCATTCACCCAGAAGACACAAAAAACTACTCTGGGTCATGGAATAGAGTTAGTAAGCGGGACACTGACAAGACGA
>NW_011494651.1:1946317-1946828 GCF_000754665.1 Bison bison bison | reverse complement strand
GGTCGAACCCTGAGGATTTCATTCCCTTTCATGCAGTGGCTCAAGTGGATCACACCATGAGGGTGATTTTGGGTTTCCTAGTATTTCTGACGATCCTGAAGACGCTCCGGTATTCCAGGGTCTTTTACGATGTGCGTCTGGCTCAGAGGGCCATCCAGATTGCCCTTCCTGGCATCTGCCACATGGCATTGGTGGTGTCCGTGTATTTCTTTGTCTTCATGGCATTCGGGTACTTGGTGTTCGGGCAGCACGAGTGGAACTACAGTGACATGATCCACGCCACCCAGACAATGTTTTCCTACTGTGTCTCAGCTTTTGAGAACACGGAATTTTTCAATAACCGGGTTCTCGGGGTCCTCTTCCTCTCATCTTTCATGCTGGTGATGATCTGCATATTGATCAACTTATTTCAGGCAGTGATTTTGTCAGCCTACGAGGAAATGAAGCAGCCCGTGTACGAGGAGCCCTCAGAAGAGGCAGAAGCCATGACTTATCTGTGTCGGTGCCTAAG
>NW_011494651.1:1939233-1945332 GCF_000754665.1 Bison bison bison | reverse complement strand
GCAGCAGGTGAACGCTCCTGCTGTCCCGGTCCCCTGTCCCCAAGGCTGGGAGGCCAGGGCTAGTGGTTGGGGCAGAGCCCAGGTCCTCCGGCCCTGCTGGCCTCTTTGCTGATGGGGCTGCAGAGCCTCCCTGCCTCCTTACCCCCACCACACACACTCCAGCTGGGCAGGGTGGAGGGGCCTCATGAGGGGTCCCAGGAGTGGCCCTTGTGCCTGGAAATGGAGGGATGTGGACCAGGGCGCAGCAATCTGAAGCTTCCCATCTGCTCTTTAGGCCATTGCAAGTTATGGATGTAACGTGTTTCTGGCCAGGAGACATGACTTTTGTTAAAGAAGAAGGTGTGTGTGTGTGTGCATGCTGTCGAGCTCACACTGAAATGTGGTAAATGTTCTATGTCATGAGTGTAGCCATCTCTCTCTCCAGGATTTGGGCTTTTGTTTATTGATGGCCTGGTGGCTTGTTTAGAACACATTGTTTAAGAAAATTGTTAACGGCTCCTGTGTTTTCAACCCAAAGCGTGTTCCTTCATGAAAATGTCATGCAAAGCTTCATCAGAATTAAAATATGATTCCTCTATGAGGCCTGCAGTGATTTCTGTGAGAGGGGCAGTACACAGATGGCACCTGCCCTCGAAATGCAGTGCCAGCAAAGGGGAACGAAGCACAGGTGTGACTGCTTTGACCCGACTGTTTATCACTTGCTTGGCGCCCTGATGGTGCTCACTCAGCTGCACTGCATGGCCATAGCACTTCGCACCTTGGCAGGTAGGGGCACGTGTACATGTAGAGGCCTTCTCTCCCTTCGTCCCTGGGGTCGGGGTGGTCTTCCTGCCAATTAGACAATAGTCTTTCTGACTCACCCAAGACCACCCAAACTGTCATGATCAAATGCCCAGTTTTGTGTTTTCTAACTTCCCTGGTGGGAGTTCACAGGTGTGGCTAGGTTCTGGTCAGCTGGTGCTGGGTGATGTGCAGATTCTGCATAGCACTTCTTATTGTCACCCAACTGCCACCCGTACATTTTTTAGAACCATGGCCTTGCCCAGTAACCGTATGGGACTGGTGCTGGGGTCAGAATGTCCGACTTTTGAGAACCCATGGACTGTAGCCTGCCAGCCTCCTCTGTCCTTGGGCTTCTCCAGGCAAGAATACTGGAGTGGGTTGCCATTCCTGTTTCAGGAGATCTACCCGACCCAGGGATTGAACCTGGGCCTCTAGAGCTGCAGGCAGATACTTTACAGTTGAACCATCAAGGAAGCCCTCAGGAGAACAAGTGTGAAAGGAGAGAGAAGGCCCCCACATCACCCCTTCCTGCTCCTGGCAGTTGTGACTCATTTCAGTCACCCTCTGACTTCCTGAACCATCCTGCCACCCACAGGTGCCCACACAGATGGCGCCCTGCAGGAGGGCCCGATGCCAAGGTGTCCAGGGGACCTTCCTGCAGCCGGCCCTCTGGGAGGTGACACCTGGTCCCCCAGCACGGAGCCAAGAGTACCATGAAGTCCCCTGTGTCCCCCGCTCAAAGCCCTGACTCGGGACTGCATCACAGACCCTGTCAAGTCCCGCCTCTATTTGTGAGCCTGGAGGTCTGCAGAGATCCATGTGCTCTGTGGCCCCAGGAGGCCACCACTGCCCCCTGGGGAGGGGGAGGGTACTGGGAACCCTCCAGGGCAACGTCTGGGGGACGAGCCCTGCTGGGAGCTGGGGAGCAGATCTGTCCAGGCAGCATGGATGGTGCTCAGGCAGCCTGGGGGAGCTTGGCACTGCCTTCTGTGGGCTGGGCGGTCTTGGCCTCCTAGAGCCCGGCTGCTCTCCTCTGAGTGACGAAGGGCTCAATGCCTCATGGCATTGCATCCAGCAGATGGACCAGGCATGTCCAAGTGAGGGCCAGCCCTGAGCCAGGCCCAGGAGCGGCTGTCACTCCCGGGTACATGGTGGTCCCACCCTGGGCCTCAGTCTCTGCTCCTGGGAGGGGAGGCGCTGGAGGAGGGGCCTCTGAGTCAGAGAAGCAGAGGCCCTGGGGCCTGCAAGCCAGGGTGTCCAGGGTGCCGCCAGGGTAGCGGCCAGCCAATGTGCCCCAGCACAGAGGGAGGGGCCAGGCCTGCGGGAAGCACTTAGCATCCCGCCCAGCTCTGTGCCCTTGGCTGTGGCTCCCTCTGGTGGAGGTGGTACACAAGAGAAGGCCTGGCCAGCAGGCCCCAATGCCAGGTCAGGAAGCCAGCCTGCTGAAATAAAACTTACATTGAACATAAGGGGCTAAACTTCTTAGGACGATCTGTGGTCTCTGAGCGGCCAGGACACGCCCCGTATTTCTTGGGGCCTGGCTGCACTGGAGAGTCCACTTGTCCCTTCTGTGTGCCCAGGACCCGCACTCATCTCTTGGGGACCTCGCCCTCTCTGGTCCCCAGGAAGGTCGGATCGCACTGCCACCCGCGCGCTCCAGGCAACCCCGGGGATGCGGGTCCGCGGGCGCTCTGCCGAGGGCGTCCTCCGGGTACCTGACAGTCGCGCAGCGGTGAGGTGTCAGCCATAGCGCGCGCGCGTTCCGCGCCCGCGGTGCCGGCTCTGCGCTTCGCCGCGACCTTCCGCGTGGGGGCGGGGTGTCGAGCCTCGGGGGCGGGGCGGCCCCCGCCCACTACTTGCTTCCGACACACCCGCCGCGCCAGGAGGGTTACCCTACAGGCTGGGGAAACCCAGGGCCACCCCAGGCTGGCAGTTTTGGTGTGAGCCCCCACCTACCCGATCAGACAGGAGCCAGGGACGGCAGGGGCAGAGGGCGGGCGTGGGAGAGTGGGTGGGATAAGGGAGTCCCTCTCCATGGGGACCCTCTGAGAGGTGACTGCAGAGTCCCCTGGGAGGCAGAGGAGCCCTGGGGCAGTGGTCCCTTTGGACAACAAGTGGGACCAGAGGCCGTGCTGTAAGGGCCCCAAGCCTGGGTGCCTCTGTCCTGGGTGTGGCCCGGACAGTTGCACAGGGCCTCACACTTAGAAGGACCCCATGCTCGCTTTGAAGCTCTGCTGTGGTCATCTTGAAATTCTTGACCATCTTTGAACAGGGTTCCTACATTTTGATTTTGCACGGGGCCCTGAAAATCATGTAG
This sequence comes from Bison bison bison, assembly GCF_000754665.1. Taxonomy (NCBI): domain Eukaryota; kingdom Metazoa; phylum Chordata; class Mammalia; order Artiodactyla; family Bovidae; genus Bison; species Bison bison. The sequence goes on along the minus strand of NW_011494651.1, from coordinate 1,942,232 downwards.
TCGGTCTTCTGACAGCCAATGCATCTTTTCTGAATTCCCCACAGCTCACCACCTCCTCGGCCACTAACCCCAAACAGTCAGGACCAGCTCCCTCGCATACCGAGTGCTCTTGCAGCAGGCAGGCCTGGGCCTTTGGTTTCCCTGGACCCCGCCTAAGAGGCCCCTGTACTTTCAATCCTGTCCACCTACAACCTATCTCCCTCACAGCAGAAGGATGCTTCCAACCTGGAAATCAGATCAGGCCCTTCCCCGCTCAAAACCCTCAAACACTTCCCCAACCCACTTGAGATGAAATTCAAATACACGACCATGGTCTCTGAGACCCCGCTTGCTCTGGTCATTGGCCGTCTCTCCAATGACATCTCCTACCACCTCCTCTCCTCTCTGCTTACTCAGGCCCCACTACTAACCTTGTCTCCTTCCTGCCTCCCTGCATTTGTACTTACAGTTCCCTGCCCTAGCTATGCCCCTCCCTAGCTCTGTGTGAGCCATGCTCCCTCATTTCACGCTGACCTGTTGGCTCAGAGGGCACCTCCTCGCAGAGGCCACCTCCTCGCAGAGGCCTTCCTCGATTCCCCACCTCACTGTCATTCTTATCTCTGTACCTGCCTTATTTGTCTTCATATCGCTTTTCACAGTAAAATCCCACATGGTATGTCATGGTTGGATTATTTTTGATTGTCTTTTACCCCCATTATAATGGAAGTTGTATGGGAACTAAGCCTAGGGCTGATGCCTAGGAAAATGCTGGGTATCGTGTACCTGCTTGTGAACCCTGTATGAAATAACTATAGTTAAATGAATTAAGGGAGAATGAAAAGGGAAAAAAATCAGATATAAATAGGAATAATCAGGGATAATAAGAAAACAAATAATTAGGTGACACATGTAAGTCGAGACATATCAATCATTACATGATCTGGTTCAAGATGACAGAGTAGAAGGATGCGGGCTCATCTCCTCCTGCAAAAGTACCAAAATTGCAACTAGCTGTTGTGGCAGCTATTTGCCGCAACAAATAGCTTCTATTTTCTGGAAATAGAAGGATGCTGGAACCCACCAAAAAAAGATACCCTATGTCTAAAGACAAAGAAGGAACTGCAGTGATGTGGTAGGAGGAATGCAATCAAGATAAAACCAAATCCTATACCCACTGGGTGGGTGACCCACAGACTGGAGAATAATAATCCCAAAGAAGTTCTCACACTGTTCTGAAGGATTTGAACTCCATGTCAGGCTTGCCAGCCTCAGGATCTGGTAAAGGGACTGGGAATCCCCAGGGAATCTGGCCTTGAGGGCCAGCAAGATTTGATTATAGGACTTCCAGAAGGCTGGGGGAAACAGAGACTCCAGTCTTGGAGGACACAAACAACATTTCACCTGCCCCCAGACCCAGATGAGAGCAGTGACCCCACAGGAGAGTGAACTCAAAGTACCTCCTAGTACTGGGGGCCTCTTGGAGGCGTGGGCCACCACAGGGCCATTGGCAGAAACCCCTTTGGAATTCACTATTAACCCTAGAGCTTGTAGTGGGCTGGAGTGGCTATAAGAGATACCCCACATGAAGAGATACCCCACGTCCAAAGGCAAAGGAGAAGCCCCAGCAAGATGGTAGGAGGGGCGAATTCATGCTTAGACTCAAACCCCATACCTGCCAGAGATGCTCAGAAGGGTCAAACATACCTTGTGTGCACAGGACCAGAGACCCCACGGAGACTGAGACAGAACGGTGTTTGAGTGTCTCCTGTGGAGGTACGGGTCAGCAGTGGCCTGCCGCAGGGGCAGGGGCTCTGGGTGCAGCAGACCTGGGTATGGCATTAGCCCTCTTGGAGGAGGTCGCCATTAACCCCACCACAGAGCCGCCAGAACAAGACTGCGGAAACAGACTCTTGGAAGGCACAAGCAGAACCTTGTGCACCAGGACCCAGGAGAAAGGAGCAGTGACCCCACAAGGGACTGACCCAGACTTGCCTGAGTGTCCAGGAGTCACCGGTGGAGGCGTGGGTCAGTGGTGGCCTGCTGCAGGGTCGGGGGCACTGAGTGTGGCAGTGGGACCTTTTGCCTGCATGGGACCTTTTGAAGGTGCCATTATCTTCATTACCTCCACCATAGTTTGGCCCCAGGTAAATAACAGGGAGGGTACATACAACTCCACCCATCAACAGAAAATTGCATTAAAGATTTACTGAGGATGGCCTGGTGAGGACTCTTGGCAACTCTGGTGGGGACTCTTCTTTGCTGAGACTGACATCCTGACCACTCAGGGTACTCAGGGGCCAGCTTGCCTGCCAATGGACCAGACCCAGAGGCTGCAACTGGGACCCTTTTGTCCCTGGTCTCCTCCTGACGCGGACAACTGGCCAGAGTGCCCCGACTGGTAAGGAGCAAGAGACTTTATTGGCCTATCTCGCCTTACCTCTCTCTTTCCTCTCCTTAACCCTTCCTTCTACTTAACGGCCAGGAAGAGCTACCCCACGTTCAAGGAGCGGTGGCTGCGCGGGCGCAGGAGGGCCAAGAGGAGCTACTCCAGGAGGGGTGGCGGTGAGGAGATACCCCTCGTCCAAGGTAATAGAAACTCAAGTAAGGTGGTAGGTGTTGCAAGAGGGCATCAGAGGGCAGATACACTGAAACCATAATCTCAGAAAACTAATAAATCTAATCACATGGACCACAGCCTTGTCTAACTCAATGAAACTAAGCCATGCCCTGTGGGGCCACCCAAGATGGGCGAGTCATGGTGGAGAGGTCTGACAGAATGTGGTCCACTGGAGAAGGGAATGGCAAACCTCTTCAGTATTCTTGCCTTGAGAACCCCATGAACAGTTGAAAAGGCAAAATGATAGGATACTGAAAGAGGAACTCCCCAAGTCGGTAGGTGCCCAATATGCTACTGGAGATCAGTAGAGAAATAACTCCAGAAAGAATGAAGGGATGGAGCCAAAGCAAAAACAACACCCAGCTGTGGATGTGACTGGTGATACAAGCAAGGTCCGATGCTG
>NW_011494651.1:1938792-1939133 GCF_000754665.1 Bison bison bison | reverse complement strand
CTGAAAGAGATGGGAATACCAGACCACCTGACCTGCCTCCTGAGAAACCTATATGCAGGTCAAGAAGCAACAGTTAGAACTGGACATAGAACAACAGACTGGTTCTAAGTAGGAGACAGAGTACGTCAAGACTGTATACTGTCACCCTGCTTATTTAACTTATATGCAGAGTACATCATGAGAAACGCTGTGCTGGAGGATGCACAAGCTGGAATCAAGATTGCCGGGTGAAATATCAATAACCTCAGATATGCAGATGACACCGCGCTTATGGCAGAAAGTGAAGAGGAACTCAAAAGCCTCTTGATGAAAGTGAAAGAGGAGAGTGAAAAAGTTGGCTT
>NW_011494651.1:1937642-1938692 GCF_000754665.1 Bison bison bison | reverse complement strand
CTTTTCATTATAGGGGTCTGGAATGCAAAAGTAGGAAGTCAAGAAACACCTGGAGTAACAGGCAAATTTGGCCTTGGAATACAGAATGAAGCAGGGCAAAGGCTAATAGAGTTTTGCTAAGAGAATGCACTGGTCATAGCAAACACCCTCTTCCAACAACACAAGAGAAGACTCTACACATGGCCATCACCAGATAGTCAACACTGAAATCAGATTGATTATATTCTTTGCAGCCAAAGATGGAGAAGCTCTATACAGTCAGCAAAAACAAGACCAGGAGCTGACTGAGGCTCAGATCATGAACTCCTTATTGCTAAATTCAGACTGAAATTGAGGAAAGTGGGGAAAACCACTAGACCATTCAGGTATGACCTAAATCAAATCCCTTATGATTATACAGTGGAAGTGACAAATAGATTCAGGGGACTAGATCTGATAGATAGAGTGCCTGATGAACTATGGACGGAGGTTCCTGACATTGTACAGGAGACAAGGATCAAGACCATCCCCAAGAAAAAGAAATGCAAAAAAGTAAAATGGCTGTCTGGGGAGGCCTTACAAATGGATGTGAAAAGAAGACAACTGAAAAGCAAAGGAGAAAAGGAAAATCATAAGCATCTGAATGCAGAGTTCCAAAGAACAGCAAGAGACAAGAAAACCTTCCTCAGCAATCAATGCAAAGAAATAGAGGAAAACAACAGAATGGGAAAGACTAGAGATCGCGTCAAGAAAATTAGAGATACCAAGGGAACATTTCATGCAAAGATGGGCTCGATAAAGGACAGAATGGTATGGACCTAACAGAAGCAGAGATATTAAGAAGAGGTGGCAAGAATACACAGAAGAACCGTACAAAAAAGATCTTCACAACAAGGATTATCACGATGGTGTGATCACTCACCTAGAGCCAGACATCCTGGAATGTGAAGTCAAGTGGGCCTTAGAAAGCATCACTACGAACAAAGCTAGTGGAGGTGATGGAATTCCAGTTGAGCTATTTCAAATCCTGAAAGATGATGCTGTGAAAGTGCTGCACTCAATATGCCCTGA
>NW_011494651.1:1936766-1937542 GCF_000754665.1 Bison bison bison | reverse complement strand
GGCTCTCCCTGCGCTGGCTGTCCCGCCTGCCGCGCTCGCTCGGGCCTCTGGAGTGGACCTTCCGCCTCGGGCTGCTCGGGCCCGCGGCCGCCGAGAGCCGCGTGTTGTCCCGTCGGGCTCTGCACCGCGGCCGGCGCTCCTACCCGGGATTCGTGGCCCGAACCGAGTGTCCCACGGACGGGCCCACCCGGGTCGTCTTAGAAGCTGTCAGCCTGAACAGCTCAGAACCCACTGAGTCCTCCGTGTCCTGTCAGGTAGTCAATAAAAAGGTCTGTAAATTGGACCGCGTGCGAATAAATAGGAACGACGATAAACCAGTGCGACTGACCAGGGACATGGGAGACACCTTCAATGCAACAGTCATCCTCTTCTGTCCCATCCAGGAGTACTATTATCGGGGTTGGTCTATCTATTCCGTTCCTTATGTAGGGGCCGTGCCTGACTGGACTAAACCTCTGGAAAAGCCACCGGTCAAGTTTAGTAGAGGTTTCTTCGTGGTGACTATACCCCCATATTCTTTACCTTGGGGGGTGTATCTGTTTAATTTCTCGGTGGTTGTCAGAACGCGGGATCCCCAGGTTCCAGGGAAGAACGACTCAGACCGCATCTATGTCGTCATTTTTAGACGTCCCCTGAATGCTGTTATTTCAGGGCCTTCCAACATCACAATTAATTTCACAGATGGGGTGACTCTCAATGGAAATATGTCTTCTGATCCAGAGGAAACAGACCCTCTAGAGAAAGAGAGACTTAAGTTTCTCTGGTACTGTACCACA
>NW_011494651.1:1936165-1936436 GCF_000754665.1 Bison bison bison | reverse complement strand
TCAGATATGCAGATGACACCGCGCTTATGGCAGAAAGTGAAGAGGAACTCAAAAGCCTCTTGATGAAAGTGAAAGAGGAGAGTGAAAAAGTTGGCTTAAAGCTCAACACTCAGAAAACGAAGATCATGGCATCTGGTCCCATCAGTTCATGGGAAATAGATGGGGAAACAGTGGAAACAGTGGCTGACTTTATTTTGGGGGGCTCCAAAATCACTGCAGATGGTGACTGCAGCCATGAAATTAAAAGACGCTTACTCCTTGGAAGGAAAGT
>NW_011494651.1:1934722-1935417 GCF_000754665.1 Bison bison bison | reverse complement strand
TGTGGTGTTGGCAAAGACTCTTGAGAGTCCCTTGGACTGCAAGGAAATCCAACCAGTCCATTCTAAAGGAGATCAGTCCTGGGTGTTCTTTGGAAGGAATGATGCTGAAGCTGAAACTCCAGTACTTTGGCCATCTCATGTGAAGAGCTGACTCACTGGAAAAGACTCCGATGCTGGGAGGGATTGGGGGAAGGAGGAGAAGGGGATGACAGAGGATAAGCTAGATGGCTAGACGTCCATCAGTGATGGACGTGAGTCTGGGTGAACTCCGGGAGTTGGTGATGGACAGGGAGGCCTCAGTTCAGTTCAGTCACTCAGTCGTGTCCGACTCTTTGCGACCTCATGAATCGCAGCATGCCAGGCCTTCCTGTCCATCATCATTTAACTCAGATGACCATTATATCTACTACTGAAGGCAGGAATCCCTCAGAAGAAATGGAGTAGCCATCATAGTCAACAAAAGAGTCCGAAATGCAGTACTTGGATGCAATCTCAAAAAGGACAGAATGATCTCTGTTCATTTCCAAGGCAAACCATTCAATATCACAGTAATCCAAATCTATTCCGTAACCAGTAACTCTGAAGAAGCTGAAGTTGAACTGTTCTATGAAGACCTACAAGACCTTTTAGAACTAACACCCCAAAAAAGATGTCCTTTTCATTATAGGGGACTGGAATGCAAAAGTAGGAAGTCA
>NW_011494651.1:1933986-1934622 GCF_000754665.1 Bison bison bison | reverse complement strand
GCATATTGAGTGCATATTGCATATTGAGTGCAGCACTTTCCACAGCATCATCTTTCAGGATCTGGAATAGCTCAACTGGAATTCTATCACTGCTGGGAGCCAGCGTGAGGAGCTCCACCCATGACAAAGGTCATGAGGAAGGAGGCTCGGCATACGCAAAGGCGGGATCGAGCCTCAGGAGTCCCCCTGGAAATTCTCGAGCATTTACCCCCAAAACCAGAGTCTGCCTACTTTCTGCTTTGTGCCTTCACCTACACCTCTGACTTTACGGGGGGGCTGTCCCCCACTACCTCTCTGAAAAAAGAGTTAGCTTACAGCTCCAGTTAATAATTCCTGGGTGTGACAGTGTTTCAACCTACAAACTCCTTTGGAAATCCTCTATCCTGCCTGAATAGGTTTTTCTGGCCACATGTGATTGTTCAGAGCCTCCCAACTGTGAGAGGCAGGAGATGTTCTAAACTGTCTAAACACAGATTCTTTTGAGTAGTTAAAAGAATGATTAGAAATTGTATTGGTGAAGGGATTTTCACTTGTTGGGCCAATGTTTGCTGCTAAGTTTCCATATCCCTTACCTGCTGTGTCCCTGGCAGTGTATTGATTAATATAATTGGTGTAAGTAGTAGCTTTAATGTTTGT
>NW_011494651.1:1933478-1933886 GCF_000754665.1 Bison bison bison | reverse complement strand
AGAAAGCCTGGCTTGCTGCATGACTTACCCCTTCCCCCATTTATCCTCTATGCATAACTTTAAAGGGTATAAAAAACTACTTTTGGAAAATAAAGTGCAGGCCTTGTTCACTGAAACTTGGTCTCACCATGTCGTTCTTTCTCTTACCTTCTGGCTGAATTATTCAGCCTCTTTTCTCCACTGAATTTCCTCACTGAGCTATCCTTATTCTATTACTCTTTATATCTTTGATAAATATTTAAATAAATAGGTCGCCTATGCCGTCTCTCCTTCAAATACCCTGGATCAGCCGGAGCTGGACCCTGGCAGGGAGGCCTTACAAATGGATGTGAAAAGAAGAGAACTGAAAAGCAAAGGAGAAAAGGGAAGATATAAGCATCTGAATGCAGAGTTCCAAAGAATAGCAAG
>NW_011494651.1:1930614-1933378 GCF_000754665.1 Bison bison bison | reverse complement strand
GATCTCTTCAAGAAAATTAGAGATACCAAGGGAACATTTCATGCAAAGATGGGCTCGATAAAGGACAGGGAGGCCTGGTGTGCTGCAATTCATGGGGTTGCAAAGAGTCAGACACGATTGAGTGACTGAACTGTACTGAGGATGGCCTCACCATCAGAACAAGACCTTTCCCCCTCAGTCTCTTCCATTAGGAAGCTTCCAAAAGCCTCTTATCCTTCTCCATCAGAAGGCAGACAGCCTGAAAACCACAATCAGAGAAAACTAACCAGTATGATCACATGGACCACAGCCTTGTCTAAGTCAATGAAACTATGAGCCATGCCATGTGGGGCCACCTGAGATGGACGTGTCAAGGTGGAAAGGTCTGACAGAATGTGGTCCACCGGAGAAGGGAATGGCAAACCACTTCAGCATTCTTGCCTTGAGAACTCCATGAACAGCATGGAAAGGTAAAAAATAGGACACTGAAAGATGAAATCCCCAGGTTGGTAGGTGCCCAATATGCTAACGGAGATCAGTGGAGAAATAACTCCAGAAAGAATGAAGAGATGGAGCCAAAGCAAAAAAATACCCAGTTGGGGATGCAACTAGTGATAGAAGTAAAGTCCGATGCTGTAAAGAGCAATATTGCATAGGAACCTGGAATGTTAGGTCCATGAATCAAGGCAAATTGGAAGTGGTCAAACAGGAGATGGCAAGAGTAAACATCGGCATTTTAGGAATCAGCGAAGTAAAATGAATTTAACTCAGATGACCATTATATCTACTACTGTGGGCAGGAATCCCTTAGAAGAAATGGAGTAGCCATCATAGTCAGCAAAAGAGTTTGAAATGCAGCACTTGCATGCAATCTCAAAAATGACAGAATGATCATTTCCAAGGGAAACCATTCAATATCACGGTAATCCAAGCCTATGCCCTGACCAGCAATGCTGAAGAAGCTGAAGAATTCTATGAAGACCTACAAGACCTTCTAGAACTAACACCCAAAAAAGATGTCCTTTCCATTATAGGGGACTGGAATGCAAAAGTAGAACTTCAAGAACCTGGAGTAACAGTTAAATTTGGCCTTGGAGTACAGAATGAAGCAGGGCAAAGGCAAATACAGTTTTGCCAAGAGAATGCACTGGTCATAGTGAACACACTCTGAACCCAAGAGAAGACTCTACACATGGACATCACCAGATGGTCAACACCAAAATCAGATTGATTATATTCTTTGCAGCCAAAGATGGAGAAGTTCTATACAGTCAGCAAAACAAGACCAGGAGATGACTGTGGCTCAGATCATGAACTCCTTATTGCCAAATTCAGACTGAAATTGAGGAAAGTAGGGAAAACCACTAGACCATTCAGATATGACCTAAATCAAATTCCTTATGATTATATAGTGGAAGTGACAAATAGATTCAAGGGATCAGATCAGATACAGTGCATGAAGAACTATGGACGGAGGTTCGTGACATTATACAGGAGGCAGTGATCAAGACCATCCCCAAGAAAAAGAAATGCAAAAAGGAAAAATGGTTGTCTGAGGAGGGCTTACGAATAGCTGTGAAAAGAAGAGAAGCCAAAGGCAAAGGAGAAAAGGAAAGATATACCCATTTGAATGCAGAGTTCCAAAGAATAGCAAGGAGCGATAAGAAAGCCTCCTCAGCGATCAATGCAAAGAAATAGAGGAAAACAACAGAATGGAAAAGACTAGAGATCTCTTCAAGAAAATTAGAGATACCAAGGGAACATTTCAGGAAAAGATGAGCACAAGAACAGAAATGGTATGGACCTAACAGAAGCAGAAGATATTAAGAAGAGGTGGTAAGAATACACAGAAGAACTATACAAAAAAGATCTTCACGACCCAGATAACCACGAAGGTGTGATCACTCACCTAGAGCCAGACATCCTGGTACGCGAAGATAAGTGAGCCTTAGGAAGCATCACTACGAACAAAGCTACTGGAGGTGATGGAATTCCAGTTGAAGTATTTCAAATTCTAAGAGATGATGCTGTGAAAGTGCTGCACTCGATATGCCAGAAAATTTGGAAAACTCAGCAGTGGCCACAGGACTGGAAAAGGTCAGTTTTCACTTCAATCCCAAAGAAGGGCAATGGCAAAGAATGCTCAAACTACCACACAATTGCACTCATCTCACATGCTAGCAAAGTCATGCTCAAAATTCTCCGACCCAGGCTTCAATAGTATGTGAACTGTGAACTTCCAGATGTTCAAGCTGGATTTAGAAAAGGCAGAGGAACCAGAGATCAAATTGCCAACATCTGCTGGATCATAGAAAAAGCAAGAGAGTTCCAGAAAAACATCTACGTCTGCTTTATTGACTACACCAAAGCCTTTGACTGTGTGGACCACAACAAACTGTGGAAAATTCTGAAAGAGATGGGCATACCAGACCACCTGACCTGCCTCTTGAGAAACCTGTCTGCAGGTCAGGAAGCAACAGTTAGGACTGGAAATGGAACAACAGACTGGTTCCAAATCGGGAAAGGAGTACATCAGGGCTATATATTGTCACCCTGCTTATTTAATGTATATGCAGAGTACATCATGAGAAATTCTGGGCTGGAAGAAGCACAAGGTGAAATCAAGATTGCTGGGAGAAATATCAATAACTTCAGATATGCAGATGACACCACCCTTATGGCAGAAAGTGAAGAGGAGCTGAAGAGCCTCTTCATGAAAGTGAAAGAGGAGAGGGAAAAAGTTGGCTTAAAACTCAACATTCAGAAAACTAAGATCAAGCTGGAA
>NW_011494651.1:1927034-1927833 GCF_000754665.1 Bison bison bison | reverse complement strand
CCAAGAGAATAAAGGCTGTCACTGTTTCCATTGGTTCCCCATCTATTTGCCATGAACTGATGGGACTGGATGCCATGATCTTAGTTTTCTGAATGTTGAGCTTTAAGCCAACTTTTTCCCTCTCCTCTTTCACTTTCATGAAGAGGCTCTTCAGCTCTTCTTCACTTTCTGCCTTAAGGGTGGCGTCATCTGCATATCTGAGGTTATTGATATTTCTCCCAGCAATCTTGATTCCACCTTGTGCTTTATCCAGCCCGGCATTTCATATGATGTACTCTGCATATAAGTCAAATAAGCAGGGTGACAATATACAGCCTTGACATACTCCTTTCTCAATTTGGATCCAATCTGTTGTTCCATGTCCGATTCTAACTGTTGCTTCTTGACCTGCATACAGATTTCTCAGGAGGCAGGTCAGGTGGTCTGGTATTCCCATCTCTTTCAGAAATTTCCGCAGTTTGTTGTGATCCACACAGTCAAAGGCTTTGGCGTAGAGACAGATGTTTTTCTGGAACTCTCTTGCTTTTTCTATGATCCAACAAATGTTGGCAATTTGGTATCTGCTTCCTCTTTTTCTAAATCCAGCTTGACCATCTGGACATTCTCGGTTCACATACTGTTGGAGCCTGGCTTGGAGAATTTTGAGCATTACTTTGCTAGCGTGTGAGATGAGTGCATTGTGCAGTAGTTTGAGCATTCTTTGGCATTGTCCTTCTTTAGGATTAGAGTAAAAACTGACCTTTTCCAGTCCTGTGGCCACTGCTGAGTTTTCCAAATGGGCTGGCATATTGAGTGCAGC
>NW_011494651.1:1925496-1926934 GCF_000754665.1 Bison bison bison | reverse complement strand
CACAGCTATTTGTAAAGCCTCCTCAGACAACCATTTTTCCTTTTTGCATTTCTTTTTCTTGGGGATGGTCTTGATCACTGCCTCCTGTATAATGTCATGAACCTCCGTCCATAGTTCTCTATGGACTTTATCTATCAGATCTAATCCCTTGAATCTATTTGTCACTTCCACTGTATAATCATAAGGAATTTGATTTAGGTCATATCGGAATGGTCTAGTGGTTTTCCCCATTTTCTTCAATTTAAGTTTGAATTTGGCAATAAGGAGTTCATGATATGAGTCATGAACAGCTCCTGTCTTGTTTCTGTTGACTGTATAGAACTTCTCCATCTTTGGCTGCAAAGAATATAATCAGTCTGATTTCAGTGTTGAGCATCTGGTGATGTCCATGTGGAGATGGCTCCTGTGTTGTTGGAAGAGTGTGTTTGCTACGACTAGTACATTCTCTTGGCAAAACTCTGTTAGCCTTTGCCCTGCTTCATTTTGTACTCCAAGGCCAAACTTGCCTTTGGCCTTGTATAGGGACATACATATTGATAATTACCTTAAATGTAAATGGATTAAACGCATCAACCAAAAGACATAGAGTGGCTGTGGATGAAAACATGTTCCTGTATGTACTTCCACATACCACATCACTCTGCTTGACCCACCCACGAACTGTATCTAATTATTTTATATTGTTAACTTAATAATGTTCCCATTATGGATTGCAATTATAATTACCTTTTTTTTTTTTTTGTCTGGCTATTGATTTTGAAAACTGATAAACATCTTTTACAGTTGTGATTATATAGCTACTGCTCACCAAATACCATTATATGATAATTGCTCAAGAGAAAAATAATAGAACTCTATATCACCAAATTAAGGATCTAATAGAAAAACTTGTCATCATTTTTAAAAATTCAGATGCATATCAGAATTATCTTGACATTTTTTGAAAAATGCAAATGGTCAGGTATTGGCTTTTTTCCCCAGAGCTCCAGATATGTTTCTAACGAGCAGTCATGTTTAAAAACAACTACAGTATATGATGATCCTTTACTTTTATCTAGTTGCTTCACTTTTTTAATTTCATATTTAGTGCTTTTATCTCATTTAGTTTATGTTCTTCAATTTTTTCATCTGTTTTTTCTTTTGATGTTTTTTCTCAAGCCTTTATCTAGTAGAAAAGCTTTTGTATACATATATACATATGTATATATATATATATATATAATTATGTATGAGGAAAGCCTAGCACTGAAGAATTGATGCTTTTGAACTGTGGTGTTGGAGAAGACTCTTGAGAGTCCCTTGGACTGCAAGGAGATCCACCCAGTCCATCCTAAAGGAGATCAGTCCTGGGTGTTCATTGGAAGGAATGATGCTGAAGCTGAAACTCCAGTACTTTGGCCACCTCATGCGAAGAGTTGACTCACTGGAAAAGACTCTG
>NW_011494651.1:1924490-1925396 GCF_000754665.1 Bison bison bison | reverse complement strand
GGGGGGGCCGGTTCCCAATCGTCGAAATGCGCATTCACAGAGGTCATTTTGACCTGAAGGCTAGCTTGCCCTGCACCCTCTCCAGGGTAGAGGTTGTAAGTGGCCGGGAGGGAAAGTGTCTTTGAGACCAAAAAAAGGTGATGAGACATTTCCCCTCCCCTCCCGCTCACCCTTGCAAGTAGCAGGGCTTTCTGGAGACCCTTGACCTGTGCTCCTGCAGGGCCTGGGTCCAGAGCTGGTTTGGGGTGCTAGGAGCAGCTTTGAACAAGTGGGACGAGGGACTGTACTGTAAGGGCCCCAAGCCTGGGTGCCTCTGTCCTGCGTGTGGCCTGGACAGTGGCCCAGGGCCTCACACTTAGACGGTTCCCATGCTCGCTCTAAAGCTCTGCTGTGGTCATCTTGAAATTCTTGACCATCTTTGAAGAAGGTTCCTACATTCTGATTTTGCACGGGGCCCTGAAAATCATGTAGTTGGTCCTCTGACAGCCAATGCATTAGCACGTGCATCTTTTCTGAATTCCTCACAGCTCACCACCTCTTCGGCCACTAACCCCAAACTGAGTCAGGTCCAGCTCCCTCGCATACCGAGTGCTCTTGCAGCAGGCAGGCCTGGGCCTTTGGTTTCCCTGGACCCCGCCTAAGAGGCCCCTGTACTTTCAATCCTGTCCACCTACAATCTATCTCCCTCACAGCAGGAGGATGCTTCCAACCTGGAAATCAGATCAGGCCCTTCCCCGCTCAAAACCCTCAAACACTTCCCCAACCCACTTGAGATGAAATTCAAATACACGACCATGGTCTCTGAGACCCCGCTTGCTCTGGTCATTGGCCGTCTCTCCAATGACATCTCCTACCACCTCCTCTCCTCTCTGCTTACTCAGGCCCCACTACTAACCTTGTCTCCTT
>NW_011494651.1:1919933-1922586 GCF_000754665.1 Bison bison bison | reverse complement strand
GGCTCTCCCTGCGCTGGCTGTCCCGCCTGCCGCGCTCGCTCGGGCCTCTGGAGTGGACCTTCCGCCTCGGGCTGCTCGGGCCCGCGGCCGCCGAGAGCCGCGTGTTGTCCCGTCGGGCTCTGCACCGCGGCCGGCGCTCCTACCCGGGATTCGTGGCCCGAACCGAGTGTCCCACGGACGGGCCCACCCCGGTCGTCTTAGAAGCTGTCAGCCTGAACAGCTCAGAACCCACTGAGTCCTCCGTGTCCTATCAGGTATTCCGACCCTGGCCTTGTAAATTGGACCCCGTGAGGATAAATAGGAACGACGATAGACCGGTGCGACTGACCAGGGACATGGGAGACACCTTCAATGCAACAGTCATCCTCTTCTGTCCCATCCAAGAGTACTATTATCGGGGTTGGTCTATCTATTCCGTTCCTTATGTAGGGGCCGTGCCTGACTGGACTAAACCTCTGGAAAAGCCACCGGTCAAGTTTAGTAGAGGTTTCTTCGAGGTGACTATACCCCCATATTCTTTACCTTGGGGAGTGTATCTGTTTAATTTCTCGGTGGTTGTCAGAACGCGGGATCCCCAGGTTCCAGGGAAGAACGACTCAGACAGCATCTATGTCATCATTTTTAGACGTCCCCTGAATGCTGTTATTTCAGGGCCTTCCAACATCACAATTAATTTCACAGATGGGGTGACTCTCAATGGAAATATGTCTTCTGATCCAGAGGAAACAGACCCTCTAGAGAAAGAGAGACTTAAGTTTCTCTGGTACTGTACCACAGACTCAAGAAACTATGATGGAGAAAACATAACAGTGATAAGCAAGGAAGTTTGTCTCCCGGAGCAGGTTGATCTCAAGTGGACATGGGCTTCTGGTCCTATTCTCACACTTTCTCCAGAAACACTTCAAGGCGGCCGTGTATATTTTTTCAGACTAGTGATCCAGAAGACCAGCAGGTCAGCCTTTGCTGATGCAACGGTGCACGTGCTTCAAGGAGAGCCAGTAGCAAGCACTTCATGCATTGAAAATTGTGACCAGGTTCTGGTTTTATCAGAGAGATTCTCGTTGTCTCTGGATTGCACAGGTTGTACAGCAGGCCGAGATGTCTATCGGTGGTCCATTCTGACGTCTTCAGGTCAGGAGGTGCCATTGGACTGGACGGGGCAAACTTCAACAGGACGGAATGGTGCTTATGTGTCTATAAAAGCTTTTGCTTTCTGGAATTTCAGGGAAGATAAGTTTTGGATTTCTCTAAATGCAGCAACTTGGAGTGGAGTCACCTTGGTCTTAAGATATCCTTTCGTTATTCACCATGTCCCTATAACCACAGACTGCAAAATTGTTCCAGAAAAAGGAATTTCCTTCATTACTCAGTTTGTTGTCATTTGTACTCATTTCAAGCATAAGAACATTGTTCTTACATATAAAATAATAGTTCCTGATGTACATGGTTTTGGTGAGATCAGTTCTTTGAAAGAGAATAACTTTGGATCCATCCTGTATTTGGGAAAGAATTCCACATCGCCCCCTTCCTTTCTCCCTGTTGGTGTGTTGGACAGTCATTATGCCTTGAAAATAATTGCTCAGGCATATAATACCTCTCTGGGAGCTTTTTCTCAGGTGAACTCGTATGCCACTGTGCGGCCTCCCACTGACGTAAAGTCATCACCAACTGTGCTGGAGGAGTTATCCAACTTCACCATGGGACCAAATTCCTCCCTGTCTACTTTGCTTCAACAGCAGGATTTTCTAAATGCAAGTTATTTAATATACGTAGTAGCTTCTGTCTTGAATAGCATGAAAACTGACGCAAGTCTTCAAGCTGACAAAATTAAACTCCGAGAACACCTTTTCAATCAGACACTCATTCTTCCTATAAACACTTTGGTGAATATTAGCCAGGTGGTCATGGCTGTTACTAAATTAACAGAGAAAACCTCTGAGATCAGTGCATTCTCTCAAAAACTGGCCACAGTGAGGACTTGGCAAGCAAGCCAAGCCCTCCAAGATAGTCATCAGAGAGATAAGAGCATTTCTTCTGAGCAAATAGAAAGTGTGTGCACTGGAATCTTAACAACCTTGTCTAACATCCTGAAACTGCTGGTTCATTATGAAGTCTTTGAAGAGCCTTTCCACGTGGTTGAATCTCTAGCAGACACGGTATTGGCTGTGAAAGTGCCGGAGAATGAGACCACTGCCTTGAGGACCTCCAACTTTAAAATGTATGTCAAGAAAACCGAAAAGTGGAATGTTACCAAGTTCTTCAGCACCCAGAAGCACTGTCAGAATTGTTTTTATCCCAGCCTAAATGTGAACAGCGTTCCTAGTCTGCCTGCCAGCGCTCCGATTTCCACGATGTTTTGTGAATTTGCGGATGACCCTTTCCCTTGGCTAAATTATGGGGAAAACATTTTGACCCAGGTGGTTGGATTCCGAATGACAGGAGTGGAGGCCACAGGTGACGTGATTGAGATCCCACCTGATGCAGTGGAAGTGTACCTCATCAGGAAAAACCTGAGCTTTGGAACTTTTAATCTCACGGTGGGACCCAGCTCAGAGCCTTATGCAGTGGATGAATCTGCGACAAAGACGACAGGGGCGTTTAGCTTTGTTGTGGACAGTACCGCAGGCAGGGACGTGTTGATCCACATCATGAC
>NW_011494651.1:1914048-1917152 GCF_000754665.1 Bison bison bison | reverse complement strand
TTCTATTTTTTTCCAGCAGAGCAGCAGTTTAATTCCACACTGAGGCTCAGCGAACTCCAGAAAAGCCACTGGCTGGATGAGAAGACGTGGTCTGTGATTGTGGAATTGACCACCTTCAATCCAGACATCAGTCTCCTCTGCAGCATCTCGGTCATCTTCGAGGTCTCTCAGTTAGGTGTTGTGAACACTAGCCTGAATGCGCACTCCTTCTTGCTCGCTGATTTCAACAGAAAAAACTCAGCCGACTCAGCAGAAAACTACTTGTACTTGGCCATCTTCATTTTCTTCCTTGCCTACACTGTTGTCGAGGTTTACGTAATCACACAAGAACGGACTGCCTACCTGCAAAGTGTATATAATTTGCTCAACTTTGCTCTAAAATGTATCTTTACCTTGTGGATCGTACTCTTTTTCAGGAAGCACTTCTTGGCCATCGGTGTAGTTCGGGCTTACTGGTCGAACCCTGAGGATTTCATTCCCTTTCATGCAGTGGCTCAAGTGGATCACACCATGAGGGTGATTTTGGGTTTCCTAGTATTTCTGACGATCCTGAAGACGCTCCGGTATTCCAGGGTCTTTTACGATGTGCGTCTGGCTCAGAGGGCCATCCAGATTGCCCTTCCTGGCATCTGCCACATGGCATTGGTGGTGTCCGTGTATTTCTTTGTCTTCATGGCATTCGGGTACTTGGTGTTCGGGCAGCACGAGTGGAATTACAGTGACATGATCCACGCCACCCAGACAGTGTTTTCCTACTGTGTCTCAGCTTTTGAGAACACGGAATTTTTCAATAACCGGGTTCTCGGGGTCCTCTTCCTCTCATCTTTCATGCTGGTGATGATCTGCATATTGATCAACTTATTTCGTGCTGTGATTTTGTCAGCCTATGAGGAAATGAAGCAGCCCGTGTACGAGGAGCCCTCAGAAGAAGTGGAAGCCATGACTTATCTGTGTCGGTGCCTAAGATCTGCTTTTTGCTGCCTGTGCTTCAAGCCCAGGGCGGAAGACGAGCCCAAGTTCTTCATCAACATGGTGTACGGGCAGCCAGAGAAGAACAGCCGCCGCTACCTGGGGCTGAAGACCAGAAACATTAATGGGAAGAAAATGGTTTACCTCGTCGTGTGATCCATGGCAGTGTCAAGGCCCACAGGCAGGTTCCTCCAAAGGCTCGGTTTCTGGGGTCGAGGGGCGTTTCATGGCTCAGTTGTGTTTCCCACCCGTATTCTTCACAGTGCACCCCGCGTCTGGACGTGTCTGCAGCGGAGGCCTCCAAGCTTGGAACTTGAAAGGCGGGTCAAGGGCAGCATGGCCTCTGCGGAGAGAGGAGGGCGACCATCTGTGAGTCCGGGTTCATTTCCCTTTTTCTTAGAAGCTGCTGTCTTTGGCACCGACTGCAGTTTAGAGGGTTAGAGACCTAGATTTGGGGGAGGGAGCTGAAAGGGCCCCCAACCTCATCTCAGCTTGTCAGAAGCAGCAGGTGAACGCTCCTGCTGTCCCGGTCCCCCTGTCCCCAAGGCTGGGAGGCCAGGGCTAGTGGTTGGGGGCAGAGCCCAGGTCCTCCGGCCCTGCTGGCCCTTCCCTTTGCTGATGGGGCTGCAGAGCCTCCCTGCCTCCTTACCCCCACCACACACACTCCAGCTGGGCAGGGCTGGAGGGGCCTCATGAGGGGTCCCAGGAGTGGCCCTTGTGCCTGGAAATGGAGGGATGTGGACCAGGGTGCAGCAATCTGAAGTTTCCCGTGTGCTCTTAAGGCCACTGCAAGTTATCAATGTATAATTTAGTACCATTTCTGGCCACGAGACACGACTTTTGTTAAACAAAAGGGTGTGTGTGTGTGTGCACGTGTGTGCACGTGCGTGCACATTGTGAGGTTTACACTGGAAAGCAGTAAATATTCCATGTAATGTGTTTTGCCATATATACTTCTAGGATTTGGGCTTTTGGTTATTGTTGGCCTGCTGGATTGTTTAGAACACATTGTTTAAGAAAATGGGCTAATAGCTCTTGTATTTTCACCCCAAAGCATGTTTCTTTATGTAGATGCCACTTTAAGCTTGATCAGAATTAAATCTGCGATTTCTTCCCTGAGGCCTTGTAGTGATTTCTGTGATGGGGTGGGGACAGAGATGGCACCTGCACTCCAAACCCAGTGCCAGCAAGGGGGGACCACCTGCAGGTGGTGACTGCTTGTACCAGGTGTTTGTCACTCGCCTGCCACGCTGATGGTACTCAGCTGCACTGGAAGTGCCATGGCACCTCGCACCTTTGCAGGCATGGGCACGTGCACATGTAGGCCCTTTCCATCCCTTTGTCCCTGGGGTGGTGCTGATCTTCCTTGCCAGCTTAGACAATGAAGAGGCTTTGTGCCTTGCCCCAAGCCACCCAAACTGTTATGGTCAGAAGCTCAGTTCTGGCTTTTCTAATCCCTGGTGGAATTCACGGGTGTGGCTAGGTTCTGGTCCACTGGTTCTTAGTGAAGTGCATGTTCCAGGAGTCCTGTTCTTATTGTTGTTCAGTCGATCAGTTGCCTCTGATGCTTTGCACCCCCATGGACTGCAGCACACCACGCTTCCCTGTCCTTTACCATCTCCCAGAGCTTGTTCAAACTCACGTCATTGACTTGGTGATGCCATCCAACCATCTCATCCTCTGTCGTCCCCTTCTCCTGGCATCAATCTTTCCCAGCATCGGGATCTTTGCTAATAGAGTCAGCTCTTCGGATCACGTAGTCAAAGTACTGAGCTTCAGCTTCAGCAACAGTCCTTCCAATGAAAATTCAGGACTGAGTTCCTTTAGGATGGACTGGTTTGATCTCCTTGCAGTCCAATAGTCTTCTCTAACACCACAGTTCAAAAGCATCAATTTTTGGCACTCAACCTTCTTTATGGTCCAACTCTCACATCCATACATGATGACTGGAAAAACCATAGCTTTGACTAGATGGACCTTTATCAGCAAAGTCTCTGCTTTTAAATATGCTATCTAGGTTTTTCATAGCTTTTCTTCCAAGGAGTAAGCATCTTTTACTTTCATGGCTGCAGTCAACATCTGCAGTAATTATGGAGGCCAAGAAAATAAAGTCTGTCACTGTTTCCATTGTTTCC
>NW_011494651.1:1908963-1911846 GCF_000754665.1 Bison bison bison | reverse complement strand
ATCTCCCTCACAGCAGGAGGATGCTTCCAACCTGGAAATCAGATCAGGCCCTTCCCCGCTCAAAACCCTCAAACACTTCCCCAACCCACTTGAGATGAAATTCAAATACACGACCATGGTCTCTGAGACCCAGCTTGCTCTGGTCATTGGCCGTCTCCCCAATGACATCTCCTACCACCTCCTCTCCTCTCTGCTTACTCAGGCCCCACTACTAACCTTGTCTCCTTCCTGCCTCCCTGCATTTGTACTTACAGTTCCCTGCCCTAGCTATGCCCCTCCCTAGCTCTGTGTGAGCCATGCTCCCTCATTTCACGCTGATCTGTTGGCTCAGAGGGCACCTCCTTGAAGAGGCCTTCCTCGATTCCCCATCTCATTCTCATTTTTATCTCTTTAACTGCCTTATTTTTCATCTTATCACTTATCACACTCAAAATCCCACATAGTGTATCATGCTTGGGTGAATTTTGATTGTCACTCACTCCTATTATAATAGAAGCTCCATGGGAACTAGGCTTAGTGATGAAGAGAACCCTGTGTGAAATGACTAATGTTAAATGAATGGGGAATGAAAAGCAAAAAATCAGAGATTATAAGGGATAATCAGAGATAATAAGAAACAAATAATTAGATGACAGATCTAAACAAAACGTATCAGTCATTATATGAAGTGCTGAGAGTTATTACATTAACCGTAAATGGTCTTTGGTTGTTTTTTCAGTTGCTAAGTCCAGTTTATTATTTGCCAAGACATGGAGTGCACCTTGCCAGGCTCCTCTGTCATCCACCATCTCCCAGAGTTTGGTCAAATTCATATTCATTGAGTTGGTGAAACTATCTTACCATCTCATCCTCTGCCTGCCCTTCTCCTTTTGCGTTCAATCTTTCCCAGCATCAGGGTTTCTTCCAATGAGTTGGCTGTTCTTATCAGGTTCCAAATATTGGAGCTTCAGGATCAGTCCTTCGAAACAACATTCAGAGTTGATGGTATAAATAACTCAATTAAAAGCCAGGGATTGACTGAGTGATAAAAGCATAAAATTCTATGATATGTTGCCTGTAAAAGACCACTATAAATGGGAAGACATAAATAAGTTGAAAGTAAATGAATGAAAAGGCAGGTTTTAGGCTGGTTTAGAAAAGGCAGAGGAAGGAGAGATCAAATTGCCAACATCCCCTGGATCATCAAAAAAGCAAGAGAGTTCCAGAAAAACATCTATTTCTGTTTTATTGACTATGCCAAAGCCTTTACTGTGTGGATCACAATAAACTGAGGAAATTCTGAAAGAGATGGGAATACTAGACCACCTGATCTGCCTCTTGAGAAACCTATATGCAGGTCAGGAAGCAACAGTTAGAACTAGACACGGAACAACAGACTGGTTCCAAATAGGAAAAGGAGTACGTCAAGGCTGTATATTGTCACCCTGCTTATTTAACTTATATGCAGAGTACATCATGAGAAACGCTGGGCTGGAGGAAGCACAAGCTAGAATCAAGATTGCCGGGAGGAATATCAATAACCTCAGATATGCAGATGACACCACCCTTATGGCAGACAGTGGAGAAGAACTAAAGAGCCTCTTGATGAAGGTGAAAGAGGACAGTGAAAAAGTTGGCTTAAAGCTCAACATTCAGAAAACTAAGATCATGGCATCTGGTCCCAACACTTCATGGCAAATAGACAGGGAAACAGTAGAAACAGTGGCTAACTTTATTTTTGGAGGCTGCAAAATCACTGCATATTAAAAAGCAGAGACATTACTTTGCCAACAAAGGTCAGTCTAGACAAGGCTATGGTTTTTCCAGTAGTCATGTATGGATGTGAGAGTGGGACTATAGAGAAAGCTGAGCGCTGACGACTCTGTGCTTTTGAACTATGGTGTTGGAGAAGACTCTTGAGAGTCCCTTGGACTACAAGGAGATCAAACTAGTCCATCCTAAAGGAGGTAAGTCCTGGGTGTACATTGGAAGGACTGATGTTGAAGCTGAAACTCCAATACTTTGGCCACCTGAGGCAAAGAGCTGACTCATTTGAAAAGACCCTGATGCTGGGAAAGATTGAGGGCAGGAGGAGAAGGGGATGACAGAGGATGAGATGGTTGGATGGCATCACCGACTCAATGGATATGGGTTTGGGTAGACTCCAGCAGTTGCTGATGGACAGGGAGGCCTGGTGTGCTGCTGTTCATGGGGTCGCAAAGAGTCAGACAGGACTGAGAACTGAACTGAACTGAACTGAAATGAAATAAATGAAAAAAAAAATAAATGCCACGTAGACAATAAGCTTGAGAAGGCCAGTGTTGCGATCTTATACTTCATTCCATTGCCTTTACCTATGTATACTGTGATACAATTGACATGTAATATGGCTATTTCTTTAAACAGCCAAAAGAGAATTCAAATCAAAGGTTGTCACAAAAGACAAACACATTTCATAATGACAATAGGGCCAATTCAACAGAAAGACAAAACCACAATTGTGTGTCTACCTAATAAATAGACCTCCAAATATAGGAAGCAAAAGTTAACAGAATTACAGAATGAAATAGAAAATTCCACGGTTACAGTAGGAGAGATTATCATCTTCTCTCAGCAACTGCTAGAACTAGAAAAAACTGCAGGAAAGATACTGATCTAAGGAACAGCACCACCCTTCTTGACTTGACTCCCAAACAGAGGACAGTAGAATACACATTCTTTTCAAGTGACATGGAACACACAGATGGACGCAAGACAGACCACACGGTAGATTTACACAAGTCTCAACTCGTTCAAAAAGGTAAAGGATCGCACAGAATAGTCTGTGACCATAACAACACTGAATTACAAATCAATAACTGTGAGGATTTTTACAGAAACTCTAAGAATCTGTAAGTGAAAGTG
>NW_011494651.1:1907814-1908103 GCF_000754665.1 Bison bison bison | reverse complement strand
CCCACCTGATGCAGTGGAAGTGTACCTCATCAGGAAAAACCTGAGCTTTGGAACTTTTAATCTCACGGTAGGACCCAGCTCAGAGCCTTATGCAGTGGATGAATCTGCGACAAAGACGACAGGGGCGTTTAGCTTTGTTGTGGACAGTACCGCAGGCAGGGACGTGTTGATCCACATCATGACAGACGTGTCTGTCTTGTTCACGGTGTCTGTGTACGCGGGCCGTGAGATCACACCCAACTCTTTTATGACCAGCTACCTGGTGCCCCATAAAATCCCTCCGATTGCC
>NW_011494651.1:1898452-1906505 GCF_000754665.1 Bison bison bison | reverse complement strand
TTTGCTTCAACAGCAGGATTTTCTAAATGCAAGTTATTTAATATACGTAGTAGCTTCTGTCTTGAATAGCATGAAAACTGACGCAAGTCTTCAAGCTGACAAAATTAAACTCCGAGAACACCTTTTCAATCAGACACTCATTCTTCCTATAAACACTTTGGTGAATATTAGCCAGGTGGTCATGACTATTACTAAATTAACAGAGAAAACCTCTGAGATCAGTGCATTCTCTCAAAAACTGGCCACAGTGAGGACTTGGCAAGCAAGCCAAGCCCTCCAAGATAGTCATCAGAGAGATAAGAGCATTTCTTCTGAGCAAATAGAAAGTGTGTGCACTGGAATCTTAACAACCTTGTCTAACATCCTGAAACTGCTGGTTCATTATGAAGTCTTTGAAGAGCCTTTCCACGTGGTTGAATCTCTAGCAGACACGATATTGTCTGTGAAAGTGCCAGAGAATGAGACCACTACCTTGAGGACCTCCAACTTTAAAATGTATGTCAAGAAAACCGAAAAGTGGAATGTTACCAAGTTCTTCAGCACCCAGAAGCACTGTCAGAATTGTTTTTATCCCAGCCTAAATGTGAACAGCGTTCCTAGTCTGCCTGCCAACGCTCCGATTTCCACGATGTTTTGTGAATTTGCAGATGACCCTTTCCCTTGGCTAAATTATGGGGAAAACATTTTGACCCAGGTGGTTGGATTCCGAATGACAGGAGTGGAGGCCACGGGTGACGTGATTGAGATCCCACCTGATGCAGTGGAAGTGTACCTCATCAGGAAAAACCTGAGCTTTGGAACTTTTAATCTCACGGTAGGACCCAGCTCAGAGCCTTATGCAGTGGATGAATCTGCGACAAAGACGACAGGGGCGTTTAGCTTTGTTGTGGACAGTACCGCAGGCAGGGACGTGTTGATCCACATCATGACAGACGTGTCTGTCTTGTTCACGGTGTCTGTGTACGCGGGCCGTGAGATCACACCCAACTCTTTTATGACCAGCTACCTGGTGCCCCATAAAATCCCTCCGATTGCCAACGAGAGTGACCTGTTTGACCCGGAGTGTGCAGTGAAGGAGGCCCGAGTGGTCTGCCTCCCCGCGGCCCTGGCGCAGGCCATAGCTCAGCGAACTGATTCCTCTGAGTGCACCGTCGCTGTGGTTCTACAGGCACCTCGTTTCGTCCTAAAACCCAATAACAAGTTGGTGAGAATTTCTGTTTTCAGCATTACGTGCTTGAATATGTTTGGGATCCAGAGCGATTGGAGAGAAGATACCTGCGTTGTGGGAGAGAAGACTACTTGGCAAAGAGTGCACTGTATCTGCAAGAACCCACGGCGGGCCAAACGGCAGCTGGATATAATCAAACAGGCCAACCTTCGCCTGCATACCCACTATTTGACGGCCAAGGTGATCGTGGTCCCTAACTCTGTGGATCTACAACTGGAGGCAGTCAAGAACATCACCCAAAACCCTGTGACCCTCTTCACGGTACTTCTCATTTTGCTGTTGTACTTGATCCTTGCGTTCTGGGCCTTGCACAGAGATGAAATGGACCAGTATCTTAGGGAACATGTGATAGTTCTCCTTGATAACGATCCTTATGATAATGTGTGTTATCTAGTCACTGTTTTTACAGGAAGCCGTTGTGGTTCTGGGACCAGGGCCAATGTCTTTATCCAACTGCACGGAACTGAAGGTAGCAGTGATGTGCACTGTTTAAGCCATCCACAATTTACGACTCTCTACCGAGGAAGCATCTGCACTTTCCTCCTAGCGACGAAAAAGGACTTGGGTGACATCCATTCCCTCCGTGTGTGGCACAACAACGAGGGCAGGTCCCCTGAATGGTATTTAAGTAGAATCAAAGTGGAGAATCTGTTCAGCAGACACATCTGGCTCTTCATGTGCCGAGAATGGTTTTCTATCGAATCCTCTTTGGACCGAACCTTCCAAGTAATGCCCCCAGATAAGCATCTCAAGAAAATGGACTTTTTCCTTATAGATATAAATTATAAACTAGGGAGAAACCACTTGTGGTTCTCCGTTTTTTCTGGTGTCATTTCTACACCATTCAATAGGCTCCAGAGGCTGTCCTGTTGTTTAGCCATGTTGCTGTCCACGCTTCTGTGTAATATTATGTTCTTTAATCTAGAGAAGGAGATCGAAGCAGAGCCACAAGAGCAGAGGTACATCAGGTCGATGGTGATCGGACTGGAAAGTGCCTTTATTACCCTTCCTGTGCAACTAGTGATCACATATTTGTTCATCTATTCCCAGAGGAGACCTCTTATATCTCTACATGAGATCACTCCTCGGAAGCATCCTTTGAAGCCAGCTGCTAATGAACACTGGGAAGAACGGCTGGGAAAGTGGCATGCTTATGAAATTGACAAAGCACACTCCCAGGAGCCTGAGAAGTCTAATAGATATCCTAAACCCAAGTCTTCTCTCAAGGTCACCTCTAAAGGACAGCCCCCGCCCAAGCAAGCAGAAAGCAAGGTCTCTGGTACCCAAAGGAAGATATCAGGCACCCAAAGCAAGGTCTCCAGGCCCCAAAGAGATGTCTCCAGTACACAAAGAAAAGTCTCCAGCACCCCAAGAAAGGTCACCAACACCCCAAGAAAAGCCTCTGGCACCCAAAGAAAAATCTCTAAAGCCCAGGAAAAGAATAAAAACACCAATAACCCAAATGTTGAAGACAATCAAAGCATTTCTTCCGAAGATCTGTCTCCCAAGCCAGGTTCACGAGCCCTCAAAGAGAAGCCCAGGATTGTCCTGCCGCGGTGCTGTATTAGTGTTGCCTGGCTCTTGGTTTTTCTTACCTGTGCATTATCCTCCTACTTCATCATATTTTATGGACTGACTTACGGCCTCGAAAAATCAATAGCATGGTTGTTTGCATCGTTTTGTGCATTCACTCTGTCAGTCTTTCTCGTGCAGCCATCTAAAATCATACTTATGTCAGGCTACAGAACAAGTACAGCCAAGTATTCAAAGAACCTTTCATGGATCAGCAACTATTACTTCACTGAGATCAAGTTGCAAAACCTCTGGAAGGACCCAGAAGAAATGGACAGACGCCACCAGTTTGTCATGGAGCTCCGAAACTCAAGGATGTACCAGCCTCTCACCCAAGATGAAATCATAATATTCCAAAGAAAGAAGAGGATCAAGAGAAGAGCTTTCCTGTTCCTTATTTACATCCTCACTCACTTCATCTTTCTGGCTCTCTTGCTGAGCCTAGTCGCCGTCCTACGCCCCACTGACAGCTTTTACTATAATCAGTTTACTCGGGACCAGTTCTCTGTGGATCTGGCAGGCGTGACCAGGCTGGAAGACATCTATCAGTGGCTGAACAGGGTGCTGTTGCCTCTGCTCCACAATGACCCGAATCCCACGTTTTTCCCTGACAGCTCCTCTAAAATCCTTGGCTTGCCACTCATGAGGCAGGTGAGGGCGCAACCTGGAGAGATAATGTGTCTGCCGGCCAAGAAATTTGTGGAGGGCAGCCTCAAAGGAGAGATTCGCTGTCACCCCGAATATGGCATTGACCCAGAAGACACAAAAAACTACTCTGGGTCATGGAATAGAGTTAGTAAGCGGGACACTGACAAGACGACCAGAGGGTTTACTTATAGGCCTCCGGAGAAGAGGTGGGCGTACTCTTCCTATGGGCTGCTGCACACCTATGGCTCAGGAGGATACACCTTCTATTTTTTTCCAGCAGAGCAGCAGTTTAATTCCACACTGAGGCTCAGCGAACTCCAGAAAAGCCACTGGCTGGATGAGAAGACGTGGTCTGTGATTGTGGAATTGACCACCTTCAATCCAGACATCAGTCTCCTCTGCAGCATCTCAGTCATCTTTGAGGTCTCTCAGTTAGGTGTTGTGAACACTAGCCTGAATGCGCACTCCTTCTTGCTCACTCATTTGAACAGAAAATACCCAGAAGAAATCTACTTGTATGTGGCCATCTACCTTTTCTTTCTTGCCTATATTGCTGACGAAGTCAATGTCATCACGGATGAAAGGACTGCCTACGTGAAAAGTGTATATAATTTGCTCAACTTTGCTCTAAAATGTATCTTTACCTTGTGGATCATACTCTTTTTCAGGAAGCACTTCTTGGCCATCGGTGTAGTTCGGGCTTACTGGTCGAACCCTGAGGATTTCATTCCCTTTCATGCAGTGGCTCAAGTAGATCACACCATGAGGATGATTTTGGGTTTCCTGGTATTTCTGACGATCCTGAAGATGCTCCGGTATTCCAGGGTCTTTTATGATGTGCGTCTGGCTCAGAGGGCCATCCAGACTGCCCTTCCTGGCATCTGCCACATGGCATTGGTGGTGTCCGTGTATTTCTTTGTCTTCATGGCATTCGGGTACTTGGTGTTCGGGCAGCACGAGTGGAATTACAGTGACATGATCCACGCCACCCAGACAGTGTTTTCCTACTGTGTCTCAGCTTTTGAGAACACGGAATTTTTCAATAACCGGGTTCTCGGGGTCCTCTTCCTCTCATCTTTCATGCTGGTGATGATCTGCATATTGATCAACTTATTTCGTGCTGTGATTTTGTCAGCCTATGAGGAAATGAAGCAGCCCGTGTACGAGGAGCCCTCAGAAGAAGTGGAAGCCATGACTTATCTGTGTCGGTGCCTAAGATCTGCTTTTTGCTGCCTGTGCTTCAAGCCCAGGGCGGAAGACGAGCCCAAGTTCTTCATCAACATGGTGTACGGGCAGCCAGAGAAGAACAGCCGCCGCTACCTGGGGCTGAAGACCAGAAACATTAATGGGAAGAAAATGGTTTACCTCGTCGTGTGATCCATGGCAGTGTCAAGGCCCACAGGCAGGTTCCTCCAAAGGCTCGGTTTCTGGGGTCGAGGGGCGTTTCATGGCTCAGTTGTGTTTCCCACCCGTATTCTTCACAGTGCACCCCGCGTCTGGACGTGTCTGCAGCGGAGGCCTCCAAGCTTGGAACTTGAAAGGCGGGTCAAGGGCAGCATGGCCTCTGCGGAGAGAGGAGGGCGACCATCTGTGAGTCCGGGTTCATTTCCCTTTTTCTTAGAAGCTGCTGTCTTTGGCACCGACTGCAGTTTAGAGGGTTAGAGACCTAGATTTGGGGGAGGGAGCTGAAAGGGCCCCCAACCTCATCTCAGCTTGTCAGAAGCAGCAGGTGAACGCTCCTGCTGTCCCGGTCCCCCTGTCCCCAAGGCTGGGAGGCCAGGGCTAGTGGTTGGGGGCAGAGCCCAGGTCCTCCGGCCCTGCTGGCCCTTCCCTTTGCTGATGGGGCTGCAGAGCCTCCCTGCCTCCTTACCCCCACCACACACACTCCAGCTGGGCAGGGTGGAGGGGCCTCATGAGGGGTCCCAGGAGTGGCCCTTGTGCCTGGAAATGGAGGGATGTGGACCAGGGTGCAGCAATCTGAAGTTTCCCGTGTGCTCTTAAGGCCACTGCAAGTTACAGATGTACAACTTAGTAACATGTTTCTGTCTATGAAACATGCCTTTTCTGAAACAACAAGTTATGTGTTTATGCTGAGGGGTTCACACTGAAAGGTCGTAAATATGCCATGTACCGTAGTTACCATATATACTTCTAGGATTTGGGCTTTTGGTTATTGTTGGCCTGGTGGATTGTTTATAACACATGAGTTAGGAAAATGATGTAGCAGCTCCTTTATTTTCAGCCTAAAGCATGTTCCTTTACGTAGATGTCACTTTAAGCTTGATGTGAATTAAATGTATGATGTTTCCTGAGGCCTGCAGTGATTTCTGTGATAGGCGTAGGTACACAGCTGGCGCCTGCCCTCCACATCCAGTGCAGCAAAGGGGAACGACCCACAGGTGGTGGCTGCTTTTCCCAGGTGTTTGCCACTCATCACCCCTGGAGAACGGAATGGCTACCCACTCCAGTTTTGGCCTGGAGAATTCCATGGACAGAGGAGCCTGCAGGCTACAGACCACGGGGTCACACAGAGTTGCACAGGACTAACACTTTCAGTTCACTTGGCACCCGGAGGTGCTGATCTGCACTGCGTGGCCACGGCACCTCACACCTTGGCAGGTGTGGGCACATGCACAGGTATAGGCCTCCATCCCTTCCTCCCTGTTGTGGGGGCAGTCTTCATCAGGTGAGTAAACGAAGGAGCTTTTTGACTTGCCCAAGGCCACCCAACAGTTAAGAGTCAGAAGCTCAGTTCTGGGTTTTCTATCTACCCTGGCGGGAAGTCCCAGGTGTGCCCAGGTTCTGATCCACTGTTCCGAGTGAAGTTCACGTTCACGGTTAGCACCTCCCATTAGCACAGGACTTCTGAACTAGTTGAGAGCGTGGAAAACTGGGGCTAACTCTTTATATTGGGTTCCGGTCAGGCGCACTCGCCCATGGAACACAGAATTGTGGAGTGTAAGCCCTGGCGATGTGGGCCAGGAACTGTGGGCCAGGCCCCCCTTAGAGGCTGGGAAGACCCATGGCAGATAAGGCAGTCTCAGGTGCTCTTTGGGGGAGGGTGGGGAGCGCCCAGACATTCTTCCCAAATTTAGGCATCAGCTCAAGTCTCCACCCCTTCTGATGTTGTGGGAGGCCCAGGGTCACCCTATTTGGGCTCCCTTCCCTGGAAATAAGCCCCCAAGTCAGCACTGCATCTCATGATTTGGAGGTGCGACAGAGTCAGAAAGGCACCGCCCAAGTGGGCAGTCCAGGAACAAGGCTGGGGATGGGAAGCCATCTGAGACAGGACCAGGGACAGCAGCTGAATGCCCCGGGGAGACAGGACTCTCCACTTCTGGCTACAGTGAGAAGTCTAGCAGATTTGCAGGGGTGTTCCCATGTGTACTGGGAACGAAGGGAGTGCCAGGGGCCTTCCAGTGTCAGAAAGCAATGACACGTATTCTTATAGTTTAGAAATCTCAGAGATGCCAATTGTAACATTGTCAGCGTGGAAATTATTAAAGGGAAACCTCACTAAAATGGAGTCGGGAGGCCAGATGCAGGGTCTCATGCATACCCCACTCAAGTCAACACAGATCCCAACTGGAAGAGAGGTACTGGCAGGAAGTGATGCAGGAGGAAGAAAGATTTTCTCCTTGCCTGGCAACTGCGTAGCCAATGAGAGGCTGTCACAGCTCAGCCAGTGAAAAGCTATCATAACAGCCCCTCCCAGCTACCCCTTCTCTATTAAAGATCTCTTTTCTTTGTTCTACCAGACTTACTTGTCCCAAACTGCAATTCATTGCTGCTCCTGAATGAATCCATTTTTCTGGTAAAAATAACTGGCTGTTTTATTGTTTTAGGTTAACATCTGGGAAATAAAGTAATGAGAAAACTATAAATTCAGGTTTCTCCAGAAGGTCGTTTTCCTGGAACATGGCGTCAATTTCTAAAGGAATCTTTTAAGATGCCTTTATTCTTACCACATTTCCAGGCACAGGGCAGGTGCTTTTCAGAAGAAGTTGGAGGCAGTTATTCATGCCTCCTGAGTGTGCATTGCCCAGGAAAACAAGATAGATGTTCTTGGGTTTGTTTTTCACTCAGAGGAGTGGAGCAAGCTTTGTATGCAGAGAGGTGGCACCATCTGAAGCTACATGTCCTTCACCTACCTCAAACTGTTGTGTTAATTAAGAAGACTTGTATTTGTAAGGCCTGCTTCTGTGTGTATATTATACTCTTCAGTTCACTTCAGTCGCTCAGTCATGTCCGACTCTTTGTGGCCCCATGAACCGCAGCACGCCAGGCTTCTCTGTCCATCACCAACTCCCGGAGTTCACCCAAACCCATATCCATTGAGTCAGCGATGCCAACCAACCATCTCATCCTCTGTCGTCCCCTTCTCCTGCCCTCAATCTTTCCCAGCATCCGGGTCTTTTCAAATGAGTCAGCTCTTTGCATCAGGTGGCCAAAGTTTTGGAGTTTCAGCTTCAGCATCAGTCCTTCCAATGAACATCCAGGACTGATCTCCTTTAGGATGGACTGGTTGGATCTCCTTGCAGTCCAAGGGACTCTCAAGAGTCTTCTCCAACACCACAGTTTAAAAGCATCAATTCTGCACTCAGC
>NW_011494651.1:1893052-1898352 GCF_000754665.1 Bison bison bison | reverse complement strand
CTTTGTTGGCAAAGTAATGTCTCTGCTTTTCAATATGCTGTCTAGGTTGGTCATAACTTTCCTTCCAAGGAGTAAGCATCTTTTAATTTCATGGCTGCAATCACCACCTGCAGTGATTTTGGAGCCCCCCAAAATAAAGTCAGCCACTGTTTCCCCATCTATTTGCCATGAAGTGATGGGACCAGACACCATGATCTTAGTTTTATGAATGTTGAGCTTTAAGCCAAGTTTTTCACTCTCCTCTTTCACCTTCATCAAGAGGCTCTTTAGTTCTTCAATTTCTGCCATAACAGTGGTGTCATCTGCATATCTGAGGTTATTGATATTTCTCCTGGCAATCTTGATTCCAGCCTGTGCTTCCTCCAGCCCAGCGTTTCTCATGATATACTCTGCTGAACTCCCCAGGTCGGTAGGTGCCCAATATGCTACTGGAGATCAGTGGAGAAATAACTCCAGAAAGAACGAAGGAATGGAGCCAAAGCGAAAACAACACCCAGTTGCAGGTGGGACTGGTGATAGAAGAAAGGTTCGATGCTGTAAAGAGCAACATTGTATAGGAACCTGAAATGTTAGGTCCATGAATCAAGGCAAATTGAAAGTGGTCAAACAGGAGATGACAAGAGTGAACATCGACATTCTAGGAATCAGTGAACCAAGATGGACTGGAATGGGTGTATTTAACTCAGAGATGACCATTATATCTACTATTGTGGGCAGGAATCCCTTAGAAGAAATGGAGTAGCCATCATAGTCAACAAAAGAGTCCGAAATGCAGTACTTGGATGAAATCTCAAAAACAACAGAATGATCTCTATTCATTTCCAAGGCAAACCATTCAATATCACAGTAATCCAAGTCTATGCCCTGACCAGTAATGCTGAAGAAGCGGAAGTTGAACAGTTCTATGAAGACCTACAAGACCTTCTATAACTAACACCCCCAAAAGATGTCTTTTTCATACTCTTAAATATTTACTTAAAAACTATACAACAGTTAAAAGCATTTTTTCTCTTGGCCATAAATTCAGTTCTCTAAATGCATCCTCCCTCCACCACCCTACAGAGGGCCAACCTTTCCTTTGAGCCAGAAGAAACCTCTAGTGTCTTGCATTGTAGAAGACTTCACCTGGGTGCTGGATACACTGCTGTATTTACTTTGTGAGATTTCACCTTGCTGCACACTTAGGAAGTATGTATTTTTCTGTATGTATGTTATACTTTTAAGAGTTTACTTAAAAAAACTAAGGCCTGCTTCTGGCATTTCATTCAGCACTAAAAGCAAAACTGCCCGTCTTTGGAGCTTAATTTTACTGGAAGAAATGGAGAAAGGGATGAGCAAGGTTGTACTTAAGTGAGATGAAGTGCATAAAGAATGAATCCTCCAGAGTACCCCCTTTTGTTGCTACTAGCAGTGCTTTGCTTTAGATTCTAATCTGCAGTCAATTTCTTATTTTTCAATTTTCAAATCTTTCTCAGTCTTCACTTAACTAAAAATATATAATATCAATAGTATTTGCAATGTTCTGCCTTTTCCAGGAATGTAATAGAACTGGAACCACACACTATGTAGCCTTTACATATTGGATTCTTTCACTTAGTTATATGCACTTACATGTCCTCCATGTCTTATTATGGCTTGATAGCTCATTTCTTTTTAATGCTGAATACTCCTTTGTCCATAGTTTCGGAGAAGGCAATGGCATCCCACTCCAGTACTCTTGCCTGGAAAATCCCATGGACAGGGAGCCTGGTGGGCTGCAATCCATGGGGTCACTAAGAGTCAGGCACGACTGAGCGACTTCCCTTTCACTTTTCACTTTTATGCATTGGAGAAGGTAGTGGCAACCCACTCCAGTGTTCTTGCCTGGAGAATCCCAGGGACGGGGGAGCCTGGTGGGCTGCCGTCTATGGGGTCACACAGAGTCGGACATGACTGAAGCAACTTGGCGGTGGCAGCAGCAGCAGTCCATAGTTTATTTATCCACTGACCTACTGAAGGACATGTTGGTTGCTTCCAAGTTTTGGCAATTATGAATATGAATAAAGCTGTACTAAACATCTGTGTGCAGGTTTTTATATGGACATAAGTTCAATTCCTCTGTTGAATACCAAGGAGCACAACCGATGGATGAGACGGTAAGAGTATGTTTATTTTTGTAAGAAACTGCACAACTGCCTTCCAAAGTGGCAGCACCACTCTGCGTCCCCGCCAGCCGTGAATGAGCGCTCCTGCTCTCTACATCCGCAGCAGCATTTGGTGTTGTCAGCGTTCCAGATGTTGGCCTTTCTAATGGCTGTGCAGTGGTATGTTATTATTGTTTTAATTTGCATTTCCCTGGTGATGTAGGATGTGGGACATCTTTTCATATGCTTACTTGCCATTGTGTATCTTCTTTGGTGGGGCATCTATTTAAAGTCTTTGGCCCATCCTTCACTGGGTTGTTTCTATTGTTGTTGAGCTTTAATAGGAGTTCTTTGTATATTTTGGATAACAGTCCTTTATCATACATGTCTTTTGCAAATACTTTCTCCCATTCTATGGCTTGCCTTTTTTATTTTTTAATTGGAGGCTAACTGCTTTACAATGTCATATTGGTTTCTGCCACACAACGTCCATCAGCTGTAAGTGTACATATGTCCCCTCCCTACTGAACCTGCCTCCCACCCTCCACCCCATCCCACCCCTCTAGGTTGTCAGAGTGCACTGGGTTGAGCTCCCTGTCCTACATAGCAACTTCCCGCTCGCTGTTTTATATGTGGTAGCGTATATCTTTCAGTGGTGCTCTCTCAGGTCCTCCCGCCCCCTCCTTCCCTCAATGGGTCCACAAGTCTGTTCTCTGTGTCTGAGCCTCTACTCCTGCCTTGCAAATAGGTTCATCAGCACCATTTTTCTAGATTCCGTGTATATACATTAATATACAATATTTGTTTTTCTCTTTCTGACTTACTTCACTCTGTGTAACAGGCTCTAAGTTCATCCACCTCCCTAGAACTGAGTCAAATTCATTCCTTTTTATACCTGGGTAATATTCCATTGTATATATGTACCACAACTTCTTTATCCATTCCTCTGTTGATGGACATCTAGGTTGCTTCAGTGTCCTAGCTGTTGTAAATGGTGCTTCAATGAATGTTAGGGCATGTGTGTCCTTTTGAAATATGGTTTTCTCAGGGTGCATACATGGCTTGTCTTTTCATTCTCTTGATTTAATGCCTATTTCACATGCAGTTTCTTTTGGGAAACGATTGTTTTCTAAAGCTTTATTAGATATTTTAAATCCTTTTGGATTTTTTGTAAGCTTTTTATCAGTAACTGTTGTTGTTCAGTCTGACATCTGGCAACCCCATGGACTGCAGCACACCAGGCCTCCCTGTCCTTCACTGTCTTCTGGAGATTGCTCAAACTCATGACCATTGAGTCAATGATGCCACCCAATCATCTAATTCTCTGTTGCCCTCTTCTCCTCCTGCCCTCAG
This sequence comes from Bison bison bison, assembly GCF_000754665.1. Taxonomy (NCBI): domain Eukaryota; kingdom Metazoa; phylum Chordata; class Mammalia; order Artiodactyla; family Bovidae; genus Bison; species Bison bison. The sequence goes on along the minus strand of NW_011494651.1, from coordinate 1,894,876 downwards.
TCTTTCCCAGCATCAGGGTTTCTACCAATAAGTTGGCTGTTCACATCAGGTGACCAAAGTATTGGTGCTTTAGCTTCAGCATCAGTCCTTCCAATGAATATTCAGGGTTGATTTCCTTTAGGATTGAATGGTTTGATGTCCTTGCTGTCCAAGGGACTCTCAATAGTCTTCTCTAGCACCACAGTTTGAACACATCAATTCTTTGGTACTCAGCCTCCAGCTATCACATCCATACATGATTATGGAAAAACCATGGCTTTGACTATACGGACCTTTGTTAGCAAACTGATGTCTCTGCTTTTTAATACACTAAGTTTGTCATAGCTTTTCTTCCAAGGAGCAAGCATCTTTTAATTTCATGGCTGTAGTCACCATCTGCAGTGATTTTGGAGCCCAAGAAAATAAAGTGTGTCACTGTTGCCATTGTTTCCCCATCTATTTGCCATGAAGTGATGGGACCAGATGCCATGCTCTTCGTTTCTTGAATGTTGAGTTTTAAGCCAGGTTTTTACTCTTTCACTTTCCTCAAGAGGCTCTTTTAGTTCCTCTTCACTTTCTGCCACAAGGGTGGTGTCATCTGCATATCTGAGGTTATTGATATTTCTCCCGGCAATCTTGTGCTTCATCCAGCCTGGCATTTCACATGATGTACTCTGCATGTAAGTTAAATAAGCAGGGTGACAATATACAGCCTTGACGTACTCTTTTCCTAATTTGGAACCAGTCCATTGTCCCATCTGATGCTTCTTGATGGGCATACAGGTTTCTCAGGAGGCAGATAAGGTAGTCTGGTATTCCCATCTCTTGAAGAATTTTCCACAGTTTGTTGTGGTTCACACAGTCAAAGGCTTTAATGTAGTTAATGAAGCAGATGTAGATGTTTCTCTGGAATTCCCTTGCTTTTTCTATGATCCAACGGATGTTGGCAATTTGATCTCTGGTTCTTCTGCCTTTTCTAAATCCAGCTTGAACATCTGGAAATTCTCTGTTCATGCACTGTTGTACTTCAAACCAACTTGAAGGATTTTAAGCATTACTTGCTAGCATGTGAAATGAGTGCAATCAATAACTGTGGACAGCTCAAATCAAAATTAACATTATTTTCTGCCTAAGACCACATGACTTGCTCTTTGAATATTATTTCACTTAACTCTTTCCGTGCAGCTAGGAACTTGTCCAAACTAATGGCTTTGACAGCATTCATGGGATAAGCTGTCACATATCTGGGAGTGGATTTAGGTCAAATTGGAAATGCTTCATCAAGATGGTCCATCTATGGCCACACTCAGAAATAAAAACCAACAGTATATAATCGTTGAATTGACCCCCAAAATGCCATTGCTGTAAGCACACGTCGAGGTCATGTTCTAGTAGTATAATAAAAGTGATTGCCAATTCCTGAGAGTCAGGACAGGAGCATTCTTTCGGTCAATTCAAAGACCATATAGCATTGGTTTTTATTTTTGAATCTGCCCAGATGACGAAGGGCTTTGCAGGCAGGTCACTTCAAGGCTTTGGAGGAGCACAGTGGCAAGTCCCAGGCGCACACAGCTTTTAAGGACAGCAGGAAGGGACACGACCCATTTTGAACCCATTTTATCTGCTGTCTCAGGGGACACAGTAACCACTGCGTGCAGCGCTCACCCTAGAACCCGGGCTTCCGTGCTAGTGAGAGGACAGGTAACAGGAGAACTAAGACCAGCGCATTTCTCTCAGAAGCACAGGGTGAGCGAAACTGCCTGGGGCTACAAACCCCAGGGGTTGGGCGGTCTGTGAGGCTGCACACTGGCAGCACCGACTCTGTGGAGCTCCAGAAGGAAGCTG
>NW_011494651.1:1891760-1892821 GCF_000754665.1 Bison bison bison | reverse complement strand
CAACGACTGTAGCCCCACCAGGCTCCTCTGTCCATGGGAATTCTCTAGGCAAGAATACCGGAGTGGGTTGCCATGCCCTCCTCCAGGGCAATCTTCCTAACCCAGGGATCGAACCCAGATTTCCCGCATCGCGAGCGGAGTCTTCATGTTCTGAGCCACCGCTGAAGCCAAGCGGAAGGCGAAGAGGAAGTCCGCCGCGAAGCCCCGCCCCACCCCCCACCCCCGCGCAGGCGCCCAGGGCACGCAGTGGCGGGGGCGGGGCGGGGCCGCGCACGCGCCCAGGGCTGGGCCTCCCCGCTGCGGAGGCAGCGGAGGTGAGTGGCGCGGCCTAGCGGCCTGGCGGGAACGCGAGGGGACGTGTGCGGCCGCGCGCCGGTCACCTCACCGGCGTCTCCCGCTGCCCTGGCCGGGCCTGGGCTCCTCCGCGGAGGACTAGGGGGTTCTGAAGGGAGTGGCGGGCGCCTTGGAGCCAGGCCGCGGAACTTGCGCCCGGCTCGTTCCCGCGCTGCGCGGCGCTGCGGGCCCGGGAGCCGTCCGAGGGCCGGTCGGCTGACTGGACAGAACCGAGGGGGAAAAGTCAGTGAACTTGACGGCAGGGCGGCAGACACGACGCGAACTGAAACGCAAAGAGAGTGACAGCAGAGGTTCCGAGAACCGCGGGGACACTACCCGAGCTCAGCGTACTTGCGGTTGAGATGTCCGTGGGAGACGAGAGAGAAGGGGGCTGAAGAAGAAATCCATGAAGTGATAATGGTTAAGGATTTTCCTAGACTACGGATCAAACTGCTTAATGCAGCACAAGTAGGATAAGTAGGTTTAAAAGAGGTGAGGGTGGCGGGGAAGTAGATATATATTCAAACCGCTGAAAGCCGAAGGTGAAGAGAGAAACTTCAGGGCAGCCAGAGGGAAGTCCCCTAGGTGGAGACACGAGGGAGACCCTCCAGGCGGCTGGAAGGCCAGGAACGAGGCCGGGAGGTGGGAGAGCGCAGGGAACGCGTGGAGGATGCCGGACCGCAGCGCAGCCTGCTGTATGGACAGTGGACGGCGGAGTCTTTGGGAAA
>NW_011494651.1:1846403-1891660 GCF_000754665.1 Bison bison bison | reverse complement strand
TCTTTGGGAAAAGATAGTTCCTGAATTAAAGAGGCCTCACATGCCCAGGAAGGTTTGAAACACCACTCAGAGCCTTGAGTTTTGTAAAATCCTGTTGAATTCTCTCATGCTTACAGTTTATGCGTCTCCTGAAATGATGGTGCCGTTTCTTCCTGTATTGTTACTCTCCTGAGTTGCATTCACTAGTTTTCGAATGTTGAACCAGGTTTGCATTCCTGGGTGGAGTCCAGTCTGCACTGATGCTCTAGGCTTCTTATGTATTATTGCATTCAGTTTGCTAATATTGTGCTGAAGAATTTTGTTTGTGAAGGATATTGCTCCGTTGTGTTGTTCCGTGGCTTCAGTTCAGTTCCGTCTCTCAGTCGTGTCCGACTCTGCGACCCCATGAAATGCAGCATGCCAGGCCTCCCTGTCCATTACCAACTCCCGGAGTTCACTTAGTCGTGTCCAATTCTTTGTGACCCCATGGACTGCAGCACGCCAGGCTTCCCTGACCTTCACTATCTCTGGGAGTTTGCTCAAACTCATGTCTGTTGAGTCGGTGGTGCCATCCAACGATTTCATCTTCTGTCACCCCCTTCTCCTCCTGCCCTCAATTTTCCCCAGCATCAGGGTCTTTTCCAGGGAGTTGGCTCTTCACATCAGGTGGCTAAAGTATTGGATCTTCAGCTTCAGCATCAGTCCTTCCAGTGGACATTCAGGGTTGATTTCCTTTTGGATTGACTGGTTTGATCTCCTTGCAGTCCAAGGGATTCTCAACAGTCTTCTCCAGCACCACAATTTGAACGCATCAGTTCTTTGGCGCTTAGCCTTCTTTATGGTCCAACTCTCACATCCCTACATGACTACTGGAAAGGCCATAGCTTTGACTATACGGACCTTTGTCAGCAAAGTGACGTCTCTGCTTTTTAATACACTGTCTAGGTTTGTCATAGCTTTGTAGTTTTCCTGTAATTAGTTCAGTTCAGTCTCTGAGTTGGGTCTGACTCTTTGCAACCCTTGGACTGCTGCACACCAGCCTTCCCAGTCCATCACCAACTCCTGGAACTTGCTCAAGCTCATGTCCATTGAGTCAGTGATGCCGTCCAACCATCTCATCTTCTGTTTTCCCCTTCTCCTCCTGCCTGCAATCTTTCCCAGCATCAGGGTCTTTTCCAAGGAGTCAGTTCTTCTCATGAGGTGGCCAAAATATTGGAATTTCAGCCTCAGCATCACTTCTTCCAATGAATATTCAGGACTGATTTCCTTTAGGATGGACTGGTTGGATCCCCTTGCAGTCCCGGGGACTCTCAAGAGTCTTCTCCAACACCATAGTTCAAAAGCATCAATTCTTTGGTGCTCAGCGTTCTTTATAGTCCAACTCACATCCATACATGACCACTGGAAAAACCATAGCTTTGACTAGATGGACCTTTGTCAGCAAAGTAATGTCTCTGCTTTTTAATATGCTGTCTAGATTGGTCATAACTTTTCTTCCCAGGAGCGAGCATCTTTTAATTTCATGACTGCAGTTACCTTCTGCAGTGATTTTGGAGCCCAAGAAAATAAAGGCTGTCACTGTTTCCATTGTTTCCCCATCTATTTGCTATGAAGTGATAGGACTGGATGCCATGACCTTAATTTTTTGAATGTTGAGTTTTAAGGCAGCTTTTTCACTCTCCTCTTTCACCTTCATCAGGAGGCTCTTCAGTTCCTCTTGACTGTCTGCCATAAGGGTGGTGTCATCTGTGTATCTGAGGTTATTGACATTTCTCCCGACAATCTTGATTCCACCTGTGCTTCATCCAGCCCGCATTTCACCTGATATACTCTGCATAAAAGTTACATATATGCAATATGCAGCCTTGACGTACTCCTTTCCCAATTTGGAGCTAGTCGTTGTTCCCTGTCTGGTTCTAACTGTTGGCTTCTTGACCTGCATATAGATTTCTCAGGAGGCAGGTGAGATGCTGTGGTATTACCATCTTTTGAAGAATTTTCCACAGTTGTGATCCACACAGTCAAAGGCTTTGGCATAATCAATAAAGCAGAAGTAGATATTTTTCTGGAATTCTCTTGCTTTTTCTGTGATCCAATGGATGTTAGCAATTTGATCTCTGGTTCTTCTGCCTTTTCTAAATCCAGCTTGAACATCTGGAAGTTCATAGTTCACGTACTGTTGGAAGTCTGGTTTGGAGAGTTTTGAGCATTACTTTAGTAGTGTGTGAGATGAGTGCAGTTGTGTGGTAGTTTGAATAGTCTTTGGCATCGCCCATCTTTGGGATTGGAGTGAAAACTGACCTTTTCCAATCCTGTGACCACTGCTGAGTTTTCCAAATTTCTTGGTATATTGAGTGCAGCACTTTCACAGCATCATCTTTAAGGTTTTGAAATAGCTCAGCTGGAATTCCATCACCTCCACTAGCTTTGTTCGTAGTGATGCTTCCTAAGGCCCGCTTGACTTCAAATTACAGAATGTCTGGCTCTAGGTGAGTGATCACACCATTGTGATTATCTGGGTCATGAAGATGTTTTTTGTATAGTTCTTCTGTGTATTCTTGCCGCCTCTTCTTAATATCTTCTGCTTCTGTTAGGTCCCTACCATTTCTGTCCTTTATTGTGCCCATCTTTGCATGAAACATTCCCTTGGCGTCTCTAATTTTTTGAAGAGCTCTCTAGTCTTTCCAGTTGATGCTGTCAGGTATCAGTTAACCAATTATCAGCTAATAGTCTAGTCCAGTTAATGGTATCAAGGTAATTCTGGAAGTTTTGGTAGTTCATGTGATACTAGCCTCAGAATTTCTTTGCAAGTACTCCTTTCTCTGTATTCTTTTTTCCTATGGTTGATTTATTTGCGTTTGGTTGTGCTGGGTCTTTGCCGCGAGCGGGCCTTCTCTGGTTGCGGGGCGCAGGGGCTGCTCTCTGGTTGTGGTGTGCGGGCTTCTCGCTGCGGTGGTTTTCTTACCGCAGAGCACAAGCTCTGTGGTGCATGGGCTTCAACAGTTGCGGCTCCCATGCTCTTGGATGCATGGGCTTAGTTGCTCCTCCACATGGGGCATCTTCCTGGTATCAGGGATCCATCCTTTGTATCCTGCATTGGTGGGTGGATTCCATACCACTGAGCCACCAGGAAAGCCACCCTGCTCTGTATTCTGAACGTTTCTGTAGGTTGGTGTTACTCGTGTAAATGCTTGACAATTTGCTGGTAAAGCCATCTGGGCATGAAGTTTTGCTGGTGCTCTATTTCATTTTAAAGTAAAATTTAAAATTACAGATTCACTTTTCTTAATAAATATAGGTCTTTTCAGGTTTTCCATTTTGAGTCACTTTTGGTAATTGGTGTTTTTTTTTTTTTTTTTCAAGAAATGTGTCTATTTCATCTAAACTGTCAAGTTCATTGGGTAAAAAGGTCACTGCATTTCCTTATTATCCTTTTGATGTCTGTAGTCTTAGTGATGTCCCCTATTTTGTTCCTCATTATGGTAATTTTTATCATTTTTCTGTTTTTCTTGATCAGTCTAACTAGAGGTTATCAACTTTATTGACGTTTTGAAGTAACCAGTTTTGGTTTTATTGATTTTTTTCCTATTGTTTGTCCATTTTCTATTTCCTTGATTTCTATTCTTTATCATTTTCTTTTTTCTGTGTATTTTGGGTTTAATTTGCCTTTTTGTAGCTTCTTAAGGTAGAAAGTTAGATGACTTATTTTAAATCTTCATTTCCAGTTTAGGCATTTAAAGCTGTGAATTTCTCTAAAATCAGCTTAAACTGCATTGTGTATACTTTGGTATTTTAGTTTTCATTTAGTTCAAGCTATTTTCTAATTTCTCTTGGGATTTCTTCTGTGAATCATGATTTATGCAGAAATATATCATTTAATTTCCAAATATTCAGGGATTTTCCATGTATCTCTTTGTTACTGATTTTAATTGACTTATTTAGGGGTTAGAGAAGGTACTTTATGGTTTCAGGCTTTTAAAGTTTGAGGCTCATTTTTTGGCCTAGCCTATAGTCTTATCTTGGCGGTTACCTCATGTACACTTGACGAGAACGTGTGACCTTGAGCGGGTCTTGCAGTTGCCCTGACTGGAGACTCCTGGTGTGTATGGTGCCCATCTTCTCTGTGGGGAAGAAGCAGGCAGTGGGGAACTTTGAGATGTGCGTGGTTCTTGGTTCTGTAGGTGATGTGCCCCATCTCTTGGCCTTGCAGATGGCGTGTGAGACGGAGCGAACCCCCCTGGGTGTGTTCAAGTGCCAGCTCTGTGCCTTAACAGCTCCATACAGCTACCAGGGGCGGCAGCCCCCTGACAGCCAGTCTGTCGTGTGAGTACCAGGGTCCCAGCCCAGGAGCCTTGCCAGAGCTCGCTGGCCTGAATCTGACACAGAGCTTGTGTGTTGTGTCTGGGCCCACCCTGCCCAGGCTCTGGGTGCTTGAGGTGTGAGCCACACCTGATGGGTTCAAGGGCCATCTGGCTCTTCTGGAACCTCCCAGTCCCTCCCTCCATGTTCGGCCTTGGGTGGACTTTCCTGCCCGCAGCTCCTGTTCTGGTGGGAGTGAGCCCTGAGGGCCAGCATCTGCCCAGGGAAGGCCTGCAATAGAGCCAATGGGTCCCAGGCCTTGATTCTTGACCTTTAGCTCATCCTTCATCAGACGCCACCTTGTGAGGATCTGACCAGTCCATTACATGGGACGGGTGCTGGGGGCCAGGCCTCTTCCCTCTGGCCACGGGGATCCTGGGGGTGTTGCCTCAGGACTCTCTTGGTCTCCTTTCTGACGTGCACTGGAGGCCAGCAGGGCACCCATCGGCAGCCTCCACGTGCTCCCTGCGTGGAAGCCGTTTGGGAGTGGGCATCATCCTGGGGGCGGGGAGAGGACTCGTGCCTGCCCCCAGCCCCATCCGGTTGAGTCAGGTGGGGTCTGGGGTGGAGTTGCCGCAGCACTTCTCTGGGCCGAGGAGGAGCGGCGCTCTCTTGGAGGCTGTCGCGGAGCCTGGAGCAGGTCTCGTTTCAGTCCCAGCCTGGCCCTTTTGCTCCTCTCTGCTACTACTCGGTGGCACTGGGGGCCCAGCCCCTCCCTCGATGCGCGGCCCCGGGGGGCGGCCCCCAGGAGGTCCGTGCAGCTGCCGAGTTCCTGTCAGCAGAGGTCGGGCCTTTCCGCCCCCTCTTCCTGTCCTGCAGCCTCCTGGAGGAGAGCTACGTGATGAGGGACCCCTTCACCCCTGACAAGGGCAGATTCCTGGTCGTCGGCTCGAGGTGCAGCATGTGCGGCAGGCTGGTGTGTGTGGGCCCGGTGGGTAAGCCGCGCGCGCCTGGGGCCGCCTCCTCTCTCCACCCCGTGGCTGGGACCTCACGAGTGCTCTCGGGAGAGGTGACCCTCGTGCCTTTCCCAGGGGCAGTGTGAGCGGCAGCCTTTCCTGGCCTTGGTGTCCCTGGGCCCCCTCACGGTCACTTGGCGGGGGCAGCTGCTCTGCCTCATCATGGGTGGGTCCCTGCAGCCAACAGAGGGCTCAGGGACAGGCAGGCTGGGGTCAGTTTGAGGGTCTCAGTGGGGGTTGAGGAGAGAGATTCTTGGAGGCTCTGCACTGCCCCCCTCCCCACCCCTTAGCCCCTAATCGCCTCCCCTCCCCCACTAAGTGCAGCTGGCATTGTGCTCTTCCCTCCATGGGACCGTGGCCGCCTTTCTAATCGTCCCAGGGCCCTTCCAGAGGAAGGGGCATGCTTTCCGGAGCGTTTGTTGTGTGCCAGACCCTGTGCTTGGGGCTTGTGTTGCCAGCAACGCCTTCTTCAGTCCTACCCCAGCCCTAGTTAGGCAGAGCGGTGCCGCACCCATTTTACAGGTGAGGAGACTGAGGTTTGGAGAGGTGGCGTTGGCCCAGTTCACTGGGCTAGCTGAGCCTGTTGTGTGAAAGCCCGAGGACGGATGGAAGTGCAGCTGTGTAGACCCTTACCCCGAGTGACTCTGCAGCCCAAGCATCCCTGAGTATTCTGGCTGGGGGCCGAGGGCCAGCAGCGGAGGGGCAGGGGGGCTGTGTCACAGAGCAGATTGGGACAGCCAGTCTCCATCCATCAGAAGTCAAGGTGATGAGACTGGCAGGTGGGAGGAAGCCTCAGCTCAGGCAAAGGCCCAGAGGGAGCCACACTACCGTGGGGCCGTGTGAGAAAACAGGCAGCTGGCGCCGCTGAGGCCCTGTGTGGACCGGAAGCAGCTGGAGTTGGGAGTGGGGCCAGGCGGGGGAAAGCCAGGACTGCCGCCCTGGGAGTTCGGGCCGCACTTGGTGCCAGAGGGGACAGGGCCCCGTGTGGCGTCAGATCTCCACGGTTGTCTTGGTTGAGGCACAGCCTAAGCTCCTGGAAGGAAGGGACCCCGATACACGGGACAGATGAGACAAACAGAGCCTGGCCCAGGTGGCGCTGGCTGGCGGGGCACAGCTGTGGTCCTCAGCACAGGACCCGTCGGGTGCCCTTTGGAAGTTGCAGCTCCCACCATCACATCTACATCCCCACTGGTGGGAAGGGACAGGAGCGCACACACCTGTTCCTTCAGAGAGCACGACCAGGAGGTGGCATGCAGCTGTGGTGATGCCGCTGAGCAGACTCAGCCTCGTGGCCACCCCTGGCTGCAGGGCGGCTGGGAGGCAGGTCCGGGCCCTGTGCCGGATGGGCATCAGTGCAGTGTTAGTGGATGCCACGGTCGCCACGGTACGTGGAGGAGCAGTTCTGGCCTGCCCGGACCAGCCACTCGGCCGTGGCCTCCACCTCTGTGGGCTGTCCTTCCCGTCCCTGGCTGCTCCCAGCACCGGTGTCACCAAGCCCCTGCCCCACCGCCGTGATAGCCGGGAGAGGGAGGGACCTCGGGTTTCCAGCCCGTTGGGCCTGGCTTGTGCTCATCCTCGGCCCACGGTGGAGCCCCGCCCTGCAGAAGCCAGGCTGCGCCGTCTCTCCTGGCCGCCTTCGCGGGTCTCACCCAACCGGGCCCATGGCCTGCGGGCTCCGGCCCTGGCTCTTTTGCCCCCATTGCCCTCCTGGAGGCCCACCGGCTCTTCTCTTAGATGAGGACCACCCTCCTGGAGGTGGGCAGCCAGGCCCCTGCGCTCCCCTCTCCCTTTTGCTATCTGGCTCTGGCCACACCCCCCAGCTCCTCTCTGCTGCTGTGTATCTGGGGGCCTTGCCTCGCCCCCCTGCCCTGCCTGCAGTGAAGGGCTGCCCTCTGGGAGATGCTGCACTGGGCTTCTTGTGGCACTCAGCACTCCCTGCCCTTCTTTCAGGAATGCAGTCTATTCTACTCCAAGAGATTTTGCCTCCCCTGTGTCCAGGACAACGTGGATGCTTTCCCTCAGGAAATTCAGCAAGACTTGGAGAAAAGAAAAGTCCCCTTCACGAGGCCTGCCAGCCAGCGCAGTTCTCAACCATGAGTGCAGTCGGGTACCAGGTCCGCAGCGGTGCTCACCCAGGGCTTGTGGCCATGCGGGCTTCCGTGGCCCAGGTCAGAGACGGGGCCGAGATGGAGCCGCTGTGCCAGCCTTCTTTCTGGGCCACTGGGAGCCGTGTCTGCAGCCCGGGGGGGCTGGGGTCTGCCTGCAGCAACACCAGGGTCAGGAGCCGGCAGAGACGGCGCCCACAGGCAGACCCCAGACGCCCGCGCTCAGGGACTGCAGCCCCCCACCCGCACAGCCCCCACCTTAGCAGCTGGTGAGACGCTGATGTGGGCTCGCCGTGTGCCCCCAGTCCTTAGAGGGTAGAACTGCTCCGTCCAATTCTGTAATTTCTGCAGGGCCCGCGCACACTGCCTGGGGGTGATAGAGACATGTCTGATGAGGGGACCAATAAAGAGCTTTTACTGACCAATGTTGGTGCTGGGTTTTGTCTTCTGGGGCCGCACTGTCCCAGGTCCACTCTGTTACCGGACCCTGACAGGCAGAGACAACCTCAGGCTTGGGTTCAGGGCAGACCCTATAGTTGGTACTTGTTTTTCCAGACAAGCAGTTCATCTCACAGCATCACTCAAAACTCCCCAAATAATTTTTAAAAATAGTTTATTTTTTAAAACCATTAAGGCAATACTGTACCCTGAAATTAACTCTTTACATTCATCAGTCTTACAGTAGGACATTCCAAACATATAAGTTCCCATCAATTCAGGATAGAAATTAATATACATGATCAGTTCAATCTCCTAAAGGGAAAATGAATAAGATCCTTTTTTTTTTTAATTAACGTTATTTTATAGCCATTTTCTAATTGCCGGGCACGACCACCAGGAAAGTGACCAAGGAGATCCCACTCGTCCTCTGCATACCCCAGCTTCCCTGACCCCAGGTGCCCCACCGATCACACCCAGGGGGCTGAGCCACAGAGGTCATTTAGAGCCTACCCAGAAGAGCTCGGCTTTGGAATTGCTCCTGTTTAGTATGAAATACAAGGGGTCTGTCAGCCCCTAAATGCTTTGAGAGCATTAAGGCACCAAGAACAGTAATGGACCAACACAGACCAAGGAATCGCGCTTAGTCCTGGCTTTGGAAACCGCATGGCTCTGCCGCATGTCTGGCAAAGGCTTCCTCTATGCCCTGTGTGCCCCAGGCACAGACACGCGTCAGGAAGAGGCCCGCCTGGGTTTGGAACAGGTTGCCTGGGAGATTCACGGGATCTGTGGCTTCCGCTGGAGGCTGCCAGAGGAGCAGCCGGTGAGAGTCCCTGTCTCAGCATCTCTCAGATTGCAGAGCTCTTTGGTAACAATCCCCAGGTAGTAATTCCCTGAAGAGCAGACAGCTGCTTACTACATAGGAGAAGTTCCGGGTCTCCAGCGGGACCGACCCTGCTTGCGTGAAATTGGTGGCTTCTAACCTGGGTCTGCCTTGCTGATAGATAGACAGGCTTGCCTGTGCTGCTCATGTGTGAAAGACGAAGAGAACAGATTTACAGGGAAATAAATTCCAGATGGCTCAGGAGAGAAGGAAAGCTCAGACGTGTGTGTGCGTGCGTGCGTGTGTGCGTGCGTGCGTGCGTGCGTGCGTGTGTGTGTGTGTGTGGTGTCTGGGGAGGGGCGGGCCTGTGTGCGCATGCGGGTGTATTTCTCTTGTGACGTTTCAGCTTTTTTTGTGTTTCCAGCAGGTCCAAGAGCCAAGCTACTAAACAGTATACATCAGTTCACACTGATTTCAGAAGGATCCCACTGTTTGTTGTTAGATACATGATTGTTGGTTAGTAAAATATTAGGATTTAAAAAACTCAAATCACAGTATTTAAGATATAGCTATTAACATAGTTCCTTTTACCATACAGTGTAGAAAAAAAAAGTGATTCTCAAATACAAATACTGTGACTGCAGGACAGTGAGTGGCATCATCTCACGTGAGGTACGTTGTTCTTTAGGCCTGAAACAAGGACCAGACCCTCCATGCCTTTAAGAAGAAACTTCCCCAAAGCGAATGATTTTTCTTGGAAAAGATCAGCTACTCGTCTCCAGGGCTTCTCAGCCCGTGGCCCCCACCTTCTGTCCCAGGAGGCAGGGCTGGTGGTGGGGTCTTGTCTGCACTCCGGCTGGCACGATGCAGTGCTACACTGGTCACGCCGCTGGGGGTGGCAGTGGTGGGGGGGAGGCAAGAGAGGAGGCAGCTGCTGTGTTACCTTCTCTGGGGGAAACAGGGAAGCTGTTCACATTTGACCCAAACTAGCAAACACATTTTCAAATGAAAAAACCTGACCCAGGTCTCAGTTTGCTGTTTTGCAATGTGAAAAAATTGGTATTTCTTCAATTTTTGTTTTTTTCCAAATAATGCATTTAACAGCCACAGGGCCCCCGAGGTCCTTGATGTTATGAGTTGCTCAGTCGAGATGTGACCTTGGCGTGGATGCAGTGTGGTCCGTTCTGTGCAGAGGATCCCAGAAGCATGTGGCTGCGTGTCTTCCAGCTGAACCACATCATGTGGCCCCCTCTTCCCCAGGGGGGTTATACTTCTCCCGCCTCACCGAAATTCTGAGAAGCAGACAGTCTAGATCTGAGGAGTCTGGGCGCCTCAAGCCAGGAAAAGGCGTGTGGAAGTGAGCCTCGGGCAGCGGCCTCTCTGTTCTAATAAGTGGGCCGCATCCATAGCAGCCCACTCTACGGGAATACAGTAGGAATCTGCCACACCCCACACAAACAGCATCATGGAAAGTGTTATTTAGCTCTTCAAATGAATTTGAAGACGCGTGGTCTTTTTTTCCCTTAGAGCACTTCCAGTACCACACGTTAATTCGTCCGGCAGTTCCCAGAGAAGTAGGAGGGCCTCCTGTATCCCAGTCAGACCCAGCTGCTGCCCTTGTTTTCACTCCAGTGTGTGTCCCTGGCTGAGGCTTGATGACCATTTTCCTAATTGTGCTAAAAAATGGTGCCTAAAAATAGATGTAAATCTCAGCCAACACTCAGACCTCAACCTTTGGAGCCTAATCTCGGATCTTCCTAGAGAGAAGTTCCCCAGAGGAAAGTGTGCCCCCGGTAAAGTCCTAGCCCTGGGAAGGGGGCGCATGCGCAGGTGGTGGGGCACAGTCGGCAGCACGCGGCCGGCTGGTTGGCATTCCCCACCAGCCCTCAGGGAGATTTCACGCGGGCCTCAGTCCGCTCCTCCCAGCGGGGCTGTCCGCAGAGCCTCCCTGCCGCAGGCGGGCCGTGCCTTCTGGAGAGCTAAGGCAGGAGTCCCCTTAGCTGACCACTCCAGGCAGAGATTTCATTGCCGAGAATCTGTCATGCCAGAGGAGCCCCATAAGCCTGCTTGGACCAAGACTTAAGAACAAATGCAGATATAGTCCAGTGCCTGCAGCAACAGCGCCGTGAAAACCCTCCCTGGACACCTCTTGATAGTTCAGCCCTCAGTTAGTGGCAGCAGTCTAGTTTGTGACATCTAGGGACAGTGCAGTTTCCTTGCCTCTCTTGAATCGACATGGCTGTTGTGAACTTAAAGAGCAAGCGACCCCTCCGGGAACATGTGCAGCCAGGGGACCAGACTCAACCACAGGGACCACTTTGAAGCACCCTCACCTGCCTTAAATGCAGGGGCGGGAGAGTGGAAGCAAGCCACCCCCGGGGCCCAATCCGCACGTCCAGGCAGTCCTTCCGAGCCCGGTGTTTCCACTCGAAGGTGGGATGACACAGTCCGACCCCCTCGAGGGTCTGAGGCCTGGAGGTGGCACCAGAGCCTGTGCTGACGGTGCAGGTGGGGAGCCAGGAGCACCTGCATGTCTTCCTCGCAGGACCCGCGTTTTGGAAGCCGTGCGGGTTGAAGAGGCACTTTGAGGTGACTGGTTTTCCAGGGTCCCTGGAAGCCCCTACTGAAGGCCAGGCCAGTGGCCAAGTTGGTCTTAGCTGGAAATACCTGACTCCCTGGTTGAAACAATGGACTTATATTTAAACAGGACTTTTTAAGACATTCCAGAGACGAGTGTGGTCATTGGGTCAAGACAAAAAAAGCCCTCTGTCGTGCATCTGGCCGCGAGCCATCAAAATGCGCCTGGTGTCACGGTGGCTTGGAAGGAGCCAGGCACAGAGGGGCTCAGGTGCGACCGGGGCGGAGGCCGCGCTGACGAAGGCTTGCACAGAGACGCCTCTCTGCCCTCGCCTGCAGAATCTCCCTCTGAGCAGGATCCCCCTTGGCCAGCAGGTGAAGAGGGAGGCCCTGCGTGGGCCAGTCACCTGGGCCCTCGGCAGCAAAGGTGCGGAGTCCTAACCCCTGGGCCACCGGGGAATTTCCAAGGCTCCCTTTAAACGATAAAATTTCCTTTAAAAATCCACATAGGCTTCCGTGTCTCAGGGTGCACACAGCAGAGGTGGGCACACAGTCTCTGAGCCCTGCTCACAGATGGTCTGACTAGGAACGCCCCGAAGGCCCTAGTGCTCCATGGACCTTAGATTTGACAGAGGCTCCTGACGGCCCTATCGACGTGGCTGTCCAGCTGCAGATTTGGGGAAACAGTAGCTGCTCAATTAATAGCTTTCTCATCATCAATCATCCAACCAAGGGCCCTACCTGTGCCTGGAGCTTCTGCTCAGATTGTAGGCTGCTGCGTTCTGTGCTCTTAAATTGGAAGGAAGGGCTCACTTTAACAGGGCCGACTCTCAGGCGTTCTGGAATTCTTTCCCTTCGATTCACAGTCACTGTTGACGCCTGTGTGTGTATCCTCTTTGGGAAGATGCTTTGAGCCCCTCTCCCCAGAGAGCTGTGTAGAGGTCACAGGGTTCCCGGGGGCCAGGCGGACAGCGGGCAGGGCTATCGTCAAACTGCTCCTCTGACACTGGACATCAGGGAGGCAGCATCTGCGCGTGCAGCCCTCAGACTTCTCGCAGTGTGGCGGGGGCAGAAGTGAGCCCGTGGAACCCCCAACCAGAAATGCCCAGGAGGCAGAAAGGAGGGCCACTGGGCGGCAGCAGAGCGGCCCGGAGGAGCCCCATGGTCCACCTGTCCAGACAAAAGCCGCCAGTAGTCTGTGGCCTCTGGGGAGTCTGGCACTTGGTGGTAAGTGAGGGAACGAAGAACCAGGTTTTAACAGTGGCTTAAGAGCAGATCAAGGTGGTGAAAAGGGGTCCCGCCATGACCTGCACCCAGCACCGCGGGCAGCTGGCTCTCCACTCGTCATCTGAGGTTTCTGGAACCTGCTTCCACTGGACCTTGTGCTGATGTCTGCTAAAGCCTCACAAGCAAGAAGTGTGCTCCTTCAGTAGCTCCTGTGTGAAGCACTGCCATCTACTAAACTGGCGAATAACCCGTCCGTCATCTGACTATCAGTGCTCGGAGAAGTCTTGGATTGTGTGACCCCAGACGTTCTGAGTGGCAATGAGTGGCTCTGTTATTTCAAGTGAATTTCTTCCTATTAACAAGTGAACAATGTCAGGTTGCTTTCAGGCCAAGGTCCTCTGTGGCTTCACCACGGGCTTCCCTGGTGGTCTGGCTGGACCCCAAGAGGACCAGACGCTCGCTGACACCGTGGATGCAGTTAGCCTGTTCAGTGGCAAGCGTGAGCTGGGAATTGTTTCAGATAGGTCCCATGAGAATCTAAACAGAACCTGCAGGTCTTCCGAAAGCCTGAGTCTTGAGCCTCGCTTTCCAAAGCCGTGTCTATGTGACTAGACCCGAAAACACTAGAGCGAGAGGCGGCACACGCACAGGATCCAGCCCGTGACCCCAAGACCTCGCACGAGCCACAGGCCTCCAGGCTTGTCAGCCCAGGGAGTTCCCATCTTAGGAAAGAAAGGGGACACGGGTGCACCTGTGACTAAGAGCTTACCTCCTTTCTGACTTAGGGTGACCCCTGACTGGCGTCAGTTCTAAAGCGGAAATGCTGTCATTTGTCTCCAGCAGGCCCTTTGATTGCATCTTAAAACAATTAAAAGATAAAAGCATCACCGAATGTGTAATGTGTACAAAGATGTCCTAATTGTGAGGCTTGGTTTTTTTTTAAGCTGAAGTCTCAGTTTTTTGTATGATAATGCTGATCTTGGTGGAGAAGGAAATGGCAACCCACTCCAGTATTCTTGCCTGGAGAATCCCAGGGATGGGGGAGCCTGGTGGGCTGCCATCTATGGGGTCGCATAGAGTTGGACACGACTGAAGCAACTTAGCAGCAGTAGCAGCAGCTGATCTTGGAGACTTTTTCAAATTCAGTCCTAGCCATTCTTTAACAGCAGATAATAATGACCTTATAGGACCAAATGTCCTAAAGACAGAGGGGGGAGGGTCATTAAGGATCGAAAGTGCTGCCGGCCCAGGAGGCGTCCAGGGGCTGAACCGGCTGGGGGGTGGGGAGGCACTCTGACAGCTCTCTGACGGACAGTTAATCTAAGTGGTGGACAGGACCATGTGCTCTAGACAAGAACCATAATCCACAGCGTCTCCAAACTGGACTGAGGTTGGAAACTCGACTTTCAGGCTGAATCAGACCTTGTAGATTTTGGTAAAACCACCTTATATATGTAGCTGGAAAAGGAGACAACTCTTGAAATCCTTGCAAAAACCACCTGTTGTGAATCCTGAGACCAAATGAAACCATTTCATCCCCCCACCCTGCCCCACCCTGGCCCACTCTCCAGGCGAGACCCCCGGCCCCACCCCCACGCTATACAGTCACAGGTGCTTTGTCCTCTCCACCCTAGGGAGCAGCTGCCACCAACAGGGGTTAAAAAGAAACAAAGCTGCATATTTAGAAAAGCAACACAGAAAAAGACCAAGGAGCTGCCTTGACAGAGGGGGCCTGGAGCAAGATTTATAAATAACTTGTCAGTTTGCCCCTGGAGACGAGACCCTGGCCCCCAAACAGCTCGGCTCGGTAGATTCAGATTTGATAGGGAGTCGAGCCGAGAGGAATGGGAAGTGGACCACACTTCAGTCCCTGTTCTTCCTGCTGACCGCAGGTGCTAGCTTAACACAGGGAGGGGATCGAGTCCAGAGGGGCCTCGAGACACGGCTTTCTGGAATCTTCTACACGCGCCTGGGAACAGGCTTTTCCACATACTACTTACAGCCACAAAACAGCAAACTGAACCGAAACAGTCGATGCATTTCAACAAGCTTATTGAAATCATTCTTTGACATTCTAAATCCTGTGATTCAAAAATAGCACGTTGTCTTTCTTAGAATTCAGGAAACAGAACCAAAGTCTTCCAAATAAATATTTCGCTGCTCTTAAAATACTTTGGAGACATCTATGTTTACAGGATTATAAAAATTAAAAAGTGCTGATTAGTTTTCAAAATTATAAAAGAGCACAACAGTCAAAAAGCGGTAAAAAGGGAAGACAGACCACGTATTCTGAGGTTAATTCACTGGTAAATTCCTAACACGATATAAAGAAATCTGCATTGATTCACATCAGGCACATTAAAAATCAGACCGCTGAACACCATTACCCCTCATTTCCCAAGTCCTGATTAGTAGCTGCTTCTCACCAGCATCTCAAGACTCTGCACTGCTCTCAGAAGTGGTTACAAAAAAGAAACGTGGAGTAGCCTTCCGGTTACCTAGGCAGTATCCCTCCCGTTGTTCCAAGGTTTCCATGGTGGATATTTGTGCAAAGCTGCGTTGCTCCTGTCTCTCTGTAGTGCCGCCGCCTCTAAAAACCCGAGAGAAGCCTCTTTTCCGCGCTCTCGTCTGGATCGTCAGTACATGTCCCTGTAGATCTCCTGCAGCAGCGGGTGCAGGGCGGCGTCCGACTCCGTCTTCTTGATCACCTGCACCAGCTGTGCGTGCTCTGTGACCAGCTGCCGCAGGTCTGCCATCTTTTGCAGGAGTTTCGGGAAGAGGAAGACGTCGTCAGGATGGTTGGTCTGTAGGTGGAGTTTGAGCACGTGCACAATACCCTCCTGCATTTTCTCAATGTGTCCTACATTTAGGAGGCCAGGCCGATCTACCCTCAGGAGAGAGGAGAGAGGTGTGAATGGGGTAACCGCACGGTAACGCCAAGGAGCAGTCTTCAAGTCTGAGAAACCAAACATCCTGACTGGACCCTGCCTTTCTTACCCAAAGCTCAGCTGCCTTTACACACGGTCCACTTGCGTAGAAGACAGAGCTACATTTTCCCCAAATCGCTGGGCCTGGGACAGACAGGAGGAATGCTGCTACTGCGAAGTCGCTTCAGTCGTGTCCGACTCTGTGCGACCCCAGAGACGGCAGCCCACCAGGCTCCCCCGTCCCTGGGATTCTCCAGGCAAGAACACTGGAGTGGGTTGCCATTTCCTTCTCCAATGCGTGAAAGTGAAAAGTGAAAGTGAAGTCGCTCAGTCATGTCTGACTCTTAGCGACCCCACGGACTGCAGCCTACCAGGCTCCTCCGTCCATGGGATTTTCCAGGCAAGAGTACTGGAGTGGGGTGCCATTGCCTTCTCCGGACAGGAGGAATACTCGTTCCTAAGTATTTCTTTTCTTTTTTAAAATGTATTTTATTTATTTGGTTGTACCAGGTCGTGCCTGCAGCTCATGGGATCTTCCATCTTCACTGGGACATGTGGGATCTAGTTCCCTGATCTGGGATCGATCGTGGGCCCTCTCCACTGGCCTCGAGGAGCCTTAGCTGCTGGACCACAAAGGAAGTCCCTCTCAGTATTTCTATGACCTTAAAACCACTAGCTACCTTACAGGGTGGCTGCTTCATTTAGAGTTTATCTGATGACCACCTGTCAGGGGGAAACTCCCACAACATTAGGAGTAGCAGCGATACACACAACCTACTTGTGCCTAATATGGAAAACAATACCCTTCTTCCTACATCTTCTTAGGTACTCCGTTTCAACAACATTTAAGGAGTGTGATTATGCTCCACATAGGTTTAATGTGGTATAGAGCACCGTTACAGGTACCTTCTGAGTGTGTGAGTGTGTGTGCTCAGTCGCGTCCAACTCTTTGCAACCCCATGGACTGTAGCCCGCCAGGCTCCTCTGTCCATGGGATTTCCCAGGCAAGATTACTGGAGTGGGTTACCATTTCCTTCCCCAGGGGGTGTTCCTGACCTAGGGCTTGAACCCGTGTCTCATGTTTCTTGCATTAGCAGGCAAATTCTTTACCACTGTGCCATCTGAGAAGCCCACCTTCTAATATAAATCAGACAAAAAGTAGGTGGAGCCAGAAAGGAATGAGGGGATGGATACAGGCTGGAGAGGGGGCTGAGGACACCTGGAGAGGGGACGTGTGAGGCTTGGACCAGGAAAAGTGGGGTGGACACCAGGTGACCTCCCCAGGTTGGCTCAGACACGGGGACCAGGCACCGGGGACAGCTCAGACCATGCATCCTTCCCTTGATCCAGAAAGATCAGCCCCCGCCATGCATACTCAACAGGCAGTGCTCTCTTTAGAATCCCACACATCACTATGATTTTCAGAAGTGTTGCTCACAATGTGGACTTATCATTTTTTTGGAGGGGGGTGGATTGTAAAATACATATTAGGTTTTTAAAGAGAGAAGTTTTAAAAGAGTAATAAGTGAATCCCACTTCATAATTGTAGCCCCATCATACAGATTTCATATATGTCTCACCAGATATTTTTCTGATCTGATTATAATTTCTTTTATAAAACTGTGGTCACACTACTTATATAAACAGTCATGCATCACTTTCCCCACCACACTGCCTCTTGAGCATGCAAAGGACGGTGGCAGATTACATACGGTTGCCTTGCCACTCAGTGCATTTTACCTCCACTGACTGTGCCCAGCTAGATGGCCAGAGGGACAGACCTCATCCAGCTCCGTGTCTGGAGTTGGGGCCACTGCGGCCAGCCTCAATTCTGCGAGTGAGGGACTCATGGGGGCACTACAGCTTCAGGCAGCAGTGGCCCCGTGGCTCTCCCTTGTGGCTGGGTTGGGTCAGCCGAGTACAGTAGAGGGATGACCTTCTTAGACCCAGGACAGGGCTATTTAAAGGAACGTAAGGCTGAGCCAAAAATCTGCAGAGCCAGCTCCCCATACAGAGGCCCAGGTTTTCCTTCACTGGAATCCATTTCCTCTGGCAAAGCATACTGTGCAGTCATACCTGTTAGCTAACTGCTTATGTTTTTCATTATGAAATTGCATAAGTACACCAATACAGACAGCAACTGGACTAACATCCGTGTGGCACTTTATAGAATACTGTCTGCAACGTGGATACAAGATTATGATAACAGGTATAACACGGTCATCCCACAGTATCTGTGCAGATTGTTCCAGGACCCCTTGAGAGTCCCTTGGACTGCTAGGATTTCCAACCAGTCCATCCTAAAGGAGATCAGTCCTGGATGTTCATTGGAAGGACTGATGTTGAAGCTGAAACTCCAATACTTTGGCCACCTGAAGCAAAGAGCTGACTCATTTGAAAAGACCCTGATGCTGGGAAAGATTGAGGGCGGGAGGAGGAGGGGACAACAGAGGATGAGATGGTTGGATGGCATTACTGACTCAATGGACATGAGTTTGAGCAAGCTCCGGGAGTTGGTGATGGACAGGGCGGCCTGGCGTGCTGCGGTTCATGGGGTCGCAAAGAGTCGGACACGACTGAGAGACTGAACTGAACTGAAACACCCAAAGCCGTGAAAGCTCAAGCCCCTGACACAAAATGGCATGTAACCCGTGCACATCCTCCCAAACATATTGCATCACCTCTAGATCACCTGTAATGCCTCAGGCAGCGTGAACAGTATACGAACAGTTGCCAGTGTGTGGCAAATTGAAGTTTTGTTTTTTGGAACCTTCTGGAATTTTTTTTTCTGCATGTTTTCCATCCACGGTTGACTCTGCAGGTGCAGATGAGTATGGAGGGCTGACTGAATATGATGGTGTTATTATAACACATATACATTGTAATATTACTACAATTATATCTGATATATAATAGTGGGTATGATATAATGAAAGTGAAAGTCACTTAGTCGTGTCCGACTCCTTACGACCCCATGGACTCTACAGTCCATGGAATTCTCCAGGCCAGAATACTGGAGTGGGTAGCCTTTTCCTTCTCCAGGGGATCTTCCCAACCCAGGGATAAAACCCAGGTCTCCCACATTGCAGGCGGATTCTTTACCAGCTGAGCCACAAGGGAAGCCCATGATAAGAAGAAATATCACTAAATATTAATTATTAATGATCCCTAATATATTTTGTTGTTTAGTCGCTCAGTCACGCCCGACTCTTTGCAACCCCGTGGACTGTAGCCCGCCAGGCTCCTCTGTCCATAGGATTTTCCAGGCAAGAATACTGGAGTGGGTTGCCATTTCCTTCTCCAGGGATCTTCCCAACCGAGGGATCAAACCTGCATCTCCTGCATTGACAAATGGATTCTTCACAGCTGAGCCACCAGGAAAATGCCACCTGATATATTTTATTACTTCCTGACCCAGGGATCAAACCCAGGTCTCCTGCATTGCTGGCGGACTCTTTGCTGTCCGAGCCACCAAGAAAGCCCTGATATATTACATCCTGTTATAAATAAAATATGTATTTCTGTAGTTACAAATGGGACATATCACTGCTTTACAAATGTGCTGTTGTCTTGTCACTCAACCACTCGGTCATGCCCAGCTCTTCTGTGACCCCATGAACTGTAGCCCAAGAGGCTCCTCTGGGTTGCCATTTCCTTCTCTGTGGGACCTTCCTGACCCAGGGATTGAACCCACATCTCCTGTTTGGTAGGTGGATAATGTGTTTTATACAAAGTAACATGAAGACACTGCCATACATAAAATAATCAACAGAGACCTCCTGTGCGGCACAGGGGACTCTTATTCTGTAACCACCTAAATGGGAAAGTAATCTGAAAAAGAACAGACGTACGTGTGCACACCTGAAACCAACAACACCGTAAGCCACTTATACTCCAGTATAAAATAAGAATTGCTAAAATAAAAAGTTAAAGCTCTGAAACTGGAAAAATTACCTTTGCTACAATATGATCCGACACAGATCTCATTCTCACTGAATCCTGGTCAGTGTCACTGTGGGAGTTCGGACGCCCTCCCCACCTGCCCCCAGCAGTGGCTCCATGCCACTCACATCGGATTTACCGCTGCTGGGTTCTCGAGACAGGAGGCCGTAAGTGCCCTGGCACCGATGCAAAATCAGCAACTTACCTCCACAGCAAATGATAGCAGCCACAAAGAGGGAAATATCACTGTCGTCTAGCTCCAGTGCATTGAACTTCATTGCAAAGTCGAACTTGGGTTCCATGATATCACAGAAGGGTTTTCTTAGGCTTTTAAGGAATTCACGGGTTATGAAGCCATTCCCGTAGGCTACCAACATCCCATCTTTATTCATCACAGAAGACAGCATGGCAAATATGGCTTCGTAAACTCCATACTTCAGCAGAGTGACTTGGTCATTCAAGTCCAAGTTTGCAAACCCAGGGATGGACTTGGCAAACTCCGTGAGCTCGGTGACGGTCTCCACGGACGTGCACTGGCAGCAGTGGAAAATGCGGACTTCCGCCTCCTTGTTCTGGATGCCGTTGGCCACCAGCTTGGCCACCAGCGTCTTCTCGGCCATACACAGCGTCTCCATGTCGTGGATGACGAAAGGCTGGAAACAAAGACACTGGAATAAGTTGGATGACTGGTGACAAGCTGTCTTCTTAATTATCATGAAACTGATGGGTAGTCACTGTAGTTCAGTCGCCTGAGAATCAAAGTATGTACAAAACACAGTCTCCATCCTTAAACCACCTCAAAATTAGCTGGGGATAAAAAGACATTTAACAGAGGACAATATACATCAGAAAGATAGTCAGCGTCATCGCCTGGAACTGGGGGGGATTTCATTGCTAAGGAAGTGAAGGACTTCCCTGGCGGTCCAGTGGTTAGGATTCCATGATTCCACTGCTTTGGGCGCGGGTTCGATCCCTGGTCAGGGAACTACGATCCTGCATGCCTTGCAGCACAGCCAACAGCAACAAAGCAAAGTACTGATTTTGGCAATAAAGCTCACAAGAAAGAGAATACTAGCAAACGACTCTAAATGTTTGATAATTTTCTCTGGATTCCCAAATACTACTGCAATAGCCAATCATTACAATAATTCTTTTTTTTCTATAAACAATGGTGGTGGTGGTTTAGTTGCTAAGTTGTGCCCTACCCTTGCGACCCCATGGACTGTAGCCCACCAGGCTCCTCTGTCCATGGGATTCTCCAGGCAAGAATACTGGAGTGGGTTGCCATTTCCTTCTCCAGGGGATCTTCCCACCCAGGAATCGAACCCAGGTCTCCTACATTGCTGGGAGATTCTTTACCGACTTTGCTACAAGGGAAGCCCTGAGCTACAAGGGCTTCAGGCCCTGAGCTATAAACAATAATGGTTCATTTATTTCAGAGACTCTAAAAAAAACCAAATCCTAGTATTTATTTTGGCAAAGTCATATTTAAATCAATGAAAAGTGATAAAACAAATGAAATGATCATAGTCACTGATCATTGGGGAATATGTTCTATTTTAACTATGAACTTTTGGTAAGTTGGGATTTCCTGGTGGTTCAGACAGTAAAGAATCTGCCTGCAATGCAGGAAACCCAGGTTTGATCCCTGGATCAGGAAGATCCCCTGGAGAGGGAAATGGCAACCCACTCCAGTATTCTTACCTGTAAAATCCCACGGATGGAGGAACCTGGTGGGCTACAGTCCATAGAGTTGCAAAGAGTTGGACACGACTGAGCGACTTCACTTTCACTTGGTAAATTATTCGTTACATGCCTGCGTACTAAGTGGATTCAGTCGTATCCAACTCTTTGCGACCCCATGGACCATAGCCCCGCCAGGCTCCTCTTGTCCATGGGATTCTCTAGGCAAGAATACTGGAGTGGGTTGCCATGCCCTCCTCCAGGGATATTATTCATACAGTAATTCTTAGTTTTTCCATTTTATGAATGTTAGGGATAACCATCCTTATCCAACACTATTGAATGAATAAATTTCGCATGTAAATAAATGTGACTCAGAAAGTTGGCTATCTGTGTAGAAGTGAATGAACAAGCACCGTTAAACCCTTGCTCTCTAGGGATAAACCGGAAAGCCTCACAGGACCCCCTTTCCTGGTGCAGGAGACTGAAATCTCCCCACCACTGCTCCACATTCTGAGACAGTCTCCACAAGCTCCAAATGCTTGCGGCAGCTCCCTAAACGTGGCCTTACCATGTGCATCTAGACCCACCGGTCCTATCATTTTAGAAAGATCTAGGGGCTTCCCCGGTGGCTCAGATGGTAAAGAATCTGCCTTGAATACGGGACACCCGGGTTCGATCCCTGGGCTGGGAAGATCCTCTGGAAAAGGGAATGGCGACTCACTCCACTGTTCTTGCCTGGAAAATCCTGTGGGCAGAGGAGCCTGGCGGGCTACAGTCCAAGGGGTTACAAAGAGTCGGCCACGACTGAGCGGCTAACACAGTGGAGGACAGACGAGATGGTGGGTCATGGACGTGGAGCAGTGTGCTCAGAAGAGATGGTGTCTCTGGTGGGTCTTGGGAAAACGGGCACAGAAAACACTGCAGCTGAAATGTGGCCCGACCTTCATGCGGAGCAGGAGAAATGGCAGCCTCCGAGGGAGCTCGCTGGCTCTTCTACAGGCTGGTGAGGAAGCAGGCTGAGGCGTTAGGTTCAGTCCCCGCTGGACAAGCACTGAGTGGACGAGCAGCCCAGTGATTTTAAGAACCACTCTGCAAGTGGGCAGATCGCATCACTGACAGAGCCTCCGGGCCCCACGGCATGACGCGTGCCCTGTCTGGGCTCACGAGCATCGGGATGAGCCACTTGCAGGGCACCTGTGGGGTGTCCCTGGCACAAAGGTGGAGGTGCTGGGGTAATCTGACGCACTGTCTTTGAAATGTCTAAACAGCATTCGCAAGATAGTCTTGGACCAAAAAAAAAAAAAAAAGGATCTGATTTCGCATCTGAGGCAAGGAAATATTTTTTAAATTATCTGTGTAGGACTGCAAACATCCTGAATACAAAACTTAAAGCCAAATTTCTAGCAATCTCCAGTTTGATGGAGAAAGACTAAAATTATCTTTTCCCAAAGACTTTAAAAGCAGGCCAGGTTGACCATTTTGGGGGGAAAGTTTGGGGGCAGTTTCTATGAAGTTGGAGCTCAGATTTAAAGTGGACTAGAGAAATATTTTTAAAGAATAGATGGCAGTGTTGCCTCAATTGCAGAAAATACAATATAAGGCCACCTCGACTTTATGCAGATCACTGACTTTTTAAAAGCACATTCAGCAGAAATAAAAATGTTCAATGAATTTTTTTAAAATGAGTTTTGTTGTTAAAAAAAAAAAAAAAACTGGGAAAACACTGAGCTAAATGAAGTTAGGTCCTGCCAGCGTCTTTAACATAATGAGTGTACACTGTCTATCTTTAAGAATGGGGTTAGGGACTTCCCTGGTGGTCCAACGGTTAAGGCTTTGCCATGCAGGGGACGCCAGTTCAATCCCTGGTCGGGGAACTAAGATCCCACATCCCACGCCACTAAGCCCAAACTAGAGAGTCTGTGAGTCACAACGAAAGATCTCATGTCTCAACTAAGACCTGATGCAGCCAAATAAATATTTTTTTAAAACAGAAATCACCTGCTAAAAAAATTTATTAAAAAAAAAAAAAAAGAACTGTTTGACTGCAGAATGCCTATTATTATTATTGGTAAGACATTTCATAGGACTAGCATAGACTGGCTACATAATTTTCAGGGCCCAGTGCAACATGCCAGTCACTTACTCAGAAGCAATTAAGACTTTCAAGACAGTGACAGAGAGCATGAAACCCCAGCACAGGGCCCGCTAAGCGGGGGGCGGTGTGAGACAGGACACACAGCCAGGACGCCAGCCCTGGACTGGTTTTACGTGAAATATTCTCTCATAAACGAAGACTTCGATCGTAACGAGTATTTCATTTTTATAAAATTATCAGTTGGGTTTTAGAAGGCAGGCCTCATTAACAGGCAAAATTAGAAACCATTTGGATTCAAAACAAGTGCGAACGTTTAAAACCATGTTTATTACAGCCAAAGAGAAATTGTAGAGTAAGACCCTTGAAAGTTTGCCAAACTTTATTGAGAACTATTCTCCATTAGACTATTTTAGAAGTCCTGGAAGCTTTCATTTAACTTTGGAATGTGCCTTTTCTACTCAAGCTTGAATATGAATATATCTGATGTTACAGGTGGTCATTTCAAATCAATGAAAGTGAAAGTGAAGTCGCTCAGTCGTGTCCGACTCTTAGCGACCGCATGGACTGCAGCCTACCAGGCTCCTCCATCCATGGGATTTTCCAGGCAACAGTACTGGAGTGGGGTACCACTGATGCTACAGGTGGTCCTTTCAAATCAATGTAGCACATCATAAAAAGTTTAAACAGCATAAGGCAGAAAGCTGCCCACTTTCCCCTCAGAACTGTGCAGGCATGCATGCTAAGTCCCTTCAGTCATGTCTGACTCTTTGCAATCCTGTGGAGTGTAGCCCGCCAGGCTCCTCTGTCCAAGGAATTCTTCAGGCTAGAATACTGGAGTGGGCTGCCATGCCCTCCTCCAGGAGACCTTCCTGACCCAGGGATCAAACCCTGGTCTCTTTAGGTCTCCTGCATGGGCAGGTGGCTTCTTTACCACTACTGCCATCTGGGAAGCACCCACCCCGAATCGCTCTGGGCCAAATCCAGAAGGCTCCCCTCACTGATCCATTACTTTTTTTCCCCTCACACCTGAAGTGTTCTATGTGTGTCAATGATGTTCCTTATAAGAGTTCATTTCCGAAACACATTCAAAAAGCATTTTCTGTGAAAACTTAGGCAGCACTATCTTTTAGGAGAAATTTAATTGTGAGTTATTTGGCAGAATCGCTTTGGATGACATTATCTAATAAGCTCTTGATGAGGTTTTACTACACGTTTCTCGATATAAAACAGTGTGTTCTTCAGCCTACTGACAACTGAAGTTATAGGTATAATATTTCAGTGTAGCACAGCAGGCCAGACCCCAGGGTGTGGTGGCAGGGGGTGTCAGCAAGGTCCACCGTGCCTGGGCAGCTCTACCTCTGTCTGAGCACAGATGGAGTAGCAGAGCCTGTGGCCCCGAGCTGGATGCCCCAAGCTCTGGCATGCCCTGGGCAGGCCAGGGAGACAGGGGAAGGGCCATGTCTCCATGTATATGGGGCATGGGCGGGAGGTGAGCCCACCTGGGAGCACACAGGGTCATCAAAGGCAGTGACTGTCCCCTGGACACTCCCTTTCAAATTGGTACCTGTGATGCTGCAATTTGGAGGTGGGGGCAGAAGCGGGCGATGGACCCTTAGCCATACCCTGAACTCCATTTTTCCTATCCAGTGAAACCCAATCCTAGACTACTTGTCTATTATTTATTTCCTTGAGGCCAAAACACAGATTCCTCTCCCCAGGCCACTGTGTGACAGTCCTCAGCTGTCCAGGTTCCCACTGGCCTTGGATGACGGGCTCCTCCTCGGAGTTCGTGGACCTCAGTGGGGTATGGGAAAGACACTCTACAGAAATCAAGTTAATATTAAAGAAGAGTGTTCGGCTCAGAGTAAAGATGACTTATAAGTTAGCTTTACATTCTGAAAACCCAAGGGAGAAGTAGAAGATCTCGGCAACATCTCAAAAGATTCAAAGAGATAAAAAATTTGGACTACAAGATCAAACCAGTCAATCCTAAAGGAAATCAACCCTGACTATTCGCTGGAAGGACTTGATGCTGAGGCTGAAGTTACAATACTTTGGCTACCTGATGGGAAGAGCTGACTCATTGGAAAAGACCCTGATGCTGGGAAAGATTGAAGGCAGGAAGAGAAGGGGACGACAGAGGATGAGATGGTTGGATGGTGTCACCGACTCAATGGACATGAGTGAGCAAACTCTGGGAGATGATGAAGGACAGGGAAGCCTGGTGTGCTGCAGTCCGTGGGGTCACAAAGAGTCGGACATGATTTAGCGACTGAACGACAACAACTCGGGGCTGTACCAATCATTTCCAGGGTAGAAATTCAAAGGTGAAAGGTTACTTTGCTTTCACCCCCGTGATGTGGAAAGGATTGAGTCTGTGCTGGCGCAGCGTGGGTGCAGCTTTACCAATTTAACGAGAGTTAGCTCAAACCCTTCTGAAGTACCTCAGCCTGTTTCATTGGAGAAATCACCAAAGAATGAAAAGACTCAGTAGAAAAGAGGCTGGGTGTGTTCATGAAAGTAAGCAGCTTGTGAAATGCTTTATTTTCCTGTGACTAAAAGTTCCAGCTTGTAATTCCCAATAGGGATGGCTTCAAGCTACTCATTAGTACACATTAAACCTGTTGCACCATGCTCGTAGGGAAGAGGCAGAACGTCTTGATTTGCCAACCTTGGGCCATGCCCCGCTTTGAAGGCCACTCTGAGATCAGTCCTATAACGGAGACAGGCTGGGCTCATTGTGGGGTGGGGGCCAGGTGGGGGCCGGGTGGCACTAAGCTGGGCAGGCAAGTGTCAGCGCCCACAAGGGGCATTCTTAGCTGCTCCCAAGAAGGTCCAGAACTGTCCAAAAGACAGTAAAAATAAAGTTACTGAAAACAAAAGGACCCCTTCTAAGCCCGGAGATGTCATTTGCTTCTCACTGGAAAGATGAGGGGTGGGTAGGAATGGGGCACGCTGGTGAGGACAGAGTATTTTTTAGGAGCAAGGATACAGGGGCATATTCTGAGTCAGAAGGGAATGGGTTAATTTTCTGAGATTAAAAAAAAATCACTGATACAGCTCTAGAATCTGGTAAACTATTAAACAGAGTTTTGGGGCACATTAATTACACAGTCATTATACTAACTTGGTTGCTGGGAGCGTTGAGGTGGATCAATGGATGGGAATTGCTGTCAGGCTGAGTTTCACAGTCTCTGAATGAAAATGTTTCCATTGCATTGTCTGTCGTTTGCCTCGGGGATAAATATTATTTTCCCAACATTCAGAACATACTTCCTCCACCCTCTGCCACGACTCTAGCTGACAGGTTGCCCAGGGAGCCCGTCAGACTGTAACTAACAGAGCAGAGCCACCCACCGGGTTGTTGTTGGTCTTCCCGGCAAGGATGACCCGGGCCTTGATCTTGTTCATGTTGAAGTTCTTCAGGTAGGCCTCGTAAATCCTCTTGGCCAGAGACTTGAGATCCGCGGTTTCGGAATCTTCTAGGTCATGCTCACACGTAAGGATTTCTGCCTTCAATTTTGCTTTTTCAGATCTTGGCATTCGTCCAAAACGAATCGCTGGGGGTCGGAGGGGAGACACGGAATCATGGGAAACAGAGAAATGAAGGACGTAACGGGGAGTGATGACTAACAGCTGCAGGGAAAGTTCACACTACGGGGCAAACTGTGGGCGAACATCAGCAGGAAGTCAGAACACACTTCACGGCTCAGCTTTCCCCCTGTGGAGCGGTGGGCGTGCTGCTCACACTCCATGTAGCCTAGACTTTCAAAACCAAAAGGTTAAAGTAAAAATAGCACCATTACTCACTTCATCAATAGGACGGGCTCAAGGTCACTTGATGTCATTAAGTGTATAATTGACCCTTTCAATCAAGGAGATGAAAGTGAGCCTTAGAAGGAGTTAACTATTACCTTTTTCTTTTTCAGAAGGTAGACGAGCAACTCTTATGAACATTATTTTAAACTTACTTTCACGTAGTGATTGGCATGTTTTAAATTTAAAAGTAGGGGGCCTTCCCTGGCGGCCCAGTGGTTAGGACTCCATGCTTCCAATGCAGGGGGCATGGGTTTGACCCCTGGTTGGGAAAGGATCCCACATACCACATGGCTTGGCCAAAAAAACCCAATAATAATAATAATTAAAATAAAAGTATGACTGAATATAATTAAACTTATGGTAAAATGTTTGAAATGGCACACACTTCATATATATGATCTGAACATTATCTCTGTGATTTCCAAGTGTTTGCAAAGTCTTATATCCAAGTTTCACCATTTGAAGTTTCTAACCATAACACCAAGGGCTGTACTGGATTTCTGCCCTCTGAGACTTACTTTCTTAGGCTCTCGTGTTACAAAATGACCTGAATATTAAATGCTGCAGCACATTCATTCAAAGTACAGCACGTTCCAAGCCCACAAGGGAGGCAGACGGAGGCATGGGTGGGTGAAGTTTGAGAGACAACCTTACCTACCGTTATGGGACATCCCAACTGAAAGGCACTTGTGGAAACGACAGTATTGGCACTTATTCCGATTCTTTTTCTGAATCTTGCAACTACGGTCACATTTGTCATACACCAGCTTCAGCCGAATCGTTCTCCTAAAGAAACCCTGTGGATTAACATACAGTTTGTTAACGACTAGGAACTGATGATCAGCATCATTCCTTTATTCACGCTTCTTGTTCACTTACTCTCTCTTTTAAGATGAACTAAATGTAGAGACATGGTTCATCTAAAAAGTCCAATGTAGGGACTCCCCCGGTTAAGACTGAGCTCCCAGTGCAGGGGGCACGGGTTTGATCCTTGGTTGGGGAACTAGATCCCATGTGCAGCACAGCCCGGGCAAATAAAAACATAAAGTTCGTAATTTTTTTTTTTAAGTCTGATATAATTGAGGCAGGTTGAAAATTTGAAATTTCATTCCATGGAAAAGGAAAAGTAAGAAAATGAGGCAAAATTCAAAGTAATACCAATACCACCTCACCTGGGAAGGCACACAGTCTCCCAAAGAGTGACCCCACCCAGCTAAGACTCTACAAGTGTGACTTTCTCTTCTTGGAGAACAGGTCCATTTGGGTGATGAAAGTGTTCTAAGCATTTCTGTGGGAGAATATAAACTCTCTAAAAGATAAAGATTATACAATAAAGGGAGGCTAGCTTCTTATAAATGGAGAAGGCAATGGCACCCCACTCCAGTACTCTTGCCTGGAAAATCCCATGGATGGAGGAGCCTGGTAGGCTGCAGTCTATGGGATCGCTAGGAGTCCGACACGACTGAGCGACTTCACTTTGACTTTTCACTTTCATGCACTGGAGAAGGAAATGGCAACCCACTCCAGTGTTCCTGCCTGGAGAATCCCAGGGACGGGGGAGCCTGGTGGGCTGCCGTCTATGGGGTTGCACAGAGTCGGACACGACTGAAGCAACTTGGCAGCAGCAGCTGGTTGTAAATAACTTTCTTGCTTTATAAAAGCATCTTAAACTTTACCCAGTGAGAAACAACTTTTAAAAAACCCAAAGTAAACAAAGGTGACTAAGCCGTGGCCCGGCGGAAAGACAGCTTTGCAAGGAGCAAGGCACTCGCTGCGGGGCCCGCGGTTCGGGTGGACGGGCCCCGGCAGAAAGGACACCCCGGGGCGTGCCGCAGCATCGGGGAGGACTCTGCCCGGGCTCTGGCCTTTGGCTGGCACATGCTGCGGGCTCCACCACTGCCCTCCGCGGCCTTCTGAGGATGATGCAGAGAGAATGTGCGCGGAAGCTGTCTGACCTCGAGTCCCCATGAAGGGAGCAGCCTTAACGTGGTTCATTCTCCTTCAAACAGCACACTTTCCACATCACGAATAAAGAGCAGTCCAGCAATATACCACAGGCTTTCCAAAGAGAGAAATGAACGTGTTACTGGGGTCAGTTTCTGATCAACAGCTTTAACGTGCTTGTGCTAAGTCACTTCCGTCGCGTCTGACTCTGTGTCACCCCATGGACTGTAGCCCACCGGGCTCTTCTTGCCCATGGGATTTTCCAGGCAACAATACTGGAGTGGGTGGCCATTTCCTTCTCCAGGGGATCTTCCCCACCCAGGGACTGAGCCCGAGTCTCCTGCGGCTCCTGCACTGCAGGCGGATTCTTTGCCACTGAGCCACCAGGGACGCCCTTTAGCAGATCTTTCTTACTAACGACAAACATTTGTGTATAAAATAAAGGGAAGCACACGTGGTCCCTGAAAGGTCACTTTTCTCCGCATCCAGGGTCCCTGTACCTTGCAGCCCTCACACGCGTGGACGCCGTAGTGGTAGCCAGAGGCTTTGTCCCCGCAGATCCTACACTCGATGTTCAGGGCGATGCTGGATGACTCCTCGGCGCTGCCAGGGACCGCGGGGTAGGAGACGGACGAGGGGCTCGAGGCGGGGGACAGCGTGTCTAGGAAAGGAAGGGGCGGGTTATGAGCTTCCGTGCTCTCACCATCCAGCGTCCAGACCAGCTTTCTGAGGATCCGATCCCCGCCTAACCACTCCCGCCCTCCATCCAGCACCCAGACCAGCTTTCTGAGGATCCGATCCCCGCCTAACCACTCCCGCCCTCCACTCCCCCCACCCCACCGCCCCGGGCTTTGACTGGGGAGGCGTCAGCTGCTGGGTAGGGCTCCCTTCCTGTGTCAGCCCTGGCCCGGCCCTCCCACAGCGACCAGGGCGGGGACATCTGGAAGCTCCCCTAGCCAGGGACTCCCCAACTGAAAAAAAAAACAAAAAACAACTATACCCTTTAACCCATAAAAATCAAAACAAAATGGACCAAATTACGGCCCCATAGAAAAGGCCACTTCCCAAGCAGCCTATACACACGAATGCTCACAGCAGCTTTACTCTTCATTCCAAAAACTGAAGTGTCCCACACAGAACTTGTTGCTTTTTTTTTGCATCCTCCCTTCCAGCCCTTTTGTAATTGTTAACTCAGTAAATTGCACCAGAAAGACAATAAAAATCCATGAGGGCGACCCAAAAGCACAACTCAAGAAAAAAAGAAGTTGGGCTTTCTTAAAATTAAAAACGCCTGCTCTGCAAAAGACACTGTTAAGAAAATGAAAAGACAAGCCACAGACTGGGAGAAGCTATTTGCAAAACACATCCGCAATAATAGAGCTGCATCCCAAATACATGAACGAGTCTTACAGCTCAATAGCAATGAAATTAAAAACTCAATTAAAAACAGAGGATCCGGATAGATATGTGGCTGAAGAAGACACAGAGAGCAAGCAAGAACATGAAAACATGCCCCCCATCAATGGTCGCTGGGCAACTGTGAAGTAAAACAACGAGACATCACGGTGCAGCTATTAGAACGGCTAAAATCCAAAAAGCTGACACCATCGAATGATGGTGAGGACGTGGAGGAAAAGAAGCTCTCCTTCTAAGGAAGAGAGTGGTGCAGCCGCTTTGAAAGGCCGTTTGGCGCTTTCTTATGAAGCAAAACAGTCTTAAAGAATCACACTGCTAGACACTGGCACATGGTGCTGGAGGAGACTCCTGAGAGCCCCTTGGACTGCAAGGAGATCCAACCAGTCCATCACAAAGGAAATCAACCCTGAATATTCATTGGAAGGACTGATGCTGAAGCTGAAGCTCCAACACTTTGGCCACCTGATGCGAAGAACTGACTCATTGGAAAAGACCCTGATGCTGGGAAAGACCGAAGGCAAGAAAAGGGGGCGACAGAGGATGAGATGGTTGGATGGCATCACTGACGTGATGGACATGAGTTTGAGTCAACTCCGGGACTTGGTGATGGACAGGGAGGCCTGGTGTCCTGCAGTCCATGGGGTCGCGAAGAGTTGGACCAGACTTGGCGACTGAACGACAATAACAATATTGACAAAAGTGATCTGAAAATGTGTGTCCACACAGAAACCTGCATGTGAATGTTTTCAGCAGCTTTATTCTTTATAGTTGCTTTACGGTGTCGTGTTTAGTTGCTGCCGTACAGAACAGTGACTCAGTCACACACTATATTCTGATCCTTTACGGTTCGTCACAGGACACTGAGCGTGGGTCCCCGTGCTGCACAGCAGGACCGTGTTTTTTTCCACGCCGTATATACCAGTTTGCATCTGCGAATTCCAGCTCCCGATCCTCCCCTCCCCCCTCCTCCCCCTTGGGAACCCCAAGTCTGCGCTCTATCTCTGTGTGTCTCTGTTTGGTAAATATGCTCATTTCTGGTCGAGTTTTAGATTCCACCCATAGCTGATGTCATAAGCTATTGGTCTCTCTCTTTACGACTTACTTAGTATGAAAATCTCCAGTTGCATCCATGTTGCTCCAAATGGCTGAGAAAAATGAAAAATCACTTCTTTTTTGTAATGGCTGAGTGATATTCCATTGAACCTACATATGCACCACATCTTCTTTATCCACTCCTCTGTCGATGGACGTTTAGGAGGTTTCCACGTCTCGGCTACTGTGGACAGCGCTGTAGCAGCTTTATTCTTAATTGCCAAGAGGCCCCTCAGTAGGTAAGGTCAGTTCCGAAAGGCTACATATGCAGTTCTTAATATCTGACATTTGGGGAAAGGCAGAGTATCGGTGGTAAAAAGATCAGCAGCTGGAGTGGGGTGAGGGAGGCAGGGCTGAATGGGGGAAGCACGGTGGCTTTTTCAAGGTGGTGAAACTATTCATATGAAATTGTAATGGTGAATACACGACCTATTTACTGGTCAAAATCCACAGAGTTTTACAGTTCAGAGTGAACTTTAATGTGTGCAAATAAAAAAAATAATTGAGGAGGTCCAGGGGCTCCAGAATCGCACACAGAATGCAGTTTTACAGCCTAAGTATATCACAGTGTGGGAAGCACTTGTGGGAAAGCTGACGAAGACGTTCGCCTGCATGACCTTGGGCATGCACGGAGTCTGTGAGTCCAGAGGAAAAGGGAACTGCGCCTGGTCATTGTCCTGAGCCGGTAAGGTTGCCCCCACAGGGCCCTGGGGGAGCAGTTCTGAGGCCCCTGCACTTGCTGTTCTGTCGTTCGGTCCTGACTCTTTGTGACGCCATGGACTGCAGCACACCAGGCTTCCCTGTCCATCACCAATTCCCGGAGCTTGCTCAAACTCGTGTCTATTGAGTCGGTGATGCCATCCAGCCATCTCATCCTCTGTCGTCCCCTTCTTCTCCTGCCTTCAATCTTCCCCAGCATCAGGGTCTTTTCCAGTGAGTCAGTTCTTCACATCAGGTGGCCAAAGTATTGAAGTTGCAGCTTCAGCATCAGTCCTTTCAAAGAATTGTCAGGCCTGATCTCCTTTAGGATGGACTGGTTGGATCTCCTTGCAGTCCAAGGGGCTCTCAAGAGTCTTCTCCAACACCACAGTTTGAAGGCATCAATTCTTCAGTGCTCAGCCTTTTTTTATTGTCCAGCTCTCACATCCGTGCATGACTGCTGGAAAAAAACCATAACTTTGATGTAGGCAAAGTAATGTCTCTGCTTTTAAATACGCTATCTAGTTTTGTCATAGCTATTCTTCTAAGGAGCAACCATGTTTGAATTTCATGGCTGCAGTCACCATCTGCAGTGATTTTGGAGCCCAAGAAAATAAAGTCTGTCACTGTTTTCATTGTTTCCCCATCTATTTGCCATGAAGTGATGGGACCAGATGCTATGGTCTTAGTTCTTTGAATGTTGAGTTTTAAGCCAACTTTTTTACTCTCCTCTTTCACTTTCATCAAGAGGCTCTTTAGTTCCTCTTTGCTTTCTGCCATAAGCATGGTATCATCTGCATATCTGAGATTATTGATATTTCTCCTGGCAATCTTGATTCCAGCTTGTGCTTCATCCAGCCCAGCATTTCGCATGATATACTCTGTATATAAGTTAAATAAGCAGGGTGACAATATACAGCAGCCTTGACGTACTCCTTTCCCAATCTGGAAGCAGTCTGTTGTTTCATGTCTGGTTCTAACTGTTGCTTCTTGATCTGCATGCGGGTTTCTCAGGAGGAAGGTAAGGTGGTCTGGTATTCCCATCTCGAAGAATTTTCCAGAGTTTGTTGTGATCCACACAATCAGAGGCTTTGGCGTAGTCAGTGAAGCAGAAGTAGAAGGCACTACACTGGAAATGAAAAACTAAATGTTCATTTAATGATGGTGGATGGATGGATGGATGGATGGTGGATGGATGGATGGATGGTGGATGGATGGATGGATGGTGGATACTGTTGGAGTATGAGCTCACAGATAAGAAGAAGAGGCTAGAGTGGTCCATGAGGTGGTGGATTAGAGGTACAGACATTTGTTTGAACTTATATTACCTTAACATAGAGACAGACAGCTGTGTATAGAAATACAGACACGTGTACATATGTGGGTTTGTATGTACACATATGTGTCTGCCCCATCAGCTGAGAGAGCCTGAAAGGAAAGCTACTCCAGGGAATTTCCTGGTGGTCCAGTGGTTAGGACCCTGGGCTTTTACTGCCAAGGGCTCAGATTCAGTCTTTGGTTGGCAAAACTAAGATCTGGCAAGCCGTGGGGTGTGGCCAAAAAAAAAAAGGAAGATAAAGAAAAGATACTCCAAGAGCAACCTCAAATGCTTAGAAGGAACAGTATGGAGTATCTCAGAATTCTCAGGACCCTGGGTAAAACACTCAAAAGGGTTTTGCCTCAGAACTGGGGCAAATTACGTCTAGAATCAGCACTGCTCTGGGCCCATCTAACAAAGCTTAACCACAGGACCTGAAAGGATCAACATTTTCCACGTTAAAACTTAACTGCCTCCCAGAACAGGACTTAAGAATATTTATGTAACTACAAAATATCCATCATCAACAAAATCCACAATGTATGGTATCTAAAAATAAACTGTAAAGGAAAAAAAAAACATGCA
This sequence comes from Bison bison bison, assembly GCF_000754665.1. NCBI lineage: Eukaryota > Metazoa > Chordata > Mammalia > Artiodactyla > Bovidae > Bison > Bison bison. The sequence goes on along the minus strand of NW_011494651.1, from coordinate 1,857,673 downwards.
CAGAAGCAGAAGAACATGATCCCTTCCACTCCTATTTACCCAAGAGAACTGGGAGCACCGTTCACACAGAGGTATGTACGTGAACCTTCCCAGCAGCTGCATCTGTAACAGCCAAGACCTGGACACAACCCAACGTTTATCAACAGTGTGGATAAACAGACCATGGTAAACTCAGACAGGGAATTTTAAAAGATGAACTGTTGATACACGCTGTCAGTGCAGATGAATCTAATTTGGCTGAGTGAAAGGAGTTAGAGTAAAAAGAGAACACACTGTATGATTCCATCTATATAAAATTCTAGGAAATACAAACTGACTGAAGATAGAAAGCAGACCAGCGGTTACTGTGGGAGAGAGGGAGGTTTGGTGAGGGGAGGGATTACACGAGGGCACAAGTAGATTTCAGGTGCCGGGGCTGCCGTTTGATTGTGCTGATGGCTACACAAGTCTCCGTGTGTGTGTGCATCTGATTGCACTGTTTGGATATGTGAAGTTTTTATGTCAATAAAGCCAGCTACAGGGGTAGGGCAGGAAATACAGACTGGCAGAGCAAACAGTCTCACCCGTCCAATCTCCTAGGTGTAAATTTGCCCGTGAACACATTTTACAGAGCGCCCTCCCGAATCTGCAATTTACATAACTTAGAAATATCACCAAGGGAGCCATTAGAGACAAGGATGAAAAACCGAATTTACAAATAAGAAATCATTTTATCTCTCAAATGAATTGGTAACAATAGCAATGAAAAGCCTAACTAGGAGACAAAGATTTTATGGATTATGAGATGATTCTAAATGATCAAAAGGTTTAACTAACCATGATAAGGAGAACTGGAGGGAAGTAAAAATGGATGACCCCACACCCACCACCTTAGCAGCCAGTGGCCGAGAGTCAAGGACGTGTGTCTGGCCACTTTCTGTAAGCTCCCCTTTCTTCCTTTCTGCCATGGTGCACGCCCTGTCACAAACACCACCTCAGTGCAGACCCCTGTGTGTGAGGTGAACAACGTCCACCCCAGCAGGCTCGCAGGTCATGCACTCTCAACCATGCTCTCCATGACACGGGTTTATCCGTGAACACGGCTGCCAGCCAACCTCCAGCCTCCCTCTCCCGCCGTCACTGAAGGTCAGTGCACAGTCTCGGAAACCATCTTCCTGGGGTGGGGACATGGGAGAAGACGGTGGGGGAGTGCGCCCTGGACACAAGGGGAGCCGTGGGGGTGGAAGAGCACAGAGACCTGCCACCAGACGCTGCCGGGAGAACCTTCTCGGTTCTCCCGAGGGAGCTGGGATAATCCACGATCGGAGGGGAAAACCGCACACACACCTCCTGGCCGGTCCAATCCTGACTTCTCCAGTCCCAACCCAACACCCACTCCTGCCAAGAAGGACAGTGGAGTCAAGTCCACGTCCAAAGGAGCCTCCTTTAAATCAAGGGTGCGGTCTACACCACATTACCCCAGGGCGCTTTGGCGGGGCATGCTGCAAGGCTTGCAGCATCTTAGTTCTCTAACCAGGGACTGAACCCATGTCCCCTGCAGTGGAGGCATTGGAATCCTAGCCACTGGACCTCCAGAGGAGTCTCCGGGGTGGCTTACATGTTGCCCAGAGAGATGGACTGCGCTGCGACTCCCTCTTTCCCAGTGAGGCTACCAGACTAGACCCCACATTTTACTGCTTTGTATCTGCCTCGCCTGATGCTTAATGTAGTTCTTTTTTTTTTTTTACCATAACCATCTTAAAATTCTTTTTTTACAGTTTTAATATTTTTTTTACTAAAGCATAGTTGATATGCCACATTGTATTAATTTCTGCTGTTCAGCAGAGCGATTCAGTTGTACACATATACATATATACATTCCTTTTTAAAATATTCCTTTGCATTACGGTTTATCATATGCAAAAGACCCTGATGCTGGGAAGGCGAAAGCAGAAGAGGGTGGCAGAGAATGAGATAGTTAGATCATCAACTCAATGGACGTGGATTTGAGCAAACTCTGGAAGAGAGTGGAGGACAGAGGAGCCAGATGTGGTGCAGTCCATGGGGTCACCAAGAGTCAGACACAACTGAGCAACTGAACAACAGTGAAAAAATTAATTTAGTTCTCCATGCTGCGCAGTAGGGCTTTGCTGTTCATGCATCCCATACATGAAGGTTTACAAAAGAGTAGGGAGATGGTTCATATCCGTTTCCAGACAAGACAGTGATTTTTATTACAATAGGAGTCTCTGCTTTAAAGAAACATAAACTCACACCATTAAAAAACAAAGCAGCTGCCAGCTGAATTTCAAGCATTATGTGACTTATGTCCAGCTTTTATAAAGAGGACACACCGTGAGACGCCTCAAAAGCCCAGCGGCACGGGATGTCACGCTCTCACGGCTGCATATTTCAAGGCAGAAAGACGCAACCTCTCCTCCAGGTGACGCGAACACTGTTCTCTGCGGAAAAAACATTTCTGAGTAAAGCTTTCCAGGAAGTAGTACGCTTACCTGTAATAACGGAGCCATCTGATCCTGGACCACTTCCTAAGTACTGGTATTCTGTAAAACTGAAGCTTCCGGAACTGTCCTCCCCAATAGACTGAGAAATCTCTTGAAGGGTTCCCATCTCTTGTAGGAAGTCTGCCGAGAGCGGGCTTTCCAGGTCATCAGCCTCCAGTGGGGAGAGGGGACCGATGGGGCTCTCTGTGTCCACCATCTCCACTGGGAGGAGCTGGTCCCACTGCCCAGCTCCGATCTCCTGGGAGGAGAGAGAAGCCGTCAGTGAAAACACTGGAGACTCGGAGGGCCACTGGCTTTCCTTGAATGGAAGCATCACTGGCCAGTGGACATGCCTGAACTCATAATCGAAAGAGTAACATTGTCAGCCATTCTCCTTCCGCTTGACTCTTGATAAGCTCAGTAAGAAAAGGAACATATTGTATTCTTATTATTTTTTATTTTGGTCAAGCGGCTTGCAGGATCTCAGCTCCCTGACCAGGGACTGAACCCAGGTCCTTGGCAGTGGCAGAACCAAATCCTAACCACTGGGCCACCAGGGAACTCCCCTCAAAATGAAAAATCTCTAAACAAGAGCTCGTCTCAGGAACCAGAGCTGACCCGGCCGGGACTCCCTCAGCGTTGCCGTGCCCTCTGTGTATCGGAGGAAGACGGAAGTAGCAGCGGACACACGCTTAGTCCCCGCTGGCCCGGGGCAGCCCCTCCGGTGGGGACACGTCTGGACTGTCTGATGGGCACGCAAGGATGCAGGAGGGGGATGGGGAGGGCACGGCTCCACACGGCTGGCCAGGGAGGGCCTCACTTAAAAGGGCGCAGACCCCAGCAGGAACACGGCAGACAGCTGTGCAGACATCTTGGGGAGAATGTCCAGCGAGAGTAGTGGCAAGTGCGGAGCCCCCAGGATGGATGCCTGCGGGGGTACTTGCAGGCACAAGCGGGTCGGTGTCCTCGGCTGGGGTCCCGGGGGGTTGCAGGGGCAGGAAGCTGGCGGGCAAGCTGGGGACAGAATTATGTGTTCTCTGTGCCCGTGGGGTGCGCCGTGCAGGTAGGTGTTCCTAAGGTGACTACGCTGTGACGAGCACATCTGGGGTCACAAAAATCTAAACAGGGCAGTCCCTGACAGTGCCAGGCTGTTTCAACTCACACACGCGGAAGAACGCTCTCTACACGGGCATTTTCAGGCTGCAGCGTGCCCCCCAGATTCCTGTGTGGGAGTCCCGACGCCTGTGCGTGCCTGCCCAGTCGTGTCTGACTCTTTGCGACCCAATGGATTGTAGCCCAGCAGGCTCCTCTGTCCATGGGACTCTCCAGGCAAGAATACTGGAGTGGGTAGCCTTGCCCTCCTCCAGGGATCTTCCCAACCCAGGGATTGAACCCGCGTCTCCTGTGTCTCCTGCACTGGTAGGTGGATTCTCTACCACTGAGCCACCTGGGAAGCCCTAGGGCCCTAGAATGGGGTTGCATTTGGACATAATAAAGGGGTGATTACATTAAGATGAGGCCCTAATCCAATCTGGCTGGTGGGAATCTGGACACACAAAGAGACACGGGGGTGTACACATGGTTGAGGGGGGCGGCCCGTGAGGACACAGCGGACGGTGGCCCTGTGACCCAAGCAGAGGGGCCTTGAGAGGAACCAAAGCCGCCCACACTCCAATCTTGGCCTGCGTGCCACCTAGACGGTGAGAAGCAAACATTGTCGGACGCTGCAACCCGTGACCCGCCCCGAGGGCAGCCGGAGCACGGGTACAAAGTCAAAGCACAGGTCCTCCCTGTGCTGACTGGGCTCACGCTGTTGCCCACACCTCTGAAACCACTTCCTGCGACCTTCAGACCAGGGCCTGGTCTCCTGCACAACATGGGCCCTGGTGACACACCTTCCCCACCTCGCCCTGGCTACCGGCCCCCGTGCCCCCAAGACCAGCGGCACGGGTCATCTCCCCATCTAGAACCCCAGCGTCAGCCCAGCCCCCTGCCTGAACCGACCTCCCCTCCCCACCTTCCCGAGGCCCCCTCCAAGTTCACCCCCCAGCCCAGCCTGGTCTCTCCTCGCCAACAAGGCCGACGAGGCAACATTCAGCTTCTGAAATGGTCTCAGGGAGGCCCACGCTCATGTTGAGGACAGGACCCGAGGGATGCGTGCCACCAGTCCTGGCCAGGGCTCAGCGGTGGAGGGGGGTCGCTGTGGTCCCTCCACGACCTCGGAAGGCTGGGCTCTTGGGACCAAGGAAAGAAAGAAAAGAAAGAAAGAAGGAAAGGGAAGTCACTCAGTCGTGTCCAACTCTTTGCGACCCCATGGACTATAGCCTACCAGGGTCCTCTGTCCATGGGATTTCCCAGGCAAGAATACTGGAGCAGGTTGCCATTTCCTTCTCCAGGGGATCTTCCCAATCCAGGGATCAAACCTGGGTCTCCTGTGTTGCGAGCAGACACTTTACCCTCTGAGCCACCATGACCACGGAAGGCTGGGCTTTTGGGACCAAGGGAGAGGACCCTGCCAAAAGCAGACCTGTGGAATGTACTTGTGTCAAAGCATTTCCCATCTCAGCCCAGCTGCAAATCAATAGCAGCTTCAAGTGCAAAGATGAAGGGATGGTTTCCTTCCTTTAGAAACGAAAAATGGGTCCAGTTCACATACTTTTGTGAGAGTCACATCTCATGCCAGGATTCTGACAATAAATGATCATAGTCAATGATAACGCCATAGCGAAAAAGAAAAGGGAATCATTAAACTTCCATATGATTGAGAAGATGTTATCATCTTTTAAATCAGACTAAACCTGACTGTGATCTGTGCTTTTTTTTTATTGTATTTTATTCTGCATCATAATTGAATTTCTTCAAATGGCAAGTGAGATAAAGGGATTCCTTAAGATATTTTCTGGGAGGTCCCTGGTGGTCCAGTGATTACGACTTCACCCTCCAATACAGGGATGCAGGTTCCATCCCTGGTTGGGGAGCTAGAATCCCACATGTCTTGTGGCCAAAAAAACCAAACATAAAACAGAAGCAATATTACAAATTCAATAAAGATTTTTAAAATGGTCCACATCTAAAATAGATTTTTTTTTTAAAAGAAAAAGGTATTTTCCACCATGAACAAAAGATTCCAAAGTGCAGTCATTAATTTACTACCTCCACCATAAAATTCAACTTCAAACTATACGAAAGCCAGGCAGGGGCCACGACCACCTCCTCTGTGCCGTCATACTCAGTGCTGCAAGGAAAACACAGGTGGAGGCAGGCTTGTATTCCTGCAGACATCCTATCTTTCAACCAGGACAGCGCAGATCCGGAGGAACTCAGCTCTGACTACAAACGATGCTCGTCTCCCTGGCATTCCAACAGGGAGCTGGAATGCTCTGCCATCTTATCATTTTACCTTTCGGTTGCTTTCCAAGGGTACCTGAGATTTATGGAGAGAAACGTCAGTGTTTCTGTTAATGAAGAGCTAAAGGATGTGAGAGTTGGACTATAAGGAAAACTGAGTGCCGAAGAATGGATGGTTTTGAACTGTGGTGTTGGAGAAGACTCTTGAGAGTCTCTTGGACTGCAAGGAGATCCAACCAGTCCATCCTAAAGGAGATAAGTTCTGAGTGTTCATTGGAAGGACTGATGCTGAAGCTGAAACTCCAATACTTTGGCCACGTGGTATGAAGAACTGACTCACTGGAAAAGACCTTGATGCTGGGAAAGATTGAAGGCAGGAGGAGACGGGGATGACAGAGGATGAGATGGTTGAATGGCATCACCGACTCAATGGACGTGATTTTGAGCAAGCTCTGGGAGTTGGTGATGGACAGGGAAGCCTGGAATGCCGCAGTCCACGGGGTTACAAAGAGTAGGAAAATGACTGATCAACTGAACTGAACTGAAACGAGATCCCTGGGGAGTGAGGCAACACCGTGACCTCTGGCCAGAGGACCGGCCGCCACACATCACTGGACACACTGGCCCTGCCTGCTTCCAGCCAGAGCAGATAAGGGACACTGCCCTTTGGACGTTTCCACAGGTAAAGACGAGGCCGCGTGGCACACGCCGTACATCGTGGGCCTGCGGTTCCTGGCAGCCTCTGCACACCCGGCCTCCACACCAGTCACCTCTGCTCTGGGATCAGGAAGATCACGGCAAGTCCCTGCCTCTGGAGCCCACAGAACACAGCCACCGCCTGGTCGGCCAAGATGGGCAGCCAGGTGCCAGTTACCGTGCCCTGGCCCAGGGTCCTAGGTCCTCCAGGGCTTTAGAAGAGAGAAAAAGACACCACCAATGATGTCTCAGCAGCTCCCAGTGTAGCCAAGAGGCAAGACATCAGGAGGTGGTGCAAATGGAAGTCAAACAGGCCTCGGTTTCCAGGCAGGGAGCAGCGAGCGATGGGGTGGTGGGTGTTGAGGACACTGACCGGTAATAAAGCCGAGTTCCAACAGAGACGTGGGGGATGCATACTCCGTCCCCCTTCCTGGACGATCCATTCTGAGACTCACTGGCTTCTAAATGCATTTTTTTTTCTCCCCTTTCTCATCCAACTTAAGTGTTAGAACCGTATCCCGTATATGGGAAACTCAAATGTAAACTGCTAAAATTCTACTTTTAGTAGAACACCGATCCGTCAAAATATTGATGGTCCAGTGGTTAAGACTCAGCCTTGCAGGGGGTGTGGGTTTGATCCCTGGTCAGGGAACAATTATATAACCCCACCATGCTGAGCGGTGCAGTGAAAAAGAGATTTAAAACAAAATTAAATGAAAAAAACAGAAATTAACAGAGTGAATCATAACCATGAAACTAAGCCTGAGAGACGAAACACACACACACACCTGGGCACCGTTGATGTTTGCTGTTGTTCAGCCACTAAGTCACGTCCAGCTGTTTGTGTCGCGGTGAAAGCAGTGAGCAGGAGTCCAAGTGGGCAGGAAAAGGCAGGCTTCACACGGGGAGGTGGGCGGGGGGTGCACCTTTATCCTGAGACGGGGACCGTGCCCGCGGCCTGGGAGGCCGACTGGCATGCATCACCGACTGCTCAGGAAAGGCGTGGACAGAGCGCCAGTCTGACTCTACCAGAGAAGCAGCAGAGAGAGGACTTGGAGAACGTTCAGTGACACAACAGTGCTTTGCAGAGAGTCAGGAAGTCTCATTATCTGATTGGAGTAACAAAGCAGGGACTCACTTGGCTGTTGTCTCCCGAGGGTGTTGCTGTGTCTCACCCATTTTTGTCCCCTTACGTTACTTTTTAAAGTTTTTGTTTAAAGTATTTATTTATTTAATTAGTTTATTCGGCTGTCCCAGGCCTTAGTGGTGGCATACAGGACCTAGTTCCCTGACCAGGAATCGAACCCAGGCCCCCTGCACTGGGAACGTGGAGGCTTAGCCACTGGACCGCCAGGGAAGTACCCCCGCGCACATACATCATTAACAGAGTTTCTTGGACCTAGGAGGCCTTTTGCAAATGTTCTCTGAAATAAAGTACTAAATAAAAGTTCACCATCTAAACATATTTCTATGCTGTGACATCACATACTCAAGAAAAAGAACAAGTGGAATTAGGCTGGAGTTCTCTCGCTCAGAACTTATGTTTGACTCAAAAGGGTCCAGATAAATAGCTGAGCAAACATCAGTCTTTTACTTTGCTTCTCTTTACCCGGCTCTGTTCAGTTCTTACCGTACCGTAAAGCCCTGCTAGATGGTCCCTTCTCAGGCCTGACAATGCTGCCTCTGAGCAATCTGCTGACAGCTGTCTTCACTCGGGTAAGTCTGACTACACTTCACTGAGTGATTAAAAGTAAAAGAGGGGATTTTTGTCAAGAGAGTGCCATTTGTGGGCAGACAAGCAGCTTTCAGACAAGGAATTTTTCCACTTTTCATCGACTCTGATTTACTACCTTGTCACATTCTTTATACTGTGCTGTACACCTTATGGAGATTACACAACTACTGAGATGACTTTTGGCTTAACTTGCTGGGTTAGGACTGGAAACAACATTTCAAAATAAACAAAATAATGCCAAAAAGCCCTCTGCAACTTTACCTTGCACCTGAAGTTCACTGAAATAGATTAATCATTAGGGCCTGCATAATGATTAACAAAGTATAGAAAGGCCTAGGAAACACGTCTGAAACAGAAGAGAAAGTTCCAGAGTACAATAAAAAGAAAACAAAGGACTGTGCATTTTAACGAATTAAATCAAACATGCTAGGAGCACTCTGCACAATAGGTTTGACTAGAGCTTTCTAGATCTTTTCCAACAACGCTTAAGACGTGAAATTTTGTAATCAAGAGTCTGGCAGGCAGAAATGGGAGACAAAAGGATGTTGTGAGCCTCTACACCTGTCTTTACAGGTGCAAAGAGAATGTTCCCAATCATTTCTAAGAAATCTCCCTCCAGTTTTACAGAAAGGTCACACTCTATCATGTAGCTGTTCCAGCACTTCAAACCCACTCCTTCCCATGTTCCTGAAAATGGAGTTATCGTTCCGAAATATAATCTTACTTTTGTGGATGGTGATACCAAAATAATCACAGGCACGTGGCCACTTTGGACACGCATTGGTGCCAGCTGCGACGGAAGGTGCGTGAGCTGAGAACCGAAGCCAATGGATGCAGCCACCGTGGAAAACAGTATGGAGTCCCTCAAAAAACAAAAATGGAATTGCCTGTGATCCAGCAATCCCACTCCTGGAGGGATATCCAGACAAAACTACAACACAAAAAGATACGTGCATCCCTATGTTCTCAGCAGCACTATTTACAACAGCAGAGACGTGGAGACAACCTACCCGTCCGTGGACAGACGAATGGATAAAGGGGACGCGGCAAAGGCGGATACATGACTACTACTCAGCCATAAAAAGAACAAAACAAAGCCAACAGCAGCAACGTGGACGGACTTAGAGATTACCATACCAGAGTGGAGTAGGTCAGAGAGAGACAAATGCCATATGACGTTGCTTATACGTGGAGTCTAAAATACGACACAGCGGGACCTACTTGGGAAACAGAGGCAGACTCACAGAGAGAGAGAACAGATTGCTGGCTGCCAAGGAGGATGGGGGTTGGAGAGGGATGGTCTGGGAGTTTGAGGTTAGCAGATGAAAACTATTACACAGAGCGGAGGGACGACAAGGTCTTACTGTAGAGTACAGGGAGCTACATTCAACCCCCTGCGACGAGCCGTAATGGAGAAGAACATGAAAAACTGTATATGGCTTATATACATATAAGGCTACTATGTAGCTCACTCAGTAAAGAGTCTGTCTGCAGTGCAGGAGAGCCGGGTTTGATTCCTAGGTTGGGAAGATCCCCTGGAGAAGGGAATGGCAACCCACTCCAGTATTCCTGCCTGGGAAATCCCATGGACAGAGGAGCCTGGCGGGCTACAGTCCATGGGGTCACAGAGTCAGACACAACTGAGCAGCCCCACCACCACCATATGTGTGTGTATATACATATAACTGAATCGCTGTGCAGCGTGAATGAACACAACATTGTAAATCAAGTCGACTTCAATTAAGAAATAAATGTAAGAAGTTGTGAGCCAGAGTCCACGGAAATTAAACGCATATTTATGACACAAACGCTTTGACCCAAAGAAGACAGAACCAGGAGCAGCGGGGCGGACACTGAGCTTCTGCCGCTCAGACGACAGACCAACAGTGGAGGATCAGGGGCCCTGATGGTCGCAGACCTGAGCAGTGACACCCCAGGCAGGGAGGGCCTGGTGGCTGTTGGAGGAACATCCCACGGACGACAGGATGCGAGTCAAGCTGGGGCTCACCGCTGGGATGGGAGCCGTGTTTTGTGAGCTTGGTGGGCTGTGTGCGTTCCCCTGAGCTGGTGACCATGCTTCTCCTGGAGACCTCTTAGGGGGGACCCACAGCTCCAGGGCAGGGGTGTGGGAGCTGAGACGGGGCAGGGAGGGGTGCAGGGGCACACCCGGAACCAGGCCCTCCGGAGCAGTTACTGCAGCGCTTTCGCTATGGGTCCACACTGGGGCAGGGGAGGCAGCCCTGGTCCACTGACAAAGGGGACCAGAGGCTCAAGAGGGACCTGCCTTATGCAGCCCAGACGTGAAGAGAGAGAAATAAACGAGAGACGGCAGAGTCAGTGTGATGAGGGCCATCTGGGGACACCCTGAGGGTCAGGGGGCCTCCACCAAGGAGGGGATGTCCATGCTGAATGCTAAGAGGTGGCCATAAAGAAATGCAGCAGAAGAAAAAGGGTGAGGAGGCGTTTCTAAGAAAAGGGCACAGCCCGTGTGCAGAGACGACTTGAAACATCACTGAGTAGCTGAGAAGGCCAGGATCACCCACACTGAGGGGGCTGGACCCATGACCCGTGGCTGCACAGCAAACACCCCCCCGCTCAGCGGCTGGAACTCCATCCACTGTGCTTGCTCACAGTTCTGTGGGTCAGCAACTCGGGCTGGGCTGGCTAAATCTTCCTTGGTCAGCGGGTCACGGTGGCTGGGGGGGTCAGTGGGGATGGACACTGGGTCCAGGCTGGGCCCTTCTCACCACGTGGCCTCTATCCTAGCAGGCCAGCCCAGGGCTCCTGCAAGTGCCTTCGTCTTCCAAGAGGGAGTGTGGGAGCTTGGCGACCTCACTCGTAAATACTGCATCACTTTGGCCAATTTCTGCGGGTCAAAGCGAGTCGGAGGTGAGCCGAGATCCAAGCGGTGGGGAAATGAGCCCAGCCTCCGAGAGGGAGCCCCAGAGAACCTGGGACCCTCTTTGGGGCAGCATGGGTCGGGGGTGGGGTCCTGCACAGGGGAAGAG
>NW_011494651.1:1829877-1846303 GCF_000754665.1 Bison bison bison | reverse complement strand
GAGGTGTGTCCCCGCTCACGGCTCAGGACTCAGCCTGTGGCCTCCACCTTGCAAGCAGGAAGCAGCCACGGAGGGATGCCTGCGGACGGTGACATGGGAGGAGCTGCACTGGGCTTGTTCTGGCAGCAGGTGGGATCCAGAGTTAAATGAAAGCAGGCAGGGTGAGAAGCAGCAGGACTCCTCCAGAGTGAGTGGTAACTGCTCCCTGTAAGAGGCGACAGCCCCAGGGCTGATCTGGGGAGGTGGAGGGAAGAGAACAAAGACCTAGCGTGGCCAGCGGGCAGGGATGGAGCAGGGAACTCGGAAGGAGCCTGGGCTACACCTCCCCCCCAGCTCAGGTAACTGGGAGGCAAGGTGACGCCGTGAAACCCGGAGCAAGAAGAGAAGAGCCGGTTCCCAGGGCGGAGAGTCGTGGAGAGGGAGGGTGGCGAATTCAGGGGCGGGCTGTGGTGGTGTCTGCGGGACTTGCAGGCTCAGCCTCTGTCAATGCCTCCTCTTCCGGAAAGTTTTGAGGATGTTACCAGCGTTCGCCTCCTACAGCTCTTAGCAGCAGCAGCATCGGGCGGGCAGATGAAGCCCCATCCTGCTCTGGGTGACCTTGGATACCTGAAACGAGTCTCAACAGCTGCGATGGGGTTACTAACATCCACACACTGGCTGGCCTGAGCGTGTGTGGATCGACTGTCCCTCCTCCTTCCTCAGGTCCCCCCGCCCTACCCCCACCTTTATCCCTTAATCACGCCCTTCCTCCTGCCTGGCTGGACCTTAAAGAAGGCTGAGAGCCGAAGAACTGATGCTTTTGAACTGTGGAGCTGGAGAAGGCTCTTGAGAGAGTCCCTTGGATGGCAAGGAGAGCAAACCAGTCCATCCTAAAGGAAGTCAACCCTGAATATTCACTGGAGGGACTGGTGCTAAAGCTGAAACTCCAGTACTTTGGCCGCCTGATGCGAAGAGCTGACTCACTGGAAAAGACCCTGAGGCTGGGAAAGATTGAAGGCAGGAGGAGAAGGGGACGACAGAGGATGAGATGGCTGGATGGCATCACCTACTCGATGGACATGACTTTGAGCAAGCTCTGGGAGTTGGTGAAGGACAGGGAAGCCCGGTGTGCTGCAGTCCATGGGTTTTCAAAGAGACAGAAACGACTGAACAACTGAACTACAACAAAGGCAAGAGCGAGCTGATGGAAACATACAGCTCAAAATGCCCCTGGGTGGGCTGAGCTGAACACCAGGAGGAAGGGGAAACGAGGCAGCATCTGTATTAGATTCTACAAGTACCAAGAAGGATGTCGGAGACCGGTGAGGCCTTCACGCTACTGAAACAGAGTGAGACAGAAGGAAGCAGACTACTCAAGGCCGACTGAGGGCGTCAGCCCCGAATGTATTTCCACCGCCTGCCCTGCAGTGCTGAGAGCCTAGACAAAGGTTTTATGGGAAAGAGAAAAGTCCCTTTATCTTTAACTTCTCCAGGCCAACTCACTGAAATCTAAGTTTGTTCTAAACCAAGAGAAATCAAGTAGAAAGACAATTACTTTTGGTAGTTGTATATCCTGGAGGCTAATTTTGGCTTTTTGATTTCAGAAACTTGATAACAGATGTGTCCATTATTTTCTTTTTTAAAAAACCTTAAAAAAAAATCAAAGTGTAGTTAATTCACAATGTGCATTAGTTCCAGGTGTACAGCAAGGTGGCTCAGTTATACACATATGTACATATGTATGTTCTTTTTCAGATCCTTCTTCTTACAGGTTATCACAGGACAGTGTGTGTAGCTCCCACGCTGCACAGCAGGCCACTGCTGCTTGTCTGTCTCACACACAGCAGCACATGTCTGTTGTGCGTGCATGCTCAGTCGCTCCAATCATGTCTGACTCTTTCTGACCCCATGAACCGTAGCCCACCAGGCTCCTCTGTCCATGGGAATCTCCAGGCAAGAATACTGGAGTGGGTTGCCATTTTCTCCTCCAGGGGACCTTCCGGCCCAGGGATCAAACCCACATCTGTCGGTGTCTCCTGCACTGCAGGCGAATTCTTTACCTACTAAACCACCTGGGAAGCCCGCATATCTGTTAATCCCTGCTGATTTATCCCTCCCCAGGACCATCCCCTCGGGAAACCATAAATTTGTTTTCTAGGTCTGTGAGTCTGTTTCTGATTCATTAATAAATTCACTGATATCGCTTTTTTAGATTCCACAGGTAAGCTACACCATACAATCCAAGTCTTTGTTTGACTCGCTTCACTTAACGTGATCATCTCTAGGTCCAATCTGTTGCTGCAAATGGCAGAGACGTGGCCGTGTCCAAACCACTCTCCTTTAGCTCCTGTTTCGGTTCTGGATGCGGTCAGAGGCATCGCATTCAACATTGGGCCACAGCGGGCAAGGTCTGAGCATCCTCCCATTTTTCCGGTCTGACATGGAGCCACAGAGAGTCAGACACGGGGACTCAGAGTAAAGTGGGCCTCCTCTAGTGACAACGTTCGGAGAGACAGGAGGGACCAGAAGTTTCTGGGGAGACAAGCTCCCTCCAGCAATGCTCTGAATGCCCAGAGCCAGCTCGGCCTGCAGAACCATCTGGGAATTCAGCATCAGCCCTTCTGTAAACGCACTCAGAGGAGCAACTTCAAGGACAAGGTCCCACTTTCTGGGAGGTGAGAACCACTTTTTGGACGTTTTCATAAACCACGCTAAGCTACGAAACCAATCGGTGCGTCCAGCGTTCAGAGGGGCTGCCTCTGTCTCTCTTACCCCACTGAACAATGATGCGTGCTCACGTCAGTGTCTCTTGCTCTGCAGCGAATGAGACGACAGCAAGAGAAAAGCCAAATCTGGGATAGTAATACAATGGTGTCACTGGGTTCATCCTCCTCCATAAGGATGAAGAGATTGGGGAAAAATCCTCCTCGTCTCTCCAGCAGTTCTATATGGACAACTGATACACAATATTACAATTTTATTTCTACCGTCACCAAGGGATGGCTTCTCTTCAGCTTCATGGGTCTGTGAGCGGCTGTGATAGGCATAGAGGGGAGACCACCGACTAAGAAAACACTCTCATTCTTGAGCTCCAAGTAATTGGGGGGGACGGTGGAAGGTAAAACATGCTCACCAGTAAGCACCCAGGAAAACAGATGCAAGCTGGCACTGAGTATTGGAGACGGAGAGTTTCAGGGGGAAACCCGATTACCACACTCAAAAAGTCAACAGGAGCTTAGCTTTGCAGAAGTTCAAACATTTTTTAATTTCCTTATTGTTTTTATTTTTGTGATTTTTTTTTTTTTACGGTGCCATTCAGCCTGTGGAATCTTAGCTCCCTGACCAGGGACGAAACGTGTCCCCCAGCAGTGGAAGACCACCAGGGAAGTCCCCAAACTACTTTTTAAAAAATTTATTTGCTTTTAATTGGAGGATAATTGCTTTACAACATTGTATTGGTGTCTGCTATACATCAACACGAGTCAGCCATAGGCATGCATATGTCCCCTCCCTCCTGAATCTCCCACCCTCTAGGTTGTCACAGAGCAGGTTTGAGCTGCCTGCATCATAGAGCAGATTCCCGCCGGCTACGCGTTTTCCGTATGCTACGCGTTTTCCGTATGCTACGTGTTTTCCGTACGATACGCGTTTTCCGTTTGCTACGCGTTTTCCGTACGGTAGTGCACACGTTCCCATGCTACCCGCCAAGTCCGTCTCACCCGCTCCTTCCCCACTGGGTCCACAGGTCTGTTCTTCGTGTCTGCCTTGCCACTGCCGCCCTGTAAATAGGTTCATCAGTACCATCTTCCTAGATTCCATACACATGCCTTCATATACGATATTGGCAGGACTTCTTTTTTTAAACTCAAACTTTAATCTTAGCCCAGAGATTAGGAAATGTGCCTTCTGGAGTCACCAGAACTGCCACAGCTGCACAGGAGTTGTGTAACTCTGGAGCTGACTTACAAAGTCCCTAAGGGTAGGGGGATAAAGGCCGTCATCTCCCAGAAAGCAAAGCGAAAAGGCAGATGGAAATGGGAGAAGACAGAGGAGAAAGTGAGAGGAGCAGTCCAGGGGTGAGACTTAACCAAGCAAAGATGTCCCAGAGGGAGGGAGGCGGGGAGCTGGGGCGAAGGAAAAGATCCGCGAGAACTGCTCTCAGAACTGAAGGCTGTGCGTTGCCAGGTCCCCAGTACAGGGGGTGAATGCAGACCCACATCACAGCAGAGCACGGGGAAATTCTGGAGCACACTGGGACCAAGAGAGGCCACCAGACCCTCCCAGCTTTCAGAGGGGGCACACGTGCCCCATGCAAAGCGTCAAATACAGTACATCCCCTACTTAGGAATGAGCTCCACCCCACAGCACACCTCTAAGTCCAACAAAGTTAGCCAAGGTACCCAACTCACACAACGGGCTGTATACTTGTTGCTTTAGTCTCGAAGTTGTGTCCAACTCTTTGTGACCGCATGGATTATAGCCAGCTAAGCTCCTGTCCATAGGATTTCCCAGGGAAAAATACTGGAGTGGGTTGCCATTTCCTTCTCTAGGGGATCTTCCCAAACCAGGGATTGAACCCAGGTCTCTTGCATCTCCTGCACTGGCAGGCAGACTCTACCACTGAGCCACCAGGGAGCCCGGGCTCTGTAGTACTGCACTGCAATAGGTCTATAACACTTTCACACAGATAATACCTAAAAACAAACATATACAAAAAGCAAGGAAACCCTTTTAACCTTACAGTACAGCACCTTGAAAAGTGCAGTAGTGACTGCAGAATGAAACTAAAAGACGCTTGCTCCTTAGAAGGAAAGCTGTGCCAAACCTAGACAGCATGTTAAAAAGCAGAGACATCACTTTGCCAACAAAGGTCTGTCTAGTCAAAGCTATGGTTTTTCCAGTAGTCATGTATGGATGTGAGAGTTGGACCATAAGGAAGGCTGAGCACCGAAAAATTGATGCTTTTGAACTGTGGAGCTGGAGAAGACTCTTGGGAGTCCCTTGGACTGCAAAGAGATCCAACCAGTCCATCCTAAAGGAGATCAGTCCTGAATATTCACTGGAAGAACTGACACTGAAGCTGAAGCTCCAATACTTTGGCCACCTGATGTGAAGAACTGACTTATTGGAAAAGACCCTAATTCTGGGAAAGACTGAGGGCGGGAGGAGAAGGGGACGACAGAGGATGAGATAGTTGGATGGCATCACCGACCCAGTGGGTATGAGTCTGAGCGAGCTCTGGGGGATAGTGAAGGACAGGGAAGCCTGACTTGCTGCAGTCCATGGGGTTGCAAAGAGGCGGACACGCCTGAGCGACTGAACAACAAGAAGAGTACCACAGCTGGCACACAGGGGCTCGCAGCAGTGCCAGCTACATCGCCGCTGCTTTCACATTGGTTCCTGGACATCCTCGGCCGGAAACAGAGATGCCGTGCACTGGGCTCACAAGCACAGCCACTTGCAGAGCATGCACACAGCAACGTGCGCCAGGTACCTGAGCCAGCGGACACAGCTGGACACGTAAACGCAGGTTCAAATCTTTGAAAGTTTGCAACGTGAGGGCTCATATGTAGGCGCCTTGACTTCCTGCTTCAGAACGCTTTTGCATTTCTCAACAGCGGCACTGGAAGCGGAAGACGACAGGACGGCACGCTTACAGCGGGGAAAGGAGGGGACTCCCACTCACAACTCAGCATCCAGGTGAGCAGGCCAATGGGTGGGGAAGCAGGAATGCGCTGGTATATTCTTTCAGCGCGGTAACTGTGCCTCTCTCTGAGACTCGAGTCTCTCCCTCCCCTGATAACCTGGTACTTATCTCGTCTCACAGGCAACAACAGGGGAATGTGTTTTTTAAATGGAGTTATGAAATTCAACTCAAGGATCTCTTCTAGCCATCTAACCTGCAGTGAAATATTGAAAGTTGCTCGTGTCTCATCTGCTGTGGTTCTATAGGCTCCTATGCGTCAACTTGACATCATCGTTGGCCACCATGCAGACACAGCACTGCTCTAAATTAGAGATTTGGTTGCCATGGATGATGGAGGCTAATGCTCCTTGAATCTTCATAACGTGCCAAGCATGCGTTAACTCGTTCCATCCTTGCAACAGCCCCATGAAGAAGGTCCTGTGAATATGCTTACTTTAGAGGTAAGGTAACTGCAGTACAGAGAGGTTACAGTACTGGGCCCAGGCTCTCAGCACAAGTGGAGGTGCGGTTTGAACCTTGCCGGCCAGCCTCCAGTTTCCGCTCCTGACCCACCATACTGTTATCCTTGGTAAAACCAATGGTGTAACAGCTCCCAGGGCTCATGTTTCACAGCCTTCTGGTCAACCACTGTGATTTTTTTGAGGTTTATCGTCTAGTTTCTGAATTACCCTCAAGCTGTTTTTCCTTCCCAGTTTAATCTATGTTAACAGCAGATACTCCTTTGCAGGAATGTTATTCTTAACTAGACTGTTAAGTAAAGTTTAGAGCTGAGAAAAAAACCCAGCATCATTTCAATTTGTTTATTCAGTGGAGATTGGAGATTTAAAGTCATGGCAAAATTACATATAGATAATTAGCGGAATGCCCAGCTCTCATGCTGCTGTTTGCGTATTCAGTGGAGAACTGTCTACTCAACTTTGCCAGTGGAGTCATTTGTGAGAGTGTCTTTACGCTGGGCCACGTGAGTCTTAGCTGATGACTTTAGGGCCAAGCCTACAGTTTTAATACCAATTATGAGTGAATCATTTTTTTGTTTTTAAAAACCGGTCTTACTGATGTATAACTGGCATACAATAAACTGTATGTATTAATTTTTTTCGATTTGTATTATATATATATTTTTAAAGTAATTATTTTTCTGTGTCGAGTCTTAGTTGCTGCCTGCAGGCTCTAAGGTGCTCGTTAGTCGAAGCACACAGGCTTAGTCACCCTGCAGCACGTGGGACCTTAAATTCCCGACCAGGGAATCGAATCTGTGTCCCCTGCGTTAGAAGGTGGATGCTTAACCACTAGACCAGCAGGAAAGTCCCTGTATGTGTATCAAGTATACAGTTTGAGAAGTTTTGATATATGCACACACCTGTGAAACCACCATCGCTATCAGGATGGTAAAAACATCCGTTGCCCCCAGAGTTTCTTCCTGCCTATCTGTAACCTCTCTCTCTCTCACCCCTCTGGACCCCCACCCTACTGATCTGCTTTCTGTCACTACAAATTATCTGCATTTTCTCGAGTTCTATGTAAATGGAATCATTCGGTGTATACTCTTGTCTGTTTCCTTTAACTCAGCATGCTTCTCTGAGACTCATTCGTGTTGCTGTGCACGTCCAGAGTTCATCCCTCTTCGTTGCAAAGTAATATTCCATTCACCTGTGGACGGACATTTGGACTGTTTCCAAGTTTGAGTTATTACAAACAAAGCAGCTATAAACATTCATGTATCAGTCTCTATATGGACAGGTGCTTTTTTTCCTCTTGGCTAAATACCTGGGTGTGGGATTGCTGGATCAAATGGTAGGTGTTTAACTTTTTAAGAGATTACCAAACTGTTTTCCAAAGTGTTTGCATCGTTTTTCATCTCTACTAGCAGTGTATGAGAGGTCCAGTTCCTCCATGACATGGCCAACATTTGGTGTGGTCCCTCTTTCGAATTTTATTTCTTCTAATGGGTCTGTTGGAGAAGGCAATGGCACCCCACTCCAGTACTCTTGCCTGGAAAATCCCATGGATGAAGGAGCCTGGTGGGCTGCAGTCCGTGGGGTTGCTAAGAGTCGGACACGACTGAGCGACTACACTTTCAGTTTTCACTTTCATGCATTGGAGAAGGAAATGGCAACCCACTCCAGTGCTCTTGCCTGGAGAATCCCAGGGATAGGGGAGCCTGATGGGCTGCCCGTCTATGGGGTCGCCCAGAGTCGGACAGGACTGAGCGACTTAGCGGCAGTAGCAGCAGCAATGGGTCTGTAGTAGCACCTTATCACCTCTGTGAAAGCTGTGAAACCCGAGCACAAGGATTGTAGGTTTAATTTGCATTGCCCTGGCAACTAATGATGTGGGACATTTTTCTCACGCTATTGGCTACCTACGTATCTTCTTTGGTGATGTGTCAGTTCAAATCTCTTGCCCATTTAAAAACTGGATTATTTTCTTAATGAGTGAATTTCCTAAGTTTTTTTTTCCTGTTTTCTGGTTACAAGTCCTGTATCAGGCTTATGCTTTACAAAAACTTATTTTCAGCCTGTAGTTTGCATTTCCATTCTCCCAACACTGACTTTCGAAGAGCAAAAGTTCATTCTGATTAAGTCCAATTCATCGATTTTTGTCCTTTTGTGGATTGGGCTATGGGTGTCATAACTATAAAACTGTTGCCTAACCCAAGGTCACATAGATATTCTTAATTCTTGCTTTCTGTAGATTTTGCATTTAGATCTATGGCCCATTTTGAGTTCATTTTGTATATGGTGTGAGGAATGAGCAAAGTTCATTTCGGGCACATGGATAAACAGTTGTGAAAAGATTGTCTTTTCTCTGCTGAACTGCTGTTGTACCTTTGTAAAAAAAAACACTGATTTCTCAGTAGCAAATATGGAATTTCATCAACAGCTTCTTCTACATCTATTGAAATGATCATGTAGTTTTTTTTCATTCTGTTAATTTGGTGAATTATGCTAATTTTTGATTGTTAAACCATCCTTACATTCCTGGCTGAATCCATTTGGCTATGATATAACATTTTTTTATACATCATAGATTCAAAGTCCTAAACTATAAATTAGAATTTTTGTATCTATGTCCAGAAGGGATTTTGGTATTTAGTTTTCTTGACTTGTAATGCTTTTGCCTAGTTTTGGTATCAGATTAATGCTAGCCTCATAGAATGAATTGGAATTACTCCCACTTCTTCAATTTGGGGGAAGATTTTGTATAGAATGGTATCATTTATTCTTTAGATATTTGGTAGAATCTACCAGTGAAGCCATTTAAGCCTGAGGTTTCTTTGTGGAAAGATTTTTTAACTACAAATTCTACTTATTTAATAGATGTAGGGCTAGATAGATGATCAATTTATTCTTGAGTTTAGTTTTCGAAATATGCATATGTCAAGTAACTTGTCTTTTTATCTGAGTTGTCAAATTTGTTGACATAAAGTTCCTAATGTCTTCTTTTTATCCTTCTGATAGCTGTAGACCCTGCAGTGATGTCACCTCTCTCATTGCAGATATTAGTAGCTTGTATCTTTTCTTCTTTTCCTGAATAAAACAGGCTAGAAGTTTATCAATATTATTCATCTTTTCACAAGAACCAGCTTTGTATTAATATTTCATTGGTCTTCTCAGTTATGTTTGGCTTTCTATTCATTGATTTCACCCTGATCTTTATTATGTCCTTTTTTGTACTTACATCGGGTTTAATTTGCTCTTCTTTTTCTATTCCTAAGGAGTTCTTTCTTCTTTTCTAGTAAGGTGCTTAGTGTTATAAATTTGCATCTAAGTACTGCTATAGCGGGTTCCACAAATTTCAACATGTTGTTTTTAATTTTCATTCATTTCAAAATACTTTCTAATTTCTTCTTTGATTTCTTTTTTGATACATGGCTTATTTGGAAGCATGCAATGTAATTTCCAAATATTTGGTGAGTTTTCACTCATGTTTTTGTTAGTGACTTCTAATTTAATTCCATTATGTCAGAGAACCTACTTTATATGACTTAAACCTTTTAAAGTTTATTGGGATATGCCTTATGGCCCAGAATACAATGTATCTGGTAAACGTTCTGCAGGCACCTGGAAACGACGAGTGTTCTGCTGCTGTTTGGTAGATTGCTCTGCACAGAAATGTCAGATCAGATTGTTTGATAATGTTGTTCAAGTCTTCCATATCCTTGTTGATATTCCCTATATCTAATAAATTATCTGACTATAATTTTGTATCTGTCTGTTTCTCTTTGAAGTTCTCTCAGCTTTTGCTCCATGTATTTTAAAGTTCTGTTATTAGATACATAAACTTAAAGAACTGTAAATCTTCCCAAAGAACTGATCCCATTATTTCTTCAAATGTTTTTTTCTGCCCCCCACTTTTTCCCTAGGATCTCTAATTATGCATACATTAGGCTGCTGTTGTTCACCAACACAGCGATGGCTCTTTTCATTTTTTAAAATCATAATAACTATTTTACTGCTTAATCTAACATACACACACATCAGTATATATCAGTTCTGGGTAAGTTTCAACTCACTGATTCCCACCTCCCACATTATGGATCCTCTTTTCTGGTTTTTAGCTTATCTAGTAACCCTTGATTAGCTGTCAGACACTGTAATTTATTTTTACCTTATTCAGTACTGAGTAATTCTGTATTCCTATAAAGATCCTTGAGCTTTCTTCTGGGATGTAGTTAAATTACTTGGAAAAGATCCTTTTGTTTATTAATTTTGAGAATTGTCAGGCAGGACCACAGCAGCATGTAATCCAGTGCAACTCTCCCCCTACTGGGGCAAGATCTTTCTGAGTACTCTGTCCAATTCCTCTTGAAGCATGAGGTTTTCCAGACTAGCAAGTGGAAACAGGCACTGTTCCCAGCCCCACGTGCATGCCAGGCACTATTCCTGGCCCAGCTTGACTGCTGGGCGCTGATGCTTCTAATCCTCCCAGATGGCTCCTTCACTGGCCTCAAGCAGCTTTACTCACACGCCTGAGCCAGGCAGCATATAGCAGGTCCCAGAGCTTTCTCCTCTGGTGCTCTGCCCTGGGAACCCTAGACCCTTTGGTCTCTCCAGACTCTCGGCTCCATCTCCTCAGCTTAAAGACCCCGCCAAGCTCTGCCCAGGCGCCTCCTCCTGGCGCCACGGCCTGGAAACTCACTCGCATCACACCTCTCCCCTTGCTTGTTTTCAGAGCCATTCACTGCCTGACGTCCAACGTCTTGAAAAACATTGTTTCATACATTTGTCTGGATTTCTGGTTGTCTCTGTCAGGAGGGTAAATCAGCTCCGTTCCATCTTAGACAATGAAGCCAATCATTTTTACACACATAGAATAAGTTGGTCACAAGGTCACAACCACTTTCTCTCAACCTTTTTTAACGTGAAATGGGAAACGGTTAGCATAAAGTTATATGACCCATCAATTTGCACTCTTGGGTATTTATGCCAGTGACATGAAAATTTATGTTCACAAAGAAACCTTAAGACATACCAAGGGCACAACTGCCAAAAGGGAAAAACAAATTGGATGTTGACATTTTTTTTAAGTGCGCTATAAACATTATCATCAAGAAAGTGAAGACAACTCACAAAATGGGAGAAAACTGTGAAAATCAAATATCTGACACAAGACTTCTATCCAGAAGATATAAAGCACTCTTACAACTCAGCAACAAAAAGGAAGATACCCAATTTAAAAATGGGCGAAGGATTTAAGTAGACATTTCTCCAAAGGAGATATACAAATGGCCAACAGGTGCATGAAAAGATGTTCAATGTCTTTGGTTAGGGAAAAGCAAATCAAAACCACAGTGAGATACCACTTCACATCCACTAGAATGACTATAATACAAAAGACAGACAGTAACAAGTATTGGTGAAGATGTGGGGGGACTGGAACCCTCACACATTGCTACTGAGATTGTAAAATGATGGAGCCATTTGGAAAACAGTTTATCAGTTCCTCAAAAAGGTTAGACACAGAGTTACCACATGACACAGCAATTCCACTTCTAGAGAAACGAAAACATACATCTCCACAAACACTTGTACATGAAGCATTCATAGTAGCATTATTCATCACAGCCAAAAAGTGGAAATCACTCACAAGTCCACTGACTGATTACTGGATAAATAAAGCACACGGGGCCTGCATGCACCTGTGCTGCTTCTTCAGGTGAGCCCGACTCTTTGCGAACCCACGGACTGCAGCCCGTCAGGCTACTCTGTGCTTGGAATTCTCCAGGCAAGAATACTGGAGTGGGCTGCCATGCCCTCCTCCAGGGGATCTTCCCGACCCAGGGATCAAACTCACATCTCCTGCATCGGCAGGCAGGTTCTTTCACTACCACCACCTGGTAAGTCCCAAAATGTACTATATCTATACAAGATTCTTGGTGACAAAAAGAAATGAAGTACTGATTCATGATACAACATGGATGACCCTTGAAAACATTATACTAAGTGAAAGAAGCCAGCCACAGAAGACCGTGTATTGGGTAAATCCATTGCTATGAAATTGTCCACAACAGGCCAACTGTACAGACAAATCAGATTGGTGCTTTTCCAGGGCTGAGGGTGGGGTGTGCAGGGAATGAGGCATGATTGTTAGTGGGCATGTGGTTTCTTCCGGGGTGATGAAGATGTTCTAAAATTAGATTGCGGCAATGGTTGCACAACCCCATAAGTATAATGGAAACCATGGAATTGTATACTTTGAACCATTGTTTAAACATACCAGTTACATACCAGTGTATGGTATGTAAACGACATCTCAATGGAGCTATTTAAAACCTGTGCAGCAGCTTTATTCATAATAACTCACAATTGGAAAGAATCCACATGTCTTCTGATGGTGAATGGTTCCACAAACTTGGTGTATCTGTTTCACGGAATACGACTCAGCAAAAAAAAGAATGAACTATTAATATATCCAATAACCTGTATGAATCTCATGAGATTTACGCTATGTGAAAAAGCTAGCACCAAAAGGTTACATGCTGTTTTTTGTTCGTTGTTCAGTCGTTAAGTCCTGTCTGACTTTTTGTGACCCCACAGACTGCAGTCCTCCATTATCTCCCAGAGTTTGCTCAAACTCACATCCATTGAGCCGGTGATGCCATCCAACCATCTCATCCTCTGTCACCCTCTTCTCCTCCTGCCCTCAATCTTTCCCAGCATCAGGGTCTTTTCCAATGAGTCAGCTCTTTACATCAGGTGGCCAAAATATTGGAGCTTCAGCTTCAGCATCAGTCCTTCCAATGAATATTCAGGGTTGATCTCCTTTAGGATGGACTGGTTGGATCTTGCTATCCAAGGGATTCTCAAAAGTCTTCTCCAGCACCACATTTCGGAAGCATCGATTCTCCGGTGCCCAGCCTTCTACTGGCCTCATTATGCACCACTCTCGAAATGATACAATGATAGAAATGGAGAACAGACCACCAGGGTGAGGAAGAGGCCAGGGTTTGAGAGATCGGTGTGGCTCTGAAGATGACTCTGAGAATGTTCTGGACACATGACTTCATCCTGGCTATGAGGCGGCACTGTGGTCTTATAAGACGTTTCCACGGGGGAAACAGTAGAAACAGTACGGGGATCTCTCTGAATTATTTCCTACAACTGCATGTGAGTCTACAATTATGTCAAATTTCAAAGATTTTTTCATTTTAAAAAAGTACTAAAAGGGAGATAAATTAGGAGTGATATTTTCGGAACAGGTGAGCTCAGACTCACACTTCTGATCTGCAGCTTGGTAAATAAACATGATAATAAACATAGCTGTGATACAGACGGTAGAACCTGTGCTTTTCTGTTTGTCTGCTTTTTTTTTTTTCCACTTGGAAGTGATTTCACTTACAGAAAAATTGCCCACAAACGCAGAATAGTGTAAAGAACACTGTGAACTCTGTACCCTTTATCATATTTGCTGATGATTAACATTCTACCTACTTGCTCTATCTTTGTAGGTAGGTAGCCATGACTGCAGCCATGAAATTAAAAGACGCTTACTCCTTGGAAGGAAAGTTATGACCAACCTAGATAGCATATTCAAAAGCAGAGACATCACTTTACCAACAAAGGTCCATCTAGTCAAGGCTATGGTTTTTCCTATGGTCATGTATGGATGTGAGAGTTGGACTGTGAAGAAGGCTGAGTGCCGAAGAATTGATGCTTTTGAACTGTGGTGTTGGAGAAGACTCCTGAGAGTCCCTTGGACTGCAAGGAGATCCAACCAGTCCATTCTGAAGCAGATCAGCCTTGGGATTTCTTTGGAAGGAACGATGCTAAAGCTGAAACTCCAGTATTTTGGCCACCTCATGCGAAGAGTTGACTCATTGGAAAAGACTCTGATGCTGGGAGGGATTGGGGGCAGGAGGAAAAGGGGACGACAGAGGATGAGATGGCTGGATGGCATCACTGACTAGATGGACGTGAGTCTGGGTGAACTCCGGGAGCTGGTGATGGACAGGGAGGCCTGGCGTGCTGCGATTCATGAGGTCACAAACAGTCGGACACGACTGAGCGACTGAACTGAACTGAGCCATACAGCGTGTGTGTGCATGTGCGTGTGTATGTGTGTGTGTATGTGTATGTGTGTGTGTATGTGTGTGTATGTGTATGTGTGTGTGTGTACATGTGTGTGTGTACATGTGTGTGTGTATGTGTGTGTGCGTGTGTGTGTATTTGAAGCATGACTCTATCTCCCTCAATAATGAAGTACCTATTTTCTAAGAATCAGGATATTCTATTAATACACTGCTGCTACTGCTGCTGCTAAGTCACTTCAGTCGTGTCCGACTCTGTGCGACCCCAGAGACGGCAGCCCACCAGGCTCCTGTCCCTGGGATTCTCCAGGCAAGAACACTGGAGTGGGTTGCCATTTCCTTCTCCAATGCATGAAAGTGAAAAGTGAAAGTGAAGTTGCTCAGTCGTGTCCGACTCCTAGTGACCCCATGGACTGCGGCCCACCCGGCTCCTCCGTCCATGGGAGTTTCCAGGCAAGAGTGCTGGAGTGGGGTGCCATCGCCTTCTCCGCTCTTATACACTAGTGTATGTTTATCTACAGGACACTTATCAATTTCAGCCAACTGAATAAATAGAGATACAAGGCTTTATGACTCAAGGTCAAATTTTCCTCAGTTGACCCAACAATATCCTTGACATTACTCCTCCAGGACAGGATCTAGTGTGGGGGTCACCTATGGCGTTTTGTTGTCATTTCTCTTTTAATGTGAAATACTTCCGCTGCTTTTGTCTTTTCGTGAAAGTGACTTTTTAAAGGCTCACCATTTCTACTACTGTTTTTAAACAGAATGTAGACATTGCTTTAAGGGAATGGCAACCCACTCCAGTATTCTTTTTTTTTTTTTTTAAGTTTTATTTTAAACTTTACATGATTGTATTAGTTTTGCCAAATATCAAAATGAATCCGCCACAGGTATTCATGTGTTCCCCATCCTGAACCCTCCTCCATCCTCCCTTCCCATACCATCCCTCTGGGTCGTCCCAGTGCACTAGCCCCAAGCACCCAGTATTGTGCATCAAACCTGGACTGGCATCTCGTTTCATACATGATATTTTACATGTTTCAATGCCATTCTCCCAAATCTTCCCACCCTCTCCCTCTCCCATAGAGTCCATAAGACTGTTCTATACATCAGTGTCTCTTTTGCTGTCTCGTACACAGGGTTATTGTTACCATCTTTCTAAATTCCATATATATGCGTTAGTATACTGTATTGGTGTTTTTCCTTCTGGCTTACTTCACTCTGTATAATAGGCTCCAGTTTCATCCACCTCATTAGAACTGATTCAAATGTTTTCTTTTTAATGGCTGAGTAATACTCCATTGTGTATATGTACCATAGCTTTCTTATCCATTCATCTGCTGATGGACATCTAGGTTGCTTCCATGTCCTGGCTATTATAAACAGTGCTGCAATGAACATTGGGGTACACGTGTCTCTTTCCCTTCTGGTTTCCTCAGTGTGTATGCCCAGCAGTGGGATTGCTGGATCATAAGGCAGTTCTATTTCCAGTTTTTTAAGGAATCTCCACACTGTTCTCCATAGTGGCTGTACTAGTTTGCATTCCCACCAACAGTGTAAGAGGGAAATTGAAACTGTAATCAAAAATCTTCCAGCAAACAAAAGCCCCGGTCCAGATGGCTTCAGAGCTGAATTCTACCAAAAATTTAGAGAAGAGCTAACACCTATCCTGCTCAAACTCTTCCAGAAAATTGCAGAGGAAGGTAAACTTCCAAACTCATTCTATGAGGCCACCATCACCCTAATACCAAAACCTGACAAAGATCCCACAAAAAAAGAAAACTACAGGCCAATATCACTGATGGACATAGATGCAAAAATCCTTAACAAAATTCTAGCAATCAGAATCCAACAACACATTAAAAAGATCATACACCATGACCAAGTGGGCTTTATCCCAGGGATGCAAGGATTCTTCAATATCTGCAAATCAATCAATATAATACACCACATTAACAAATTGAAAAATAAAAACCATATGATTATCTCAATAGATGCAGAGAAAGCCTTTGACAAAATTCAACATCCATTTATGATAAAAACTCTCCAGAAAGCAGGAATAGAAGGAACATACCTCAACATAATAAAAACTATATATGACAAACCCACAGCAAACATCTATCCCTCAATGGTAGAAAAATTGAAAGCATTTCCTACTAAATCAGGAACAAGACAAGGGTGCCCACTTTCACCATTACTATTCAACA
>NW_011494651.1:1815336-1829777 GCF_000754665.1 Bison bison bison | reverse complement strand
TAATCAATATAATACACCACATTAACAAATTGAAAAATAAAAACCATATGATTATCTCAATAGATGCAGAGAAAGCCTTTGACAAAATTCAACACCCATTTATGATAAAAACTCTCCAGAAAGCAGGAATAGAAGGAACATACCTCAACATAATAAAAACTATATATGACAAACCCACAGCAAACATTATCCTCAATGGTGAAAAATTGAAAGCATTTCCTCTAAAGTCAGGAACAAGACAAGGGTGCCCACTTTCACCATTACTATTCAACATAGTTTGGAAGTTTTGGCCACAGCAATCAGAGCAGAAAAAGAAATAAAAGGAATCCAAATTGGAAAAGAAGAAGTAAAACTCTCACTATTTGCAGATGACATGATCCTCTACATAGAAAACCCTAAAGACTCCACTAGAAAATTACTAGAACTAATCAATGACTATAGTAAAGTTGCAGGATATAAAATCAACACACAGAAATCCCTTGCATTCCTATACAGTAATAGTGAGAAAACAGAAAGAGAAATTAAGGAAACAATTCCATTCACCATTGCAACGGAAAGAATAAAATACTTAGGAATATAAAGACCTATATATAGAAAACTATAAAACACTGGTGAAAGAAATCCAAGAGGACACTAACAGATGGAGAAATATACCATGTTCATGGATTGGAAGAATCAATATAGTGAAAATGAGTATACTACCCAAAGCAATTTATAGATTCAATGCAATCCCTATCAAGCTACCAACAGTATTCTTCACAGAGCTAGAACAAATAATTTCACAATTTGTATGGAAATACAAAAAACCTCGAATAGCCAAAGCGATCTTGAGAAAGAAGAATGGAACTGGAGGAATCAACCTACCTGACTTCAGGCTCTACTATAAAGCCACAGTTATCAAGACAGTATGGTACTGGCACAAAGACAGAAATATAGATCAATGGAACAAAATAGAAAGCCCACTCCAGTATTCTTGCCTGAAGAATTTCATGGACAGAGGAGCCTGGCAGGCCACCATCCACGGGGTTGCAGAGAGTCAGGCATGACTGAGCAAGTAACGGGCACACAGTAGCTTGCATTTCGGTGGGTATCTGGGGAGAAGAGCCAGCGCTTCTGGAGTGCCACTGACTTGAGATACCGCAGGTGCCCTTCCAGAGCGGGGTGCTTCAGCTGCCTCGTAGCCCCTCTAGCAACTTCTGTCCGTTTGCCAGCTGGAAATGTTTGCCAGGCCTTCCTATTTGGAACTAGAGGTTCCCAGAGCCACATAGCTTCCATTCCTATTCACCATGACAAATAAAAGCAAACTGAAAACACAATTATTCTGTAAATTCCCAAACAAGAAGAGGCTGATCTAACGCTGATTTTCAGCAGCTCTATAATTCCAACATTTAGTGAATGTTGGTAACAAGCAACCAAGGGCCCTCTTCCGTAGCAGGCTGTAGATCAATTGCTTTTCTTAAGAAACCAGGATGAATGAGACTCAAAGTGACAAGGACACGAAAGGAACAGAAGCAATCTGTTTAAGGGGGAAAAGTGAATCTACTGCTGTCAAGTCAAACTCTGCATGAAAATAAGAGAGCCGGGAACCCTACGAAGGGTTTATTCATAACACCCAGCGCCGGGGCTTATGAGGAGGAGATGGTCCTATATCTGCGGTAACTGGCTATTCGCGTCCACTGGACCGAATCTGGGAGGGGAGCGGGCTCAGGTGCCGATCAAAGCACCGACGACTGACATGCAGGAGGCTCTGCTCAGCCACGCTGCCGGGGAGAGCAGGTCTGGGCCGGGAACAGCTGTCCACATGCCTCATAAGCAGCATGGCCTGACATGACCTTGGTCTTTGAGGGCTGACAGAGTTCCAGCCTAGAGTCTTTTGGACAGTCTGGTTTGCTTGCTTCTTATTTGTTTTGATAGACTGTTTTCTAATTACTTGCCTCTTTCCTGCCTCCGCCCACAGCAGCACCCCCCTCCCCTACTTGGACTTCGGCAACATCCTCCTAAGTGGCCGGCTCGCCAGCTGCTCCTCTCTCCGAGGGTCTCCAGCGACACTGCCAGTTGCATCCTGAAGTCCTGCCCTGACGGCCCCACCCCTGCTTTACACATCCCTCTGAGGTGCATGGGTTCCAAATACCTGGACTTACAGGTAAGGAAGGAAATGACAACCCACTCCAGTATTCTTGCCTGGGAAGCCCCACACACAGAGGAGCCTCCGGGCTACAGTCCATGGGGTTGCAAAGAGTCGGACGGGACTGAGCATCTGAGCACGAGCAGACCTAGGGAAAGCATCGTCCAGGGCCACATGGCAACTCAACTGTCAGCGTCTCTGCCCCACGCGGGGCCACGTCCACACCGCCCAACAGCCTGAGCTGCTCTCCGCCGGACCCTCGGTGAGCCCCAAGAGCCTCATGGCCGGCCTGTGGCTTCTGTCCCCAGCCCCAGATGACAGCCAGAGGGAGCCCGGACCAGCTGAAGAGCTGTGTGCGGCAGCCCCCGACTCAGACCCTGCTCCTGGGGGCGCTGCATTCACAGAGCACACAGCCAGAGCCCTCGAAGCGCCCCCAGGGCCCTCCACGGGGACCTGCTGCCACCTCCCACACACGTGCCAGGGCCACGTGTCCTCCTCCTCAGGCTCCTCCACGAGCTTGGCCCCGGCTGCCCTTGGCCCGGGACGCTCCCCCCACAATCTGTGGAGCCTCTCACCTTCCAGGCCTTTCTCAGACGTCATTTTCTCGGCGAGGCCGCTTGGCCGTCCTTCGAGTGCCCTGGCCCTTCCCTGCGTGCACGCCCGCCCACCTGCCCACACACAGCATCTCTGAACACACCAAGCCAAGCACGGATGTGTCCACTGGGCTGATTGTCCATCTCTCCCCACCAGAGAGCCAGCTCTGCAAGAAAAGAGATTTGTGGATTTTTGCTCCTTTATGTATCCCCCAACCAATGCTTAAGAATAATGCCTAGCACAGAGAAGGAGCTTAATAAATATTTGCTGAAGTTTTATCCTGAACTGATCCAATGTCTCTTCATTCCCCTTTGCGACCCTGTGTTCCAAAATAAACTATTCAGGGCCTTGCCAGACCCACCTCCTAATTTCCAGTCTCTATACCTTACCCTATTCCTCTGCCTGGAATGCCTCCCATTCCCATACGTGTCGGGGGAAGCTCAAATACAATTCCTCCCTGAAACTTTCCTGGATGCATCCAGATGGAAGGACCCCAACCTTCACATTCAATCTATTGATTGAAATAGATTGATGTCTGTAGTTTGACCACCTGATGTGCAGAACTGACTCGTTGGAAAAGACCCTGATGCTGGGAAAGATTGAAGGCAGGAGGAGAAGGGGACACCAGAGGATGAGATGGCTGGATGGCATCACCGACTCGATGGACATGAGTTTGAGTAAGCCCTGAGAGTTGGTGATGGACAAGGAATCCTGGCGTGCTGCAGTCCATGGGGTCGAAAAGAGTCAGACATGACTGAGCGACTGGACTGAACTGATTGATGTTTAAATGCCCAGCTGATCTGGGTCTCCTTAAGGCAGTGTTCACACCCCAGAAGGCAGGTGTTCAATAAATATAGACTGATCCAATCTAACATCAGTGCTACACTCTGGACATTGATCCCTTTCTTACAAAAACACCTCATATCATTTTAAGCAATGAACCAGCGGAAGGAGTTTACGTGGGGAACACACCAGGGGTCAAAGGGCTGAGGCCGGGCATGGAGCGGGTGCTTTTCTGAAGAAACAGGGGTTTATGCAACTTCAAGTGTCAAGAAAGGTAAGAGAACAGAAGTGATCCGTTTAAGGGGAAAAAAAGATGGCAAAGTTCCTGAAGCACATTTGAAGACATTCTGGGGAACAGTGCATGCAGGGGTGTCAGGGCCAATTAAATTGTCTTTAACCAGTTTTCAGAGTCCACACCATTCAGCTGAGCACAGTTGAGATGCCCACGTGAACTTGGTGGTAAACTTAGAGGTCACTTTCCCTTGTTTGGTACATGAGGCCTTTTCAGAGAGAACTGACCCCTTCCCAAAACTGAGTTGTCTCCTCCAGAAACACTGTACAGCCATCTGTTTATTTGGGCTACATTTAATGTCAACACTCGGGTTCGATGCCTGGGTCGGGAAGATCCCCTGGAGAAGGAAATGGCAACCCACAGTACTCTTGCCTGGAGAGTCCCATGGACAGAGGAGCCTGGCGGGCTGCAGTCCTTGGGGTCCCAAAGAGTCGGACACAACTGAGCGACTAAGCACGCATCCGTGTTAATGTCAACAGTAGGGTCAATTATCTGAGTAGAGGTCTTGTATACCTGTTTCATTAATAGGTTTATTCTTAGGTATATGACACATGCAGTCTAATTTATTCTTAATAGAATGGATTTTATTACTTGTTTCCAATTTTTAAAATTGAAGTAGAGTTGATTTACAATGTTGTCTTCATTTCTGCTGTACAGCACATGATTCAGTTATACATATATATACATCCTGTTTTAATGTTCTGTTCCATTATGGTTATCATAAGATACTGAATACAGGTCTCTGTGCTGTATAGCAGGACCTCCTTGTTCACCCACCCGGTACATAAAAGCTTACATCTGTTAACCCCAGCTTTCCGCCCCGCCTCTCCCCCAGGCCCCTCCTTCCGCTCCGCCTCTCCCCCAGGCCCCTCCCTCCTGGCAACGACCGGTGTGTTCTATTAAGCATAGTTCAAAGTTTACAGAAAAACTTAGAAGAAAGTACAAAGAGTTCCCGTGTTCTCCCGTTAGTAACATCTTGGTAGGGTCATTACCACTGACGAGCCAATGTCAATGTACTAATTAAAGTCCATAGTTTACATCAGGGTGCACTCTTGGTGTCGCCTGTTCTGTGGTACAAACATACATGGATATAAACAAGCTCTGGTTTTTCCTGTAGTCATGTATGGGTGTGAGAGTTGGACAATAACGAAGGCTGAGTGTCGAAGCATTAATGCTTTTGAACTGTGGTGCTGAAGACACTTGAGAGTCCCTTGGACAACAAGGAGATCCAACCAGTCCATCCTAAAGGAAATCAAGCCTGAATATTCATTGGAAGGGCTGATGCTGAGGCTGAAGCTCCAATACTTTGGCCACCTGATGCAAAGAATGAC
This sequence comes from Bison bison bison, assembly GCF_000754665.1. Taxonomy (NCBI): domain Eukaryota; kingdom Metazoa; phylum Chordata; class Mammalia; order Artiodactyla; family Bovidae; genus Bison; species Bison bison. The sequence goes on along the minus strand of NW_011494651.1, from coordinate 1,824,652 downwards.
TCACTGGAAAAGACCCTGATGCTGGGAAAGATTGAGGGCGGGAGGGAGGAGAAGGGGACGACAGAGGATAAGATGGATGGTGGAATCATTGACTCAGTGGACATAAGTCTGAGCAAACTCTGGGAGACAGTGAAGGACAGGGAAGCCTGGCGTGCTGCGGTCCATGGGAGGAGCTGGATACAACTGAGCAACTGAACAACACGTGCCTACTACAGTATCACACGGAGCAGCTTCACTGACCTAAAAAGCCTCTGTGCTCTGACTCATCCTTTCCTCCACCCAACCCTGGGCAACCACGGATCTTCTAACTGTGTCCATAGCTTTGCCTTTTCCAGAATGTCACAGAGCTGGAATCATGTAGTCTGTAGGCTTCAGTTTGGGCCCTTCAGGTATGTGACATTTTCGGTAATAGCGTCAGTGATATCACTGGCCAAAATGTTTTACAAAGAGGCTGTACCAGTTTACACTCCCATCATCAGCATGAGTTCTTGCCAGACCACGTCCTCAGACCTGACACTTGGTCAGTCTTCTTAATGTACCCACTCTGGTTGGGGTTTAATATCTCTCTACTACTAACAGCAGGCTTCCCTGCTGGCTCGGACAGTAAAGAATCTGCCTGCAAAGCAGGAGACCCGGGTTTGATCTCTGGGTTGGGAAGAACCCCTGGAGAAGAGAATGGCCACCACTCCAGTAATCTTGTCTGGAGAATTCCATGGACAGAGGAGCCTGGTGGGCTACAGTCCATGGGATCACAAAGAGTCAGTCACAACTGAGAGACCAATACTCTACTACTAATAGCAATATCTGCTGCTATTAATTTACATTTTCCTAACGACTAATGATGTCGAACACCTTTTCATGTGCTTACTTGCCATCCAATACCTTTTGCTGAAGAATGTGTTCAAATATTTTGCCCACTTTTGCTTTCATTCTTAATTGGGTTGCTTGTCATCTTCTTATTAAATTGTGAGAGTTCTTTACAGATACAAGTTCTTTGTCAGATATATGTTTTGCAAATATTTTCTCCAAGTCTGGGGCTTGTCTTTACTTTCTTAAATGCCTTTTGATGAGAAAAAGATTGTATTTTTTAAAATTTTGTTTATTTATTCATGGCTGCAGTGGGTCTCCGTTGCTGCGTTTTTTCTCCCGTCGTAGCAAGCTCCGGGTCCTTCCTGTTACGGTGGGTGGGTCTCTCACTGCAGCGGCTTCTCTTGTCGTGGAGCGCAGGCTCTCCCGGACCAGGGATCGGACCCGTGTCTCTTAGATTCACAAGTGGATTCTTTACCACCGAGCTGCAAGGGAAACCCAAAAGTTTATAATTTCGATGAAGTCTAATTTATTAGATTTCTTTGGTAGCTTGTATTTTTTTCATTATAATCTTTACCAACCCCAAATCACTAAGATGGACTCTGTTTCTTCTTCTAGAAGTTTCTATAGTTTTCACTCTTAAAGTTAGGTCTCTGGCCCATTTCAAGGTCTTCCTTTTTAAGATGACCTGATATGGGGGCTGAGATCTGTTCCTTTGCATGTGGCTATCCAATCGTTCCAGCACGAGTTGTTGAGAAAAAGTGTCTTTCCCACGGAAGCGATCTGTCACTCTGCTCACAGTCAGCTGGCCGTGAGGCTGGGTCTGTCTCTGAACTCGCTGTCTGGGCTGCTCCTCTGTTTCCCTACTTTCATGTCAATACTATATTGTTTTGAAACTGCGGCTCCATCATTCTGGAAACCAGATAGTCCAAGTCCTCCCTCTGCATTCTTCTTTTTCAACATCGTTTTAGCCACTCCAGGTCCATTGCGTTTCCATATAACGTTAGAATCAGTTTGTCAGCTTCTACAAACAGGCATGCTGAGATTTGACTTTGATCACTGAATCTGTAGATCATTTGGGAAGAACTGCTGTCTTAACAATGCTGAGCCTGATAACGCAAGAGCCTGCTGTGACTTGTCATTTATTCAGGTTTTTCAAAATTCCTCTCAACCACGTTTGGTAGATTTCATTGTTCAGATCTTAGGCATTTATTTTATCCAGAAGCATTTCATGCTTGTTGATGTTTGATTACTTTAAAAACTTTTTCCAGGTCATTTAAAAAAATTAATTAATTTTTGGTTGTGCTGGATCATCATTGCTGTGAGGGCTTTCTCCAGTTGCTCCAAAGTGTTGGAGCCTCAGCTTCAGCACCAGTCCTTCCAATGAATATTCAGGAAGGTTGGTTGATTTCCTTTAGGATGGACTGGTTTGATCTCCTTGCTGTCCAAGGGACTCTCAAGGGTCTTCTCTAGCACCAGAGTTCGAAAGCATCAGTCCTTTGGTGCTCAGCCTTCTTTATGGTCCAACTCTCACATCCATACATGACTACTGGAAAAACCATAGCTTTGACTAGACGGGCCTTTGTCAGCAAAGTGATGTCTCATTTTAATACGCTGTCTAGGTTCGTCACAGCTCTCCTTCCAAGGAGCAAGTGTCTTCGAATTTCATGGCTGCAGTCACGGTCTGCAGTGATTTTGGAGCCCAGAAAAATCCTCCTTTCTAAGTTTGAATCTGCATCCCACATTTTTTTTTTTTTTTTTTTGCATCCCACATTTTATCCTTTGTACTTTCAATGTTGTGAAATATCTTAGAGAGTTCTATCAATGTGATTGGGGGAAAGGGCTAGGCTCACTTCCTGTGTGGCACTTTCCACCATTTTCCTCAAGCATGTGGATAAGCTAAGCATGTGGATACTAAGCTCCTCTGCCTGCCCCTCTAGATGCTAAATAGCAGCAGTGTCCACATCCCCACTTTTGAGCCTTTAAAAAGCAGAGAACCTTCTCTGGCTGAAATGAGGCAGAAGAGGAGGTGGGAGAGGTTCAGGGCATGAGAAGGACTACACCCACACAGCAGGTTTGGAAAACCACACGGGGCCACAAGCCAAGGAATGTGGGCACCTCTGGTTGCAACCAGGAAGAAAATAGGCATGGAGATGTTCAGAACGCACAGAACTGTCCATCCGAAAAGGACGGATTTTACCACATGTAAATTAAACCTCAGTAAACTTGACTTTAAAAAGACCTGAAAGCCATCTCCACTGTCTGGATTTTAGGGACAGGTGGCTCAGTGGTAAAGAATCTGCCTGCCAATGCAGAAGACACACGAGACAGAGGTTCAATCCCTGGGTCAGGGAGACCCTCTGGAAGAGGAAATGGCAGCCCACTCCAGTATTCTTGCCTGGGAAATCCCATGGACAGAGGAGCCTGGCGGGCTACAGTCCATGGGGTCTCGAAGAGTCGGATGCAACTGAGCGACTAAGCCATAGAAAGAGGCGAGTCTGGTGTTAGAAGGTGACCCAACGCACATCACACCCTTGGAGCAGGGCAGCCACGGAGGTTCTCCAGCATCTCCAGGTGTCAGCCCTGCTCCCACCTGCTGTAACCAAGCTCCTGACCTCGCGGGCAGGATACAGCCTCTCTCCCCACCACCCCAGCCACGGAGCAAGAAGCCAGGAGGCAAAGACATCACCCATCTATGGTCCTAGGAAAGGGGCTTGTGTGTGTCTAAGAACAGTTCACTTCATTCACTTCTGTGACAGCAAACAATGGCGGGCTGGTGACACACCTGGTCGCTCACGCCCGGCTCCTCCAGGAAGCAACTACCCCGCTTTTATAATGAGGACAGATCGCTGCTCGGCGGGCTTCTCCACGCCTCGTGCCTAGCCGTCGGCAACAGAGACGGCAGACCCCCAAGTCAAGTGCGGTGCTTCCTGGAGACAGGTCACTAGGTGTGGGGTGGGAGTCTCTATGCCTCTAAGGTTTAAATCCAGCTGACCTGAGCGGGGCAGAAGGATTTCAGCTGAGCACGTGATGCCAAGAGAAATAAAAAGGTAATCACCAGAAGAACTGAGACGGGTGCGACCATGGCCCGGATCCCTCATGTTCACCCGTTTCCTTTCTCCCAACTCAGCTCCTGTCATTCAGGAGCCCCTGACCCCTGGGCCATGGACACGCACCGCCCTGTGGCCTGTTAGGAAGTGAGCCCCACAGGAGGAGGTGAGCAGTGGGCAAGTAAGCGAAGCCTTCGTCTATATTTACAGCTGCTTCCCATGCCCTCGCCCCGCCCGCCGTCGAGTTGCAGGAGAACAAGCCCAGGGCTCCTGCTGACTTTGCATTATGGTGAGTTCTGTAATTATCTCATGACACATCACAATGTAATAAAAACAGAAATGAAGTACACAATAAACGGAATGGGCTTGAATCGCCCCCAAACCATCCCCTGGCCCCACCCTGGTCCGTGGAAAAGTTGTCTTCCACGAAACCAGAAACTGTCTTCTAACGTGCCCTGTGCCAGAAAGGCTGGGGGCTGCTGCTCCAGTTGAAAGGATGTGTTAAAGACAAATATTACTCGAGGAGCGTGTGCAGACCCCTATTAAATCGTTGCTGTCCCCCTGGCCCCCCAGGGGCTCGGAGAAGGCCAGCCTCGCCCGTCAGGTCTCCTGGGTTGGCTGTCCCCATGCAGCACCACCTTGCTTGGGTACCTGCCTGAATCCTGAGCCGCCATGTGACGCAGCGCGTCCTGATGGCAGGGAATGCAGCCTGCCCTTTTCTGCTGTTGCCCCCAGCACTTGGAACACTGCCTGGCCCGTAGCAGGGGCTCAGGAAAGGTGTGTTGAATAAACGAATGAGCTCAGGAATGAATGACTGAAGTACTCAGTAAACAGCTGCAGAGGTGAAGGTAGAACATGTCCAACCAGAGAGATTCAAACTGCAGTAGGGCGTCCGGGCGGCAAAATTCCTGCCTCTGTCTCGGGTAGGAATCCAGGAAGGCTTCCTGAAGGAGGCGGTATTTGATTAGGCCTGGAAGGAATCTCAAACGGAGGGGTAGCCGAGCTGGAGCTCACGCGCTTGTCCTGCGGCCCCTGCTGGCGCACATCCTGGTGACTGGAGCGCGAGGCATCTGTGGTTTCCTGCCCCAGAGGGTCTGCGACTCAGCCAGGGAGGGCGACTTGCACCAAGCAGCCACGATGAACACGTGACTGGCGAGCACACAAGCAAAAGCACCGGACGCTGCGCCAGACAGACCTGACCTGGGCAGGCAGGGCTGGAGGGCTTCCCCAAGAAAGGGATTTTCACTGAGATCTCTGGGGTAGGGGTAGGGAAGGAGGAAGGGTGAGCCGCAGGGTAAGCGAGCTTCTCTGGCGCAGCCGAGGAGCTGGCCACGGAGGAAGCACGTGGACCTCTGGGCGTCAAGGCCCTGCCCTCCAGTCGCCACTGGAGCTGACAGACAAGGACGAGTAAGTCCATGTCACAGCTAGAGACTTAATAACAAGTCAGGAAACAACACAGCCCCAGCAACAAGGTCCTGCTGTGTAGCCCAGGGCCCTATGATAAACCGTAGTGGGAAAGAACAGGAAAATGAACATACACGTGTATATGTGTGTGTAACAATCTTACGTCCTGTTCAGCAGAAACGAACACAACACTCTAAGTAACTATACATGAACAACCACTGGGAAAGTCATAGCTTTGAGTGTATGGACCTTTGTTGGAAAAGAGATGTCTCTGCTTTTTAATATGCTCCTTAGGTTTGTCATAGCTAACCCTGAATGAATTCATTGGAAGGTCTGATGCTAAAGCTCCAATACTCTGGACGCCCGATGCAAAGAGCAGACTCACTGGAAAAGACCTTGAGACTGGGAAAGGCTGAGGGCAGGAGGAGAAGAGGGAGACAGAGGATGAGATGGTTGGATGGCATCATCGACCCAATGGACTTGGGTTTGAACAAACTCTGGGAGATGGTGAAGGACAGGGAAGCCTGGCATGCTGCAGTCCATGGGGTCACAGAGAGTCGGACGTGACTTTGGAGACTGAACAACAACAAATTCTTGAATAAAGTAAAATTTTTGGAAAAGCCTTCTTGGGAATTCCCTGGTGGTCCAGTGGTTAGGTCTCCACTTTCACTGCAGGGGTCCAGGTTTGATCCCTGGACGGGGAACTACGATCTTGGATCCCACAAGCTTCGTGGAGTAGCCGAAAGTAATGATGATGAAAATAAAAGGCATTCTTCCTCTGCACCAGGCGACAGCCTCCCACTCAGAGCAGCAGTACCCCCACCTGTAGACAAGGGGCGCGGGCGAACGGGTGATGTCCGTGGCCAAGAGCCGCTCAGCTCTCAGTACCACTCCACCTCCATGGCCCCAGTGGGAGGCCACCTACTGGACTAGGAGGAAGACCAGGGTCAGGGAGGGGAAACATGGGGGGCTCAGAACCGGCATTCTGAGTCTGAGTCTCAGGGAGGCAGGCTGGGGAGCGTGGGGCCCCCCGTCACAACAGCGATGGCAAAGTCCCGCTCCGCTGAACCTCTGCTGCCGTACTTCAGTCTAACTTCATGTCTACAAAGATGAGGCTTCCCAGGTGGCTGAGTGCTAAGGACCCCGCCTGCCAATGCAGGAGCTGTGGGTTCAATCCCTGGGTCGGGAAGATCCCCTGGCGGAGGGCATGGCAACCCGCTCCAGTATTCTTGGCTGGGAAATCCTATGGACAGAGGAGTCTGGCGGGCTACAAAGAGTGTGGCCTAGGGCCTGAAAAGTGCGGGACATGACTGAGCACACACACACACAATACAAAGAAGAAGGCGTCAGCTGGATGGACGTGTTAAGACCCTCGGTTGGAAGATCATCTTCTCATCTCTTAGAGTGATTCCTTTTCTAAATTTTATTTACTAGTTTTTGTCTCTCAGAGGTCTCGTTCTCAAAGACACCGCACCAGATCTGACATCGCGAGTGGCCATGGATCTTTCTGAAACGTCTTCTAGCAAACGATTTCTCCTGCTATGAAAGCCCACATTTGAACTCATCCATTCCACACAGAGTTGCTGAGCCCTTCCTCGGTTTTGTGCCCTTTCACCAGTCCATGAACCAGTCATGGGTTTATCTGCTTTCCTGGCTATTTTTTTCCCTTCTAGAATTTTCTTTCTCTTAAGTCCTGGGCCTCTCTTAGTATTAAAGATTATCAGCCGTCCTTGAATGTGGTTAAATATTCACTTTCACTTAGACTTCTGACCTAGACACTGAAAGCTAACTTTGCTGCCTTCATCTAAGTAAAGAGAAAGCAGTAGGAAAAAAGTCGATAATTTTTGGTTTCCAGAGTGAAAGAAAATACCCTGTTTTGTTTTGTTTTTATATATTGATAACCTGCTAGGTACGCTTGTTTAAAAAATTTGTTTTACTGAAATATCGACTGACAGTGCTGTGTTCTGCTAGGTACTGACATCCACACACAACGCTGGCCTTGGAAAGACTTAGTCCCGCTCTTCCCGGAACCCTTCCTCTCGTCACCGGCCACTGTCACCCTCGGCCAGGATGGGGGCCTTCCTCTTTCCGTTGAACACACCAGCCCTGGAGGGGGGACTTCCTGCCCCCGTGCTGGGGGGGAGGGTTACAATCTTTGGTTTCCAGGCTGCTGGGGTGGATGCTGGCAGTGCCCCCCCCGCATCACTGGGGAGCCAGCATCTAGACCCGCCCTCCCCCTCCCCTCCCCAGGGATGCGGGCACCCTGCCCTTTCCTCCTTGCCCAGGTCCAGAACCTTCCGTCTCTGGCTCAGACATCAGTATTTCCACCCCCACAACCTTCTGTCATCGCTTGTCCAACACATTCTTTTAACCCTGTTTGTGCTGGTGTTTTTTTTTTTTTTCTCTCAAGCAACATCTGCATGTGAATACTCTGATGCCTTTCTCTGTACACCTCTTCTTTTTCGAAGGCTTCGTGGTCGAGTGTCGCCCACAAGCTCATGCCACGGCTTTTTGCACAACTGAACTTTGTGAGTTTTTTTTCAGCCGTTCCTCTCTGTCGGGACCCCTGCCTGAAGGTGGCGGATGAGCTTTACTTTCATGGCTTGAGAAGCACCGCACTGGAATGCATTTTCTCCTGGAAACGGCTCTCGAGAAGTGATAAATCGAAGGAAAGCAGAGAAAGAAAGAGGCTCTTTCCTGAACCTGCGTGTGCTCTGGACCGATTGCTGTGAACACTCAGGGGGACCCTGCAGAGATGGGGCTGGAGTCCCTTTGCCTAGAGGTGGGGATAGTCTGCAACAGGTTTCAAGGAGGGGAATAAAAGGTGATCATAATATTCAAGCAAGATATACCCTCCACAAGTCCTAAAGTCCAAGGATATTGTTAACGCATCCAATACTGCTTTTTTGTTTGGACTATAAATAACTTCAGTACAGCAAGAGATGCTTCTATTTAAACCAAATTTCAAATTGCTCGGAACCATTTTCCTTTTATTCATCACTCCTGTTAATCCCATCCCCAATACACAAATAGAAAATCAGAAATAAAGTGAGTGGATAGAGAATAAAATAAGACCATAACCCACTTATCAAACTGTCCCATAAAATCAGCCAAAATGAGATTACCAATTAGAATTTATCAAATTGATTCACAATCCTTGACAGAAGGGACATACGTTCTTCATGCTGGCAGCCTAATAGATGTCAACTTGTCCAAGGAGGAACACTGCCTGAAAATGCTTCTGAAAATTTTTTTGGTTAAAAAAAATCCCATTAACATACAGGTAATAGAAGAAAACTTGACTTCAGATCATCAAGATCTGATTGTCACTTGAGTCCTCTGTTTTACTAGCCACACTGCTTCACTGTAACTATGCACTTAAATATACGTCAGGCTAACAATTTCTTAGAACACTTCCGAAAGGGACATGGCCACGTGTCAACCTCTAGATGACTCGGTCTGTTTTACTAGAACTTGGCAACTTGTCACCTCAGTGTGGTTATCACATAACCACAGATGTATGCAGTTGCAAATGGCCTCAGGGAACTTGGTGCCCCACTTGCTCTTAAAAATTGGGGGGGGGGTAAGGAACTATGGTATACTGTTTACTTAACTGTATTATCATCTCCAACCTTTCCTGTGAAGCTTCGTAACCTTTGAGACAATTTATTCTGCCTTTGCTTTCCAAACTCTTCCTGTTTCAAAGGGATCCTTTTTCAAAGTTTACTTGTGGTCTCTGAATTAAAAGTGTAAAAGAAAGTAGATCAGAAGAGAACTTACCACTCTTTTTTATTTGCAAATCCCTTTGTGTATGTGTGTGTGCGTGCACGTGTGTGTGTGCGTGTGTGTGTGTGTGTGTGCTCAGTTATGTCCGACTCCTTGTGGCCCCATAGACTACACACTCCCAGCCTCCACTGCCCATGGAATTTTCCAGTCAAGAATACTGGAGTGGGTTGCCATTGCCTCCTCCAGGGGATCTTCTCCATCTAGGGACCAAACCCCCATCTCTTGCATCTCCCGCATTGGCAGGGAGGTTCTTTTTTTTTTTTTTTTGG
>NW_011494651.1:1809988-1815236 GCF_000754665.1 Bison bison bison | reverse complement strand
GTTTGGCAGGTAGATTCTTAACCACTGTGCCACCTGGGAAGTGCCACAAATCTCTTTAAATAAAGCAAAGTAAAAGCAGTCAGATGGGAACTATCCAATCTCCTGTGATAAACCATGATGGAAAAGAATATGAAAAAGAACATATATATATATATATATGTATAACTGAGTCGCTCTGCTGTACGGCAGAAATCAACACAACACTGTAAACCAACTCTACTGCAATAAAAATTTTTAAAAAATTAAAAGCCAAGCGATGAGTGTGGCATCTGAACCAGAAGACAAACCTCTGCAATGCTTTCTCTAATTTCTCCTGTGTGTATCTTATCTTCACAGTTGGAGAGCCAACAGGACCCTTGCCCTGTTAAATAATAGCACATGTCCCAACTGACAAAGATTTAGAACACAACTCTTTCCTTCTGAGTCAATTTTTTGGAATCAGAACGCATGATCTTGCAGAAAGAGCATTTTATTTAATTAGCTGCTCAGGCCACCTCATAGAAACTCTATTTCATGCTTAATATACCTCAAATCTGGGCTTCCCAGGTGGCACTAGTGGTAAAGAACCCTTCTGCTAATGCAGGGGATGTAAGAGAAGGGATTCAATCCCTGGGCTGGGAAGATCCCCTGGAGGAGGAAACGGCAATCCACTCCAGTATTCTTGCCTTGAGAATCCCAAGGACAGATGAGCCTGGAGAGCTGCAGCCCATAGAGTCACAAAGAGTCAGACACGACTGAAGCAGCTTAGCACGCATACCTCAGATCTAGTGATAATTATAAACAGAGTAATTTGAATGGCAGCTGCCACCTTTATAATACCTATGCCGTGGGAGCCACGTGTGGGAGTCCAGCAGGCATGCAGGAGCACGCCCGTCTAGTGCAGATGGAAGGAGGGGTTCTGGCCATCTGGGTGTGAGGGAAGTTGCAAAATGCCAAGGGGAAATCCTCCAGCAGAGGCAGGTAGGCCCTAAGTGCCTTCTAAGTGCCCCCCACTAGTTCCTACCCACATCTGAGCACTGTAGAAGAAATCGACAAATACTCGCTGAATTCAATTCTGTTCACGTTTTAGTGGCTCAGGGCACAGGCACAGGCCTCCGTCGGCATCCTCAAGGATGGTCCCAGGCCCCTTGGGGGCACCAAAACCTGCCCACCACGCTCAGGTCCCTTAAATGGTGTAGCATCTGCATACAACCTACACACATCCTTCATAGGCTTTCAGTCACCTGGAGATTACTTCCAATACCTAATACTACATGCATGCAATGTAAATAGTTGCGGATACAATGTATAGCTATTGGCAGGTGGCAAATTCAAGTCTTGGTTTTTGGCTTTCTGGAATTTTACACCCTCGAATATTTTCGCTCCATGGTTGGTTGAATCTGGGGACACAGAATCTGGATGTCGAGGTCCTACTCAGGATACAGGGCGAGCTGGGCAGAACTGACGGGCACACTGCCCGTCTCATCGAGTCAGACTCAGTGGAAGAAGACTTCCTTCAGTCTGCGTTTCCAGAGACGCTCCGAGGATGAGCAACAACTGTTGTCAGGGTCTGGGGATACCAGAGGAAGGACAGATGCAACATGTATCACCATCAAAACCTGAGCGCGTGGACTTCCCTGGTGGCCCAGTGGTTAAGACTCCGTGCTCTCAATGCAGGGGGCCCAGGTCTGACCCCTGGTTGGGCAACTGCTGAGCCCACGTGCCGTAACTCCTGACACACCTAAGAGTGTGCTTCGCAAGAGAAGCCACCGGAAGGAGAAGCCCCCGCGCTCTGCAGCTAGAGAAAAGCCTTCACAGCAACTAAGACCCAGCTCAGCCAGGGATGAATACATAAACAGACATTTTTAAAAAGAATAAGAAAAGCAAAGAAAAAATTGCTTTAATAAAAGTGTATATGCAGGGTGGGCGATGTGCTTCTTTCCAAAAGCCTTTGAAAAATCATCCAATGGTCAGAGCCAAAATAACAGGTACCAGATCCGGGCAGGTGGCACCAGCGTGCTCCTTTAGACCCCGACTGGGCGAGACTGGCTTCTTACCTGCCACAAAGAATCTTCACCCGCACTTCTTTGCCACCACTTATGAGCCTCCCAACCCTTCAAAGAGGTGGAGCGGAGCGAAAAGCCATTTTGTGATGAAAAGTCAGCATCTAGAGAGGGGGACAGAGGTCCCCTGGCCCAGCGGGCGGCCCTGAAGGGACAAAAATCAAACCTCGCGATGACCTAAGCACCTCCTCCACTCTGTCGGACTGCTTCTCCGACGGGACCGCAAAACAAACGCAGCTCAGCTACCAAAGTAACTATATACTGGCCGGGCTTAGTAAGGGGCAAACGCTCCATCTTTTGAGGTGCATAAACCCCTCCCCGATACTGCTACGAGAAGATGCTAGTTAAACGTTCTAGAAGCAAAGAATGAACACCGCTCCACACAGCAAGCCAACCAGACTGGGTGAGGTCTGTTCCCCACCGGACAGGTCACTGCAGGTAAGTGACAGAAACACTGGGAAGAAGAAACAAGTTCTGTCAAATCTGGCCCACGGGGACATCAAGGGCTTTCCCTGTTTGGTTCTTAACCCTAAAACTATCTTCACACCAAGTCGGAAATTACAATTCTTTGCCTAATTTTCCCCAACCACATGGCCTTAGAAGTGAGCTAGCCTGTTCTATGTAACTCCTCAGGCAGAAGCAGCAGACACAGCACACGTCTATCCTGCAAACAGAAACTGTGGCATTACTTGAGGCGTCTGTGAAGCCCCTACCAAGCCACCAAAACCAGAATAAAAACAGAGGCCCTCAAATTCCCAAAAAGCCACATCCTCTAACTGCAGTGCAACAGAATTAGTGCAAACATTCACCCCCAACGCCGGTCACTTGGAAGTTAAGACACTCTGCCGCTAAGGACATATTCATTCACACACAGACTGAAAGAGGAAATAGAGAAATGTGGCATGTTTAAAATATGTTTACAGTAAGCAAAGAAATGTTTTAATAGAAGTTTTTAAAGATGATTACTTAATCCTTATAAAAACAGATGCTCACAGACAACACATCAAAAAAAAAAGCACTGGTTAACAGTCATTTATCACATATCATAACATATGATTTATTATATCATATATAATCATAAACACAAGGTGTATGGCAAAAATAGATTCCCTTTCTGCACCTCAATTTCATCTCCTTTCAGCTCCTTTTTTATATTCTGGTATAAAAATCAGCTTCTTGAGCAGATTCACAGTTGCCTTCCCCAATACTAAACACAATATCCCAGGGCAGCTAAAAACTCAGGACATATTTATAGAATATATGAATTTTAAAATGTACATCTATTAAAGAATCAGCTTAATAATTATTCTATCTAAGCATGATGAAATATATGATATAGACACAAACACATTTATTCACATGAAAAGATTTTCCATAACCCAATGCTTAATAAAGCAGCTTATAAAATAGTTTCTATAGAAGAAACACATTTTTTTTTCTCCTCTCTCTCATGCTCTCTCCCACATACACAGACTATGTTTAAAAATCTGGGTACAAGTTGGACAAACGTGAGCTAGTAACAACACTTGCTTTATGATTATGAAATAATCACACGTCCAAGATGGGAGAAGAGGGAAAACGTTGCTTTCTGTGGTCAATTAATTTGCTGTTGCTTCCAAGTTGTGTAGAAGTTTGTCAAGCTCCCTGCCTGGTCCCTCAGTGACCAGTGAACCACTCAGCCTGAACCATCTCCTCCAGGGTATCACTGTCCTGGCTGATGGCACTTCTAGACCTGGCCTACCAGCTTGGCAAGCATCTGCTTGATATTAAAATTGGAATTAAAACAGCTAAGTCGTGGCACGGCTCCTGACTTGTCGGCGTCTGTAACTTAAGTGTCTGTTAAGTGAAAACATTTCTCACAGTCATATTATCTAGTTTTAAATTATGTGGAACCAGCCTGCCATAAAGAAAGGAAGTTCCTGAAGAACACTGACACGATCAAGTTTTCAGGACTTAAAAGAACTTACCCACATTTATCTTACTTTCAAAGAAATGAAAATAGACCTAACTGTGGCATCGGCAAGGTAGTACTTAACCCTCAAATTGCTAGTCTGTAGGGCAATGGAAGTAAAGACTTCAATATTTCAGTCTGGAAAAAAATGAGTAAATCAAACCTCCTATTTACCTGTGATGACAACGTCTTGGTGCTGGGCTGCTCCGGCCACAGACTGTTACTTTCCAGAGGAGGCAGGGCCCTCCTCCTCCGGCCTTGGCGGCAAGAAGGTAAAGGAGGAAACGATCTGTGCTCTGGTTCTGCCAAACTCTCCACCACCTTGAAAGAGGAAAGTCACCGTGACCCTGCGTCTTCAACCGCTACGGTGTGGCAGGGTCGTCCCAGGAAAGCCCAGCCCCGCCTCCCTGCCCCACGCACCCCTTCCCAAGCAGCCTGGGGGAGGAGGGGACTCCCGAGTTTGGGGAGGGGCCGCAGGGACTAGGGGTGGGCAGGCGGCCGCGAATGGCCCAGGGCGCTCCGCGAAATCCAAGGTAGTATATAAGCCCGGACTTTTCTTAGAAAGAATCTTGACGTTTGCGGCGCAGCCACCAGCCTTTAAACTTCAAAAGGCAGGAGAGCACGGGTGTGCCGTTGTTCCCGGTTAGACTGCGGAGCGCGTAGGGGCAGAAGCAGCCCTCCGGACTTCCGCCAGGACCGCGGCGCGCAGCCGGGGACCCGGGGAGACCCGGGCGCGGGCGCCCAGCGTCAGACCCGCGGGCCCCGGGCTGGGAGGGCCATCCCGCGGCGGAGGCTGCCCTGGGCTCGGCCTGTCCGGGTCTCCCGAGGGCGCTTAGGCGCAACGTGGGCGCAGTTCCGCAAAGCTGAACTAACCCGCGCTTGTCTCTCCCATCCGAGCGTCTAAGCCCGGCGCACGAGGGTCAGTCTGCCGGACCTCGGGCCACCTGGCCTAGGGGATCCTCGGACGTCTCGGGAACGTCCCCAGTCGGGGACAACCAAACTCGACCATGCAGAAGGAAGGGCGAGCCTGATGCCCCCGCCTGGTGGGCCTTCTCTCCGGAGTGGGGGCAACTTGAGCACCTAGCGTCTCTGAGGTACCAGACCTCGACCCCTGCCCAGGCCCCAGTCCCAACCGACAGCTGCGGACGCCGGGGCTCCAGGCAGGCCCCGGGCGCTCGGAGGGAGGCCGACCAAGGGGAGGGCCCCTGGGCCCCGGGATCCCCAGTACTAGCCAGCAGCGAGCGCCCTCACCCCG
>NW_011494651.1:1795577-1809057 GCF_000754665.1 Bison bison bison | reverse complement strand
AGAGCGCAGGGCCAAGGACAGGCGGGGAAAGACCTTGTCCCGGGGACCCCTGATTGCAGAGGCAGGGGAACGGGAACGCTGGTTGGGGGGGCGCGTCAACAGGTGGCGGAGTTGCCGGGGGCGGCGGGCGGGGGACGGAGACGAGCGAAGGGCACCGGGCCCAGACGCCCGGAGGCGCTGTCGACTCTGACCAGCCGCCCCCCACCGCCCCCCGGCCCCGGCCCCCGGCTGTCCAATGAGCCTGCCCTCCCCCAGTGAATGGGGGGAGAGGGACTGACTCTGTGCCCAGCCGAGGAGCTGGGCTTCTGCCAGCGCAGGAGGGGAGGTCGCGGCCCGGGAGCCAATGGTGAGCAGCAAGAGCGCGAGCTGCAAAGCGGCTTTGTTTGCGCGGTGACGCCCGAGCTCCCCGCGCCGAAGGCACAAAGCCCCAGGTGCCAGCGCATCGGGACGCCCCTCCTTTGGGAACGAAATGTGTGCTATGTGGGCCCTGCTCCTTGCCCTCCCGCGACTCGGTCCACTGTTCTATTTGTGGCGGCGAGCGCCCAGAAGGACCTACTGGGGCGGGAAACAGCTCCAAGCAAATTCCCGCATGACACACAGACGCTGGAGACCCGGGGAACGCGGCCCCTTATACGGATGTCTTAGGCTCACCCTTGTTGATTGGCTGCATACCTGTGGCGAACTTTGCCCCACCCAACAGACACCCTCAACACCTTGGCACTAACACACTGGACAAGCCCAACTTTTATTGCACATGCTATATAGCGAAGGGCAGTTTTTGTATTACGTTTCAGAGTTTACCAAGTGATCCGTGTACATTACATCCTGGATATCTCACAGGTTGAGCAGGCAACAGTATTGTTTATTTATGGAGCTAGAGGGCCCATAACTGGGTTTCTGTCCTCATGAGGGCATCCAAGCTCGGAGAGGTCACCTGACATACCACAGATCAAGAACCCAAGAGTTGGAATAGAAGGGCAGCGACTTCTCTCCCCAGACACACCCGTGATTGTCTGCTGTAAACCCAGTTAAACCAGGCAGTTAGAGAGACCTGGTAAAAACTGTTTTGAATAAGGGCGAAGGAAGCTGCCTAGGGGTCAACAGAGTCGTGTGTACACCCACAGACATACAGAAATGATGTTCTTGGGGCTTCCAAGATTTTAGGGAGAGAAAGCTTGCTTTCCATGCATGTAATGTAATCAAAGCTTTCACATTTGAACAAATGCTCTCAGCCAGTCCCTTGCCTCCCCTTCCCTAGGAAAAAGTAGAAGGATGCTCAGGACTTTCCTCGTGGGAGTAGTCATGCAAGGTTTCCATACACACAGCCCCCAGGGGACCGTAGGTTCCTGTTTACCCTGAGCAGACTTCTGTTAGCCATGAAAACCCGTCACAGCCAGAATAGGAGGTCCTGTCACAAAGGACGTCCCTCTCCCAGCCCCCAGCTCCTGGAAGTCTCTCCCTCCGCCCCCACCCCCGACTTCTGTGTGATGACAAAGCTTGAGCAACACGACAACACAGACAGCCTCCTACACTGGGACAGAGCAGCACCTTGTAGCCTGAGGGACATGTCAGTGCTCCTCAACACGCCTCCAAGCATTGCCTCCGCTCCTCTCTGCAGCCTTGGTGAATACCAGGGGCAGTGTGGGTTGTGTGTGTCTTCGTTCATAGCTTCCATTTCTTTGGTGCTGATGCTCTTTCAGATCCTGTTTCACATTTTCTAATCTTGGAGACATTTGGAGAAATAATTATTCTTGTGCCCACGTTACAACAGGGGCACTGTGGCACACACACACACCCCGCCAGGTCATACTGACCAGTTGCAGAGCCCAAGATAGGAAGCCTGTCTGTGGTGCCCACACCTGGATGGACCTAATCCTACAGGGGCAGACAATGGTTTCCCATGGCCTCAGGGGAGAAGTCAGGAAGCTGGGGACGTTCAGAGGACAGGAAGGGAGTTGCTGGCCAAGGCTCCCATCACCAGATACCAGGTGGCAGGTTCGACCCTGGATGTGTAAGCAGGTGAGGTCACCACCTGTGTTCAGAAACTGGCCCTGACCCCTGCAGGGCTGAGGCATCTGCTGTGGGTTGGGTCCAGGCCCCAGACAGAAGTCTATCTCTTTGCCGTGCAGTTGAGCTAAGCCCTTTTCCAGGAACTGTCCAAGCCTCTGCGGGTCACTTGCTTGCCCTTTGATGATGTGCAAAGCCTCCCAGTGAGACGGAGTTTGTGCTTCTGGGGTGTCATCAACCAGGACGGTGGCCTCTGATCTCCTGGACGCGTGACCTCTGGTGAGATAGTGGAAGTCAGCAGGGGCAAGGGACACGGGCTGAGAAACTGCAAGTTCACTGTTGGCTGGTTCGGAGCCGCCCTGTGGTCCAGACTGGACCTCAGCGGGGACCAACCCTGAGCGTGCGCATGGCTGCTCTCCTAGTAGTGATGGCGAAACCTCAGGGGTCCAGGTGACCAAGTCTTGTCAACCCGAAGGCTGGAACTCACAAAGGTCCCGAAGAACAGCTGGGTTCATCTCATTCTGCAGAAGTGGAGACAAAGGGAGTGACAGCCCTTGGCCGAGGTCTTCGAGAATGAGTGAGAACCTGGCTCTCCGAGTCCAAACCCACTCTACCATGGGTGCAGAAGAGGGCCTCGAGTAACCCCAGGGTGCAGCTGCCTGGTCCCCAAGCCCGTGCTCTCCTGGCCCAACGCCCCGGCTGTCTCTGGCGGGCCCAGGAGCCGACTGTGAAGGACCAGTCTGGGCCCAGAGCATCAGCGAGGCCACAGCACACCACAAGCTTGTGGCTGGAGAAAGAGGCCATGTTCAAGAGGAGAGTGGACAGGGCACGGAACAGGCGGAGGTGGGCAGTGACCTGTGACCTGGTGGGGAGGGGGAGGTCGGCTTGACTCCATCACATCAGTAACAAATTGCAAATGATACATGTTAACCAGTTGTTATCATGGAAGTGGCGGTGGGGTGGGTGGGGTGGGTGGTGGGTACAGCCCTGCACCCGCTTGAGGTCGGCAGGGTCTGGAACCTTCTGCAGGTCCAAAAACAGCTTCCATCAAGATACCAGTCCCTTTGATTACTCACCTGTCCCCAGCCAAAGTCCCCAGACTGGCTTTCCTATAGTCTCTGTCTCCAATCTCTGTCTCTGTTGTTCTTGAGAACCCCAAGGCAGCCTTCCCACAGCCGTGCTCCTCCAGCCCCCACCATCCCTCCCTAGAGTCAGATTCCCTCATCATCACGGACTACTCCGTCCCAGGTGGCTTAAGCTCCTTGGGACGGGCTGGGTCACAGATGTCGTTTGCTGGGTTCTGAGCTTGGGCTTGGAGCTTCAAAGTGATCCAGAAGGAGAGAATCTCACACTAAAGTATGATGGATAGATGCTGTATGATGTATAAAGCAGCATCTATATAAAGCACAGTACATCATGTACATCATCATACATATAAAGCACAGTAAAAAAATATATAAAATGTATACAGAAAGCTGAGCGCCAAAGAATTGATACTTCTGAACTGTGGTGTTGGAGAAGACCCTTGAGAGTCCCTTGGTCTGCAAGGAGATCCAACCAGTCCATTCTAAAGGAGATCAGTCCTGAATATTCATTGGAAGGACTGATGCTGAAGCTGAAACTCCAATACTTTGGCCATCTGATGTGAAGAACTAACTCACTGGAAAAGACCCTGATGCCGGGAAAGACTGAAGGCAGGAGAAGGGGACGACAGAGGATGAGATGTTGGGTGGCATCACCAACTCAATGGACATGAGTTTGAGTAAACTCCGGGAGTTGGTGATGGACAGGGAGGCCTGGCATGCTGCAGTCCGTGGGGTTGCAGAGTCGGACACGACTGAGAGACTGAACTGAACTGATAGATGCTATGCCATGAGTGCATGCTCAGTCGTGTCCAACTCTTTGCAACACCAAAGACTGTAGCCCGCCAGGCTCCTCTGTCCATGGGATTTCCCAGGCAAGAATACTGGAGTGGGATACCATTTCCTTCTCCAGGGAATCTTCCTGACCCAGGGATCAAACTCGCAGCTCCTGCATTGGCGGGCAGATTCTCTCCCACTCAGCCACCTGGGAGGCCTGATGTATGGATAAATTTGGTCAGTAAAGGACATTCTGCCTGCTGGGGTTCTCAGTTATCTGACCTGGGGAGGGGGGTCCTGAGTGTGAAGTGCACTGTGGTAGGTGGGCAAAGTCTGGGGGGAGGGCGTGCAGAGATAAGACAGGTGTGTTGACCCACAAATGCAAAATAGATTCACATGTATGTGGGGATCACCACCTCTCTCTAGGGCACCCCCAATTCCCTCATGAAATTAATAGACAGAACCTGGGATTTGGAGTCAAACAGATCTGGATTCAAAACCTTGCTCTGCCTTTTTCTCATACCATAATCCTAGACAAATGGCTTGAACTCCTATCTGAACTTTTTCCTCGAGAAAATGAGGTGGCAATGCCAAGCTCCAGGTGTCCTGGGGTGAGAATTAGGAAGGAGGGTAGAGGAAGTGCAGGGACAGGGCCTGATAGGTGGGTCACTTTTGGGACCTGGCGACCACCTGCCTGAGGGCTCTGCCAAGGGCCACCTCCTCCAGGAAGCCTGCCTGGCGCCCATCCCACCTGCAGAGCCACCCTCTTCTCTGTGCCACCACCGCCCGCATGGCTCTCGCCTAGTGCAGCGCTGTCTTGACCGTGCCTCTCCCCTTCCTGCCTCGCCACTCCGAACGGCCGACACGATCGAGTCCTTGAAACTTTCTGACACCAGGCGAAGTACCTGCTCCTTGCTCCCTCTCGTGATCCTCAAATCTATGCTGGTACCCGTCTTTAGGGCTTTCTGGTGCCTCAGCCATAAAGAATCCTCCTGCCATGCAAGAGATGCAAGAGACTCTAGTTCGATCCCTGGGTTGGGAAGATCCCCTGGAGGAGGAAACGGCAACCCACTCCAGTATTCTTGCCTGAAAAGTCCCATGGACAGAGGGGCCTGGTGGACTACAGCCCCTGGGGTCGCTGCGACTGAACACACACCACCTTTCACAGAAGAGTTCTGCCGGCCGGTCAAGGCAGCGTGACCTCCAGCTGAGCGGCCTGCAGGTTCCCAGCCTGGCTGCCAGCTGCCCTCACCCAGGTCTTCATCCCCGAGTACACAGGGCCTGGAACCCACCCCACCAGCCCCCATAATGTGCCAGGGAGCGGCCAGCATCTCCAGGCCTCGGAGTTCACTAACATGATCGAGTGGCCCGTGGGCCCCAGTCCCCTAAGGGGACAGCCCGTGTTTAACAACATGTCCCCAGTCTGTGGCTAAATGGACAAAAGAGCCTTTGGCGAGTCTTCTGTAGAGCTAGTTGACCTAAAGAGGGGTCCTCTTTGTCCCTGGGTGTGTCCTTAACACTGCCCTGGTTTTTTGTCGAAAATGCCTTTTCTTACTAAAAAGGTGCTGATAATAACCGACCACAGCTGTGTTTTGACTTGGCGGCCCCACGGCCGTCCCCCAAACCGGGTACAACGTGGGTCTGTGAGCCCGAGGTCCGCCAGCGTGCTCTGTTCGCCGATAAACGCGCAGCATGCTGCGAAGGCCTCCTGGCCCCTGTCCTCTGGCCCGGCTCTCTCCTCCAGACTGCCTTCTGATGCTTATTTTCCCATCAACACTTCGGCTTGTGTTGAGACTTGCAGCCGGGAATATAAAATCCTACACAAGGGCCTGATTTTGATCTCTGACATGTAGGCGGCGCCCTCGGGAGCCTGCCGGCATGACACCCACTCGGGGCCCCAGCTCACCTGTCACCTGCTACCCTCGGGTGGGGGCCAGGCCTGGGGAAGAGCGCTCCCTCTGCCTGGGAGCCTGAGGTGTGCAGGGCCTGACTTTCATGGGAGGCAGGAGGGAAACTAAGATCTACACTCTGGAACACTCTAGAAGGAGCCAGGGGCCTGCCGCAGACAGCGTGGGACCGGCCTCCTGGCAGATGGGGCCCTTCGGTGGCTGGCAGGAGAGACACTGGGGGCTGTAGACCCATTGTTTCTTTTCTCTAAGTTGAAGCACGTTAGATTAAACCAACTTTCTGGGCAAGCGTTAGTGCTAAGTTTAGTTTCAAAATGGTCCCTCCCCGCAGGGAGATCTAGGGATCGCTAAGTACATGCCAAGGACTGAGATGGCCCCTTCCAAGAGAGATGCCAGCTTCACCACCCGGGGACCCCAGCCCTGACTTCCTCCAGGAAAGCAAGGCGGGCTGTACCCCCTTGTTCCTGACTCCCCGCCTCCAGCTTACAACAGAGAAGAATCCCTCAGTTAGACGCCTCTGATCTTGACTTCTGTCCTTACATGTGCCTCCCCCCACCCCAAGGTCAAGGCCCGGCCTTTCCAGATTGGCAAAGGCCCTCAGGGCAAAACGGCTGCAGAGCCATCGCCCCGTTCCTGCTCCCCGCGTCCCCAGACTTAGCCTCTGGTGGTTCCCTGCTACCTCAGCCACACTTAGAGGCCTGTAACATAATTTTTAAATAACTCCTTTATCCAAAACATTTACTTGCTTCCGGAGAGAGTCAGTGGAAAGAATCTGGCCCACCATTACTAGACACAGAAGCTTAAACCCTGTTTCAGTCCTTGATATTTATTTGTCTTCTGGCTCAGCTGTTAAACAGCTTGAAGACTGCACCTTGGGCTCCTCGTGTTCCCAGCTCACCTGGCACAGGGGAGGTGGTGACTATTCGGGGATTTTGAGCATGTCCCTGAAGGGTGCTGTTGGTCCAAAGGAAAGCTGGTAGGTAACTTCAGGTGCCCGGAGTTCCCTCCTGGCTCGGCTGCCTGGAGAGGGCATTGGCGAGGTCACCCACCTACCTCTCTGAGCCTCGTACCTGGGAACCACAGGCCTGGGCGCGGTCGGGCTCACGTGCGCTCACTGTTTCCACTGTGCCTACCCCTCCCCTCCCGGGCTCTGTGACCTTGGGCAGCCCGACCAACCCCCCTGCGTCTGTTCCGGACCTGCGTCTGTTCCCAACCGTAAACTGAGAGGCCGGGCTGGCTGATCTCAGACGCCCCCTGCCAGCTTGAGACTCTGCGTCTTGCTTAGGGGGTGTGACTGTGACGTACCCCAGGAGCCAGCTGCCAGGGCCCACGAGGGAAGCATTTTTTTCCTGCCTCGTTGGGGGAAAAGCAGACACATGACTCTTCCAGCTGATCTCTTGCGTGAATTGAGATCAGCGTCTCGTGCTCTGCTTTGGAAAGGCGTTGGGGACCAGCCTCCCTGGTCTGCGCCCTGGGGGAAATCGGCTGCTTCTTTGGGCTGGAACCTTCCAGGCTAAGGCTGGTCCGCTGAAAGTCCGCAGCCCTGCTCCTGCAAATGCCCAGCAGGCAGACTGTGCCGAGTCCCGTCCCAAGGCCGCAGCAGGGAGGGGACATGCCCCAGGCTTCTGCTTCCTCTTCCGGGGACTGCTCCTCTGCTGCCTGCTGCTTCGGTCTAAAAATACGCTCTGCCTACTTGTTAGGACCCAGTAGGAGTGATAGACGCTGCCAACGAGAGGAAGAAGTTAGGGGATGGGGCACACTTTGGGAAATTCCCAGGACGGCAGGAGCCTGGGCTGGGTGCCCCTGGCATCCTCCACTCACGTTAGGGAAACAGAAGGCCGCTGCCCAGAGGGACCCAGGGCTCCCTACCCCGTCGCTCCTGCCCCGATTAGGAAGGGAGCCCCGCTCGGCAGGACCAGAGGTCCACCTGGAAGTTTCTGGACCCGGGGGGTTCCTTCAGGGCAGGACCCTATGGGATCCTTGCTGAGTCTCCTGGGCCCAGGGCCAGGCCCCGAAAGGGAGGCTCAGGCAGCCATGGGGGTGACATGGGGCTGGCCCCCGAGGGGGCTCTCCCTGTCTCCATCATCCATTTTGTTCAGGGAGCAAAGCCAAGCGGAGAGTCTGAGTGCTAATCCCAGCTCTGCTGGGTAAACTTGGCCAGTTGCCTCACCTCTCAGCTCCTCAGTTTCTTCATGGGGGTGGGATTTAAGGCTGCCCTTGGAGGGTCACTGTCAAGGTCGGCCTGATGAAGGGCGTCCTGGCCCCTGACTCCGCCCCCAACTCTGCTGGCCCCGCCCTTTCCTCCTGGCCCTCAAGTCTCACTCCCCTTACCCTCCAGCGCCAGGCTCCGCCCTGCCTGCACAGCCGCTCCCCAGCCCATATTTCTGCCCTGCTGGCAGCCGGACAGGCCTGGGCACAGCCCTTGGGCCTGATACTTGGGGTCAGCCAAGGTCACACGCCCACCTCTTTCTCTAGCCTCTCTGCTTGCAATCCACCACATCCCCAGTGCTTTTGCTTCTGCAGGGCATCTCCTTTTCCTTCTTCTGTTTTTCCTGGCACCACCTCTTCCAGGAAGACCTCCCAGATGGCCCCTCTCTGGGCTGTGTTCCTCTGCTGATCTGTCTGTGTTATACTGGTCTCTTTACTAGTCCATCTCCCTCACTAGATTGGAAGCTTCTTGGGGATTAGGATCTTACCTGAGATTATTAATAATAATAATGACAGAAATGATGAACTTTTTTAAAAAGTTTGTACCTTTTAAAAAAGATTGTACATCGTGCATGTTCAGATTTAACAATGCCCAGCTACTTTGTGCTGAAAAATTTCACTAGTGATTGCTTTCTTCATACTGCAGTTATTTTATAGTGAAGTTTATCACGTGTCTTATAATTTCACTTGTTTTTTATGACACATATGATATTGCTTATGTTTGAATAAATGACTTCCTTTTAACATAGTAATTTTTGACTGTGATAAAATATACCTCACATGGGCTTCCCAGGTGGCTCAGCCCATCCAGTATTCTTACCTGGAAAATCCCATGGACAGAGGAGCTTGGCAGTCCATGGGGCTGCAAGAGTGGGACATGACTTAGCAACTAAACACCAAAAGGCATAACACAGGGATTTCCCTGGTGGTCCAGTGGCTAAGACTCAGAGCTCCCAGCGCAGGGGGCCCGGGTTCAACCCCTGGTCAGGAAAGTAGATCCCACATGCCTCTACGAAGACCCAGCACAGCCAAATAAATGAGTATTACAAAATGCATGCGTGACATAAAATGTACCATTTTGAAGCATCTGGTTCACTGGCATTAAGGACAGTCGCTTTGTTTGCTTCCACCACCAGCATCCAGAACTTTCCCATCTTTTGAAACTGGAACTTTGGTCATCCCATGCAACTGCGGCTCCCCACTTCTTGTTCCGGGTGTTTAGTTGCTGTTAAGGAGATTTGGGGAACACCTAGTGAAATCAGAATGAGGTCTGTCCCACAGATAATGTTGACTTCCTGATTTTAATCTTTGTACGGTGCTTGTGTAAGATAGTGATTTTTAAACATTTTGGTTTTATGATTCCTTCATCCTCTTAAAAGCTATTGAGAACTCCAAAACATTTTGTCTCTGAGGGCTATATTTGTCAGTATTTCTGGTGTTAGAAAATACAACTGAAAAAAACTTTAAGTATTTATTAATTCATATAAAAATAACAATAATAAGCCCTTCGTATCTTAACATATAGAACACTTTTATGAAAATGATTATAATTTTCAAAGCCTTACCCCCAAATTTTGAAAAACATTTTTTCAAATCTTCTTAATGTCTGGTTTAATAGAAGGTAGCTGGATTCTCGTGTCTGCTTTGTCCTCTTTGTGTTTTTGGATGATTCCAAGTTTTGAAAAATTAACTTTAAGTATAGTTGATTTATATTGTTGTGTTAATTTCTGTTGCACAGCAAGATGATTGAGTTACATATACACACACATTCCTTTTATCACTCTTTGCCATATGGTTTATCACGAAGTATTGAATATAGTTCCCTGTGCTCCACGGCAGGACCTCGCTGCTCATCCTCACATCTGCTTCTGCAGTCTCTTGCAATCTGTCGTTTTTGTCGACCTCAGTGAAGAAAATCTAGCAGGTGGAAGAAGGAGTGCAATTTAATAGTCATTGTGGATATTCTTTGCCACTGCCCCCAGAATTCAACAAACGGATGTTTCCCTTTCTCTCCTTTTTTTGATGTAACGCTTTATTGCAGTATAATTCACATGCCATAAAATTCACGCTCCTAAAGGCTCATGGTTTTAGTGCCTCCTCGCTCCCGGCTCTTCCGGGACGAGAAGGCATTTGAAGGAGTGTGCTCAGCCCAGGGGAAATCAGGCCCTCCCCACCACACACACACCTGAGGGAAGACAGCACGGAGGGGCGCTGCCAGGAAGGCAGGGGCGTCTGGGAGCATCCTCCAGACCCGCAGACAGGCTGCCTCTGAGTCCTTCTCCCCTCCCGCCGGAGGCCACACGGGACGAGGAGTTTCAGCAGCTTTGACCCTGACCATGGAAGAAAAAGCCTCCCCATTCCTGGCATGGTAGGGCTGATTTTGGGTCCACTAGGAGGGGGATAGACAAAGCCTCTAAGAAAGGAGGGAAGAATTCATGAACTGCCGTTAAGTGAGATGAGAGAAGGCCGTGGAGGTCAAGAGCCCAGCCATCGTATGAGCCTCCTGTGGCCTCTGAAACAAGTGACCACGAGAGTAATGGCTGAAAAACCACCAGGGGGCTCCCAGGAGGCCTAGTGGTTAAGGTTCTGTGCTCCCAATGCAGGGGGCCTGGGCTCGATCCCTGGTCAGGGAGCCAGAGCCTACACACCGCAGTGAAGACCTGGCACAGCCAAATAAATCGAAATGAATAAAGCAACCCAAGTCTCTTCTCTTGCAGGTCCTGAAGTCAGAGTCTCATGTGGGTCTCAAGGTGCTCAGGACAGGTGTGGGCAGGGCTCCGCTTCCCCTGGAGGCTCCAAGAAAGAATCCATCTCCTGGCCTTTGCTGGCTTCCAGAGGCACCCACATGCCTTGGCCCATGGGCCCTTTTCCCACGTCCAAGCCAGCAGCTCCGCATCTCCTGATCTCTCTCTGACTCTGACCTCTTCCTTCCTCTCCTGACCCTTGTGATGACGTTGGACCTTCGGGGGAAATCGAGGACCATCTCCCCATCTCAAGATTCTTAACTAATCCCGTCTGCAGAGGCCCTTTTACCATAGAAGGCAGCTATTGGGACTTCCCTGGTGGCCCAGTGACTAAGACTCTGCACTCCCGGTGCAGGGGGCCCAGGTCCGAGTCCCTGGTCAGGGAACTAGAGCCCACATGCCTCATCTGAGCGTTCGCATGCTACGACTGAAGATCCCTCGTGAGGCATCTAAGACACGGGGCAGCTGAATACGTGAAAAAAAACATTTAAGAAAACGGAGGAAGACGTTCACAGGTTCCGGGTATCAGGACGTGACCATCCTAGAGGGGCGTTACTGTGTCCCCACGGGGCTCGAGAGCGTGGCCACTGGAGCAGACAGGCTCCGGGGCCTCAGACAAGTCATTTCACCTCTGCGTGCATCAGTTTCCACATCTGTAGAGAGAAGACAGCGACAGCCCTACCCCGTTAGGCCCACCGCTATTTCCACAAGCCCTTCTGGCAGATGCAGAGGGCTGTGGGCAGTGGCCATGTTTCCAGAACCTTCCTTGGCCATGGCCCAGGTAACTGGGGAGGGGCTGCTCACTGAGCTCACCATCCGTCTGTCCCTCGCCCCCTCCAAGGGCAGTTCCGGTGGCACCCACACACACACACTCGAAAGCCCCCCAGACACGCCTGGGAGGGGCCAGGAGGGCAGGGAGGCGGTGGTGGCGCCCGCCACGGCCACACACGGCTTTTTCCTGCATTTAACCGGATTACAGGACTTGAGCTTCCTTCCGTGTTAGGTCCTCCCAAGCCCCTGGGAAGTCGTGGGCGCTGAGCCTACACTTGTTGGATTGTGAGTCATGCATTGGCCGAGGGGTGGAGAAGAGATGGAATCAGAATTTCGGCCCTGGCCCCCTCAAAGCCTTCATTTTTCTGTGAACATATAGTGCAGAGGGTACTTATTTCAGAACAATAAAGGGATCATGACCTTGACAGCGAATCCCTCCCCTTGGCTCGGAGGGAGCACAGCCAGCCCTCAGCCCGGGGTGAGAGTCCTCCCCCTGAGCCCCTCCCTGGAGTGCCTCCGGGGAGCTGCCCTTGGAAGTCGGGAGCTGCACAGAGCAATGGAATCCAACCTTGAGCTGAGCGTGTTCTGCCCACAGGGGAGCATCGGGAGCTCCCTGAGCCCAGGACGCCTCCTCCTCACCACCCAGCAGAGGAGAAAGGTGAGGGTGTGCCCACCCCCGGGCTCTGCACAGCTGAGTCACGGGAGGCGTGGAGTCACCTGCCAGCCATCTTGAGCTCACACACATGTGCAAGACCAAGCGCACGTGTGTGTGTGTGCTTGTGTATGGGTGTGCGCACCAGCAGGTTTGCAATTATATCTGCGTGTGTGTGCATGTGTAACTGTGCACTTTCGCGTGCCACCTGAGTATGTACATGAATACACGTGTGTGCATGCCTGTGCCCACACACGAGTACACGCTCGTGCGTGTACGTGTGTGCATCTGGGTGCACAGGTCTCTGTGTGCATGCTTGCCTGTGAGCGTGTGCCTGCGTGGGTGAGCATGGACATGTCTGTGTGCTCACATCCGTGTACAAGTGTGCATCCACTTCTGCGTGTGGGGGCCTGTTTTTGTGTGTTCAAGTCTCTGTGTGCACACACACGTGAGTGTTGCATTTTCTCCCTTGGGTGATTCAGACGGCCGTGGAGATCTGACATAGCAATGAAGGTGGCCGCCAAGACAGATCCAGGGAAAGGCGCGGGCCAGGCCCCGCCCGACGCCTACCCACCGTGGGCTCGGCAAAGCCAAGGGCTCAGGCAGGATGCTCCCAGGACCGAACTGCCAACACCTTCGACCAGCTGCGTTGCTTACTTCTCAACCTCGCCCACCTGAGGGCATCTTGCCATGTATTTCAGTTTCAAGCACGATCCGAGGGCCAGCTGCCGCCCATCCTGGGGGAACATCGTCTTCTTTTGGCACGTGCCCACCTGCTCCAGGCCGGCCTCTGGGGACCCCTCCCCAGGCTCTGGGGGGCTGCTATTTAAGACCCCCACAGTCGTATGAACAGGGTTGGTCTCTCAATCATTGGCTTCACGGGGAACAAAGGCAGAATTGTGACGGCTGTGGGAAAGGGCAGCAGTTTTGCAGCACAAAGAATTTATTTTTTCTTTCCCTGATCTGAGCCCTATTGGGGCCCACGGGCTGCCTGGGAATTCGGAAGCAGCTTCTGGGAGAAAGCTGGGCAGGCGGTGTGGGTGGCCGGCTGCTCAGGGTGCCTGCTGGCCCCCCAGTGCCTCCAGGGCGTCTATTCTGCCCCTGGAGTCCCGCCCACGGCCCTCCGGCGTGTTGGGGACACACTTGGGCACTCCTGCCCCTCTCTGATGCCGCAGCCCCTCCAGCCCTCCTCGGCCTGGATTGCACCCAAAGCATGTCTCCCGCTGCTCCCCGCTCTGCCCAGGCCGTCCTCCCCCTCCTCCTCCTAGTGGATCACCTCCCACCCCATCCCCATCCCACCCCCATCCCATCAGGGAGCCAAAGTATTGGAGA
>NW_011494651.1:1791174-1795428 GCF_000754665.1 Bison bison bison | reverse complement strand
TCCCGGTCTGTCCCCAACCGGGTCTGCCCCCCAGGTGCCTCACAGGAACCCCCGAATTGCTCTGAAGTCTGACCCCCTCCATGGTCCCCGTCTTGACCGATGGGGCTACTAGACAGCCAGTCTGTCTGAGCCAGCTGTCGGGGCTGGGCTGCACACCCCGTGGACCCCCGCCCCTCCAACCCATCACCAGCTCCAGCCAAGGCTCCTGAGAGCTCTCTCCTATCTCGCCCACCATCCTCCACTTTCCTCACCTCCCCCACCTCCCTCACTCACCCACTAAAACCCTTGAAGTCTCCTTGTGGCCTTCGAGGACCCAAGGGTGCCCCAGGCCCTTTGCAGCCCACCCAGACACTTCTTGCCTCCAGGTTCTGCTCCCTCTAGAGGCTCTCTCCCCTGTGAACACCAAGCTTCCCTCCCCAGCCCCACGCCTACCTACCCCTTCCCTTGTCAGGGCTCCTCATCCCTGAAGACTTGGGTTAGTGGTCACGTCATCTCCAGGAAGCCTTCCCAACCCCCAAGCTGGTGAGCGCATGCCTCCCACAGCCCTTGCTCTTGATTCACCCTTGATGGAGGAACCCCCTTCGTGAGGGGGTGGGCTGGGATATGGAGGCATCCCTGCAGCCCAAGTGAGAGGCTGTGTAGGTGGGGGATGTCACCTTGGCACCCGCAGACCTGTACCTGACCTTCCCGATTGGGGCGTGACCTCAGGGATGGCCTGTGAGACAGGGCCCCGTGCCCCCAGTAGGGGCAGGGCCGTGTGAGTGATGGGAGTGGGCAGGGCCAGCAGATGCTTCAAGCCCCATCTCTGTGACCTTGGGTTGACCTTGCCCAGCCTCTGTGTCCTGCCTGCGAACCGGGGACCACAGAAGGGCCTGAGGTTAGAGCCAGACCTGCAGGGAGGCCCGGGGCCCTGAACCCACAGAGCTCAGCTGGGCGGTCAGAAGCCTGGCCTGAGGAGGGGTTCCAGGGACAGAGGGAATGTGGGGTCAGGCGATATGGCGGCCACCTGGCGGTCCGCCCTTGGGAAGGTCGCCAGCCTCCCGAGCAGACCGCCCTTCGGAGGCCCCACGGCTCGCCTGGGTCCTGCCTGTGTTCCCAGGCCCTGGGTCACGGCCGGGCTGCCCAACTGCCTTGGGAGCTGACCTGGGCTGACTGTGGTGCTCGGCCAAGCCGTGTCTCTGCATTTAGCACCAGAGCTGAGTCGTTTAAAGCAGGGTGGGGGAGCGGGCACCTCCTGTCCTCTGCCTGCACCGATGGAGGAGACGGGGGGCACTTCTCCACCGCCAGGGCCCCTCCAGTTGCTGACCACCGGCCCCCGCCCTGGCCAAGAGCCCTTCCAGCTCTGACAGGAGTCTTTTCTTTTTTATATATGATTTTTGTTTATTCATTTCTGGCTGTGCTGAGTCTTCGCTGCTGGGCAGCCCTTTCTCTGGCTGCAGGGGCTTCTCTAGCTGGGGTTCATGGGCTCTAGGGCGCGTGGGCTTCAGGGGCTGCAGCTCCGGGCTTGGTAGTCGTGGGGCCCGGGCTCAGTCGCTCTGCAGCACGTGGGACCTTCCCAGATCACAAATCAAACCCCTGTCTCAGGCATCAGCTGGCAGATTCATTACCACTGAGCCATCAGGGAAGCCCTGGTCAGGAGTCTTGGGGCTGGCGCCAGCTCCGGGTGAGAAAACGGCCCTCAGGGATCACGTGGGTGGCTGGGGGCGGCCGGCCTGGACTGGCTCCTTTGCTCCCGGTCCTCAGTTTCCCCGCCGGCCCCTCAGCACCACGTGAGTGAGCGGCCCTGCAGTAGGCTGGAGGCCGTGCTGCAGTGAGCGCCCCATGGCGGGTGAGCAGGTGGGTGCCCCTGGGCCTCTGCCCAGCCTGGTTTGCGTATCAAGGTTGAACCTTCTGCTGCCCGCCCTGCCCCCCTCCCCAGACAGGGCACTCACTCAGTCGTGGCCTGGAGGGTGGCTGTGCCACGCTGCCCCTGGGGCCCTGGGGGACCCTGGTGAAGGTGCCTGTCTGCAGCGAACCGCTTGCCCTGGCCAGAAGCAGGCTGGGTGGCAGGCCCAGGGCCCAGGTCACACAGGGCAGCTCAGGCTGTGGGTGAGACAGGCCACCAGGCCCCCGTGGGCCGCAGGACTCTTGGTTCCTGGCCTGAAGAATGGGCGGATACGAGCAGTGCCCACCTGGCAGCTGCCGGAGGTGCCCCCGGGGGTCCCGTGGAGCCCCGAGTGGCCAGAGAGAAGCAGACAACCAGCACCGTGCCTCCCCCGCCCTCCCAGAGGTTATGGCCAGGGCAAAGCTGGCCTGGCCTCCAGGGCGCTGCTCCCTGGCCCCTGGCCACTGCGCGGGGCTGAGCGCTCTGATGGGCGCAGGGGCACAGACAGGAAGTTCCCGTATCCTCGCAGGTCAAGGTCACTCACTGCAAGGGCCCTCACGAAGCCCGTGTCCTCCCGGCACTGATCTCAGTGTCGGTCCCAGGAGCAGCAGCTCGGCTCTGCCCACCAAGTCACTGCTGCCCCCGACCCCCGCAGGGCCGGCTCCACCCGGGCCAGGGAGCACACACAGCCAGGGCTCGATGAGCCTTTGTGACTCACTGCTGGGGAAGGGGAGACAGCTTCCCATGGCGCAGGGATGGGGAGGGCAAGGCCTGGCCTTTTCCGCCTTTGCGGTGGAGCCGGCTGGAGGAGCGGGGCACAGGGAGGAAGGCAGTCCACAGAAACGGGGCCGAGCCCTGGGGATGCCCTTTGAACCAGCCCTGCCTGACGCTGGTCCAGTTCTGGGATTTTTTCTTACATAAGGTGGTAAGTCCCTCTCTGGGCCTAAGCTGGTTTGGCGTGGGTTTCTGTCACCTGCAATTAAATCTTCCGGATTAATTCTGAGACTGACTCTAGAGAGGACCTGCCCTTTTGGACACAAGAAGCCCCGGCTCCCACAGGGAGTCCATGGCCCGTCCACCCCAGCGGCATACCACAAGGCAACTCCCACAGGCCCGCACAGCACGCACAGCGAGTCCCCTACATACGGACCTTCCAGCTGTGAACGTGCGTCTGTGCGCACACTTCCGTCCGGCGTGAGGGAAACAGCAGCTCGCCCTCCGTCTCCTGTTGCTGACGGCCCTTCAGCTCCAGCATCTCCCACATCCTCTCCCTGCTCTGGTCAGCAACTCCTTTTGCCTGCTCACTTGATGCCAGTCCCTGCACGCCAGCTGTTGTACTGGATGCTGTACTTTTCAGGGGACTGTACTATGAGATTAAAAGCTGTTTTTGTTTTGTTTTGCTTTTATGTCTAATTTGTGTGACAAGCATTATAAACCTATTACAGTAGAGTATTCTGGAGTACTAAAGGGCAGCTCACTCCAGCGTTCTTGCCGGGATGATCCCATGGACGGAGGAGCCTGGCGGGATCTCAAAGAGTCAGACACGACTGAGTGACTGAGCGTGCTCACGCACGGCACAGTCCTGGATACCTGATTGTGTTAGTGGGGTACCTAAGCTAATTTTGTTGGACTTTCAAGCCAACTGGACTCAGAATGGAGCTTGTTTGTATATAGATTACTGCACAGTCAGGGTGTGAACGCGGGGCTTCTCATTCCTTTCCCTACTTCACAGCTGGCAAACTCCTATTTATCCTACAAAACCCCACTCAGGACTTATCTGAACCAGGAAGCTTTCTGTGAACTCTCCCCCTGCTGCGACCCACCTCTGCTCTGTGGCCCTCCCTCCTTCCCTGTGCCTCCAAGGCCCTCAGCATTGTCTCCCTAATCCTCATGCACAGTCAGTGCCTGTTCCGAGTCTGTCTCCCAGCTGGGAAAGGATTGAATGAAGGATAGTTTGGAGGGCTGCACCCCCAGGTGGATCCCTCAAGCTGATGCACATTCCGTTCTGGCTGGTCTGCAGTTGGAGCTGCCCTGGACCCTGAACCTCTCCCCCTCCACCGTCAGCTATCCACAGCTGCTCGAGGATGTCTGGTTCAAGTGTGGAGGCTGCCAGGAAGGTTCCCTGGAGGGAAAGAGGCTGGATTCCTGCCTCCAGGACTGGCTGGTGGAGGCAAGGCTGGGCATGCCGGGGTTTGTACAAGTCTGCCTGGGCCCGGGGTGCTCCTGAATGCGTGTCTTCCAGGCCCTGGGGGGCTCGGGCAGGCTTCTCACTGAGACGGACGGAAAAAAATAACACCTACAGGAGGGTCCAATGACAAGACGGTGTCAGGCATCCATGGCTGGTGATTAACAGAAGCTGGGGTGGGGGCCATGACGGAGGCCCGGGGAGG
>NW_011494651.1:1789628-1791042 GCF_000754665.1 Bison bison bison | reverse complement strand
TGCCGTGCGCTCTGCAGGGCAGTGGCCTCCTGCGGCTGCAGGCAGGCTGGTAGGGGAGGTTCTGCTCCTGCCAGGAGTGAGCCTTCAAGAGCAGGGGGAGATCAAGTCAAGGCTGTGAACCAGGCAGGGGAGGACTGGTGAATGTCTGGCCCCAGCAGTCTGCTCTCTCTGGGTGGCTGGTCCTGTGCTGGGTTTTACAGTGGCCTGACCTTTGCCTGTTCAAGACCAACTTGTTCAGGCCCAGTGAAGCTGTACAACCTATAGCCTCCCAGACAAGGCTGCCCATTAAGCACCAGTCTCAACTGGAATGGCCAAGCCCACTGGGCCTGGCCCGACTCCCAGCCTGCTCCATTGGGGCCAGGCCAGCAGCTGCCCACGTCCTCTGCCAAAGGGGCAATCTCACTCACTGGGCCGCCTGTCTGTCACTGGGTTGTGGGTCAGGCAGACTAAAGAGCCTGTGGCTTCCAGGCCCACGTGTACCCGGCTCCTATCAGCTGCCAGGGGTGGCGCCTGCCCACTCGTCAGCGCTGTTCCCATGCTCCCTGCCTACCTGGCCAGGAGTCTGTCCTGTGAGCCCAGAGCTTTAGGCGGGGAAACTCCCTGTGGCTGAGTGATACCTCCAGGTCTCTCTTGGGGTGGGACTCCCTGAGGATCTAGGAGGGTGGTGACTGCCCCAGGGCCACTGAGCAGGTACCACGCTGATAAAACAGCGTTGACAGTCCACGATCCCTGTGACTGGGCTCACAGGGTGCAGAGGGGATTGAGGAAGGCCCCTGTCCTTGGGGGACACGCTGTGCCGACCTCTCTGGGCCCAGGGGCACAGGGATGGGACACCTGACTCAGCTCCTGTGGTGGGATCAGACGAGACCACCACTCCCCACCCCACCGGGCAAGTGGTGGGCAGCAGGGCTTTCATCTTGGGTCTTCTGTAGCCTAACCCCTGCTACATGGGACCTTGTGACCTCGGCCATGCAGCCTTCTGCAGCCTGGCACAGATGGCACCCTCCACTTTAGAGGGCAGCCCTACTGGGGACCCCCCACTTGCAGATGCTGGCCCATAGCGGGTGGCCAGGTGCAGAGGGGAAGGGGTGCCATGGTTCTTTTCTGTTTTGCAGATGGGGAAACTGAGGCTCAGAGAGGCAGAAGTGTGGGCTCCCGTGACAGAGCTGGGGGCAAGGGCAGACAGTCCCCGGGTTGGACCCCAGCCCAGGGTTTGGACACGGCAAGCACAGCTGTCCTCCCGGTGGTGGGAAGAGGGGCTGTCCCCCACCTCCCCACGGCCAATGGAGCAAGACACTCACCCCGGGGTGTGTGAGGGGAGAAGAGGCCTAGCCTCCTGCGGGGGCAGCTGGCCTGAGGCAGAACCCACCTGCCCTTCTCTCTCCTTGCTCTGGACCTCGAAGGCTGCCCGGGA
>NW_011494651.1:1786806-1788716 GCF_000754665.1 Bison bison bison | reverse complement strand
TGTAACCCGTCAGGCTTCTCTGTCCATAGGATTCTCCAGGCCAGAATACTGGAATGGGTAGCCGTTCCCTTCTCTGGGGGATCTTCCCAACCCAGGGATCGAACCCACATTGCAGGCAGATTCTTTACCAACTGAGCCACCGGGGAAGCCCTGGTTGTGCTCAGGGCTAAAGTGGCTTTGTACACATGGGGATACAGGCCCAGGGCGGCAGAGACGTAAGTCATGGTTGGGCTTGTGCAACCCCTGCCAGGGGGTCAAGTCTGTCTGCCCTGGCCAAGCGAGAACCCGCCCTGCTGTGCTCATCACCCTTCTCAGACCCCATTGCTGGCTGAGATCTTGGGGGAACATCCCCTAGCTCGTGGCCACACCCCCTAGCTCGTGGCCACACCCCCTAGCTCGTGGCCACATCCCCAGCTTGTGGCCACACCCCCTTGCTCGAGGTCGCAGGTGGATGGGACTGGCTTGGCCTGGTCCTGAGGCTCACCTGGCGTGGTCCCCTGCCTGCCTGGCACCTGAGTGGCTGCCTGGACTCCATCAGGACTGGGTCCCTCCCTGAGAACAGAGAACCAGGATCATCAGTTCCTGTCCTGCCTTGGCGGCCCTTCTCAGGGCTCACTGCCCAGCTCAATCCTGTTCTGGGACCCCATGGGCCTGGGTCCTTGGGGACCCTCCTCTGCCCCCCACCCCGCCCCACACTGTTCCCGCCCCTGAGGAACGCTCCCTGACCCTGAGGGCCCAGGAAGCCCAGGAGTCTCTCTCAGGTGCCCCTGGGCAGGGTGTGTAGGGTGGGTGGGGCACGGGGGCTGGTCTGGCCGCACAGGCATGACTTCCTGCAGGGCAGACCTCCAGCCCATGTGGGGTCCCCAAGGTCAGTCCCTGGAGCATGTCCAAAAGCTCATGCTCCGGGTCCTAACAGGGTTCCGGTTCGGGTTGGGCCTGGCTCTTCTGTTTCAGTAGCTGTTCACCCATCAAGCTGGAGAGGCCTGGGCCTCCCCTCCCGCCCGCCGTCTCTGCCCCGGTCAATCTGCTGGTCCCTTTGCTGTCACCTCCCAATGCGTCTCAAACCTGCCACTTTAGTGCTTTCCTGGTCACCACCACGGGCTGGGCACAGCTGCTTCAGCCTGAGCCCAGGGGCCACCACCGCTCAGAGTTCTGCCTCCAAGGGGTCCTCTCCCCTCAGCGAGGGGCCTCTGGCAAATGCAGAGCTACCAGGCCATGCTCATGTCCTGTGGGACAGCCACTGGCGTGCCTCAACCAGCGAGGCTGATGTGGTCAGGCCTGTCTGGGGAACAGTGAGGTAAACCGAGTCCAAGAGGTCTGTCTCCTTTCTGCAGGACTTGTCAGAGCCTTTAATGGGCTCACCTCAGTGTGACTCCAAGAGAGGACACTGAGAGAACCAGCTCTGAGTTCACGAGCATGTCAAGCCCTTCACAAGGGACAGCCAGCCCCCCTTTCTCAGCCTAGGTCCTTAGGACCCCAGGGACTGCCCGCCTGCCCCACTGCCTCTCCTGCCAGTTTCCCTCACGGCACTGGGCTCCACTCCACCAGACTCTGTGCTCACTCCAACTTGTTTGTCCTTTCAGTGGGCATTTATTACACACCCACTGTGCACCACCAGGCGGGCTTCCCTGGAGGCTCAGCGGTAGAGAACCCGCCTGCAATACAAGAGACACAGGTTCGATCCCTGGGTCGGGAAGATCCCCTGGCGAAGGAAATGGCAACCCACTCCAGGACTCTTGCCTGCAGAATCCCATGGACAGAGGAGCCTGGCGGGCTACAGTCCAAGGGGTTGCAAGGAGTTGGACGTGACAGAGATTAAGCACACATGTGCACCCAACACTAGACCAGGTGCTGGGGATAAGGCAGGGACAAGATGACACAGGTCCCTGGAGCTCAGCTCGTGGGGCGGG
>NW_011494651.1:1785491-1786706 GCF_000754665.1 Bison bison bison | reverse complement strand
GCCCACACGCAGGTAGATAAGGAGCACGGTAGGGGCAGGTAGAGCTTAGAGCTGCAGGGAGCGGCCCCGGGACGTCAGCTGCGTCTGGCAGTCCTCCCACGGACATAAACAGTTTCACGGAACACCAACACCCCCGGGGTGGTCCCGGACACAGACAGCAGCGTGGACCTCATCCAGGGCACAGAAATGTTCGGACCTCCCCGTCTCCAGCTGCGGGAGTGACCGCTGCTTCCGGGGTGAATCACAGTCCCCGCCCCCTCCTGTCACGGCCTCACCCCTTCCCGAGAGCAGCCAATTGGAAGCGAGCTGGCCTCCTCAGGCCCCGCCCAGCAACCCGGGCTCCCGGTGAGAAGCCGCGTGACTCTGCCTTGTGGCGGAGACCGCTGAACTTCTTGGTCCACCACGGGGAAGCCCCGATTTGCTTTGACAGCTCAGTGGAGACAAGAAAAGTGGGTAGTGGGGCGAGAAAACGGAGACACGGGGGGCGAGTGTGGGCACTGTTGGCCCCGGTGGGTGTCGGGGAAGGCCTGGGTGTCTGGGGGAGGGAGGCTGTGCCCCGAGCAGCGCTGGACCCTCACCGCCTCATCCCGCGGGGTCCGCCTGCTCCGCCCACCTGGCCGGTGTCTGTGGCCCAGGGACCCCTCAGTACCTGCAAGGGCCGCTCTGCTTGTCGTCAATCTGGGTGAGGAGATGGCTTCAGAGAGGGCCTGGGTCACACAGCTGGGGTGTGGCTGAGACGGTGAGGGTGAGGCCCCTCTGCGGGGTGGTCTCCTGAACCTGTTTCCTTCTGCCACACCCTGGGCCCCCTCCCTGGCAGCAGGGGCTGCTGGCTGAATGCCTATGGGCCAGAGGGCTGGCAGGTGGCTAGCTGACTCCTTGCTGCCATGCACTGCCTGCCTCTGGGGTGCCTCCATCTGGGGGTGACCACAGACCACCTGGAGGGTGCCTCCCCATCCCCCATCCCACCAGGGCTCCTGCTGGCCTCTGCCCCAGCCTCAGTCCCAAACACTGGGTGGTGGGCCATCTGGCTGGGCCCTCAGGTGCTGGGTTCCTGGGCCACTGGTGACCCCCAGTGGACTTCCTCGCTCCTGGAACTATCCTACCCCCACGCTCTGGGGGGTCTGTGCCTGCTCCGACCTGTGGGGCAGCCTCCTGCGGGTGCCTCTTCCTCCCACAAGGACCCCCACCCCCTTGACCGGCTCCACTGCCCTTCAC
>NW_011494651.1:1779560-1785287 GCF_000754665.1 Bison bison bison | reverse complement strand
GAACACTTCCCCTCCAGCCCCACACCCTGAATCCCCCCAGCCCCATACCCTGAACCCCCCCATAGAGGTGCCTTCGCGCACCCCCTTCCTCCCTGTCCTCTGTCCCCTCATCCTGCCTCTCCGTCTCCCCCAGGCCTTCACCTCTCTCCACCAGCTGCCGCCTGGGCCCCGATGCCTCCAGGCCATAGGCCAGCTGCTCGGGCCTCCCTGCAGTGCGTGGGGGACGAAACGTCCACATGAGCAGGGACCATGGACTTCTCCGCTGCCCCAGGAGAGGTGTGGGAGAGGGAGTGCTGGGGGAGGCCCTGTGATGTGGGGACAGGAGGGGAGGAGGGGAAGGAGGGGGGTCAAGGAGGGGGCGATGTCCTCTCCAGG
Organism: Bison bison bison; assembly: GCF_000754665.1. NCBI lineage: Eukaryota > Metazoa > Chordata > Mammalia > Artiodactyla > Bovidae > Bison > Bison bison. The sequence continues at coordinate 1,784,912 of NW_011494651.1, read as the reverse complement.
ATGGGCTACCCCTTCATGTTGGCTCCCCGGAGACCTCAGTGGTCAGCACGCCTTGCTCACCACGCTCTGCTGCCCTGCCCACCTGGGGCTTGGCTGCGGGGTTGACACCCAGGATTTGGGAAGAAGGCAGAGCACTGTGATCCAGGCCCACCAGGAACAGGCCCCACCACCTTTAAGCCCAGGTCAAGCCCGCAGGGAGAGGGAGTCACTTCCTTCTGAGGGGCCAGGTGTCCAGTGTGTAGGCGGCCACTTTGCTCTTGTTAAAGTGGACCCTCGTGTGCGAGGCAGATGCAGAGGACCTTGGGCGGCCCCTCGGCTGGGTCTGCTTCCCTGGCCACAGGGAAGGGAGTCTAGAACTCCACCCGCCCCTTCTCTGCGGCCCTATCCCCTCACCATGGGCAGGAGGACACCCGGTGGCAGGACAGCTGCAGGGCTGCCAGGGGCACAGGCCAGGTTGCGGTTCCAGCTCTGTCATGGCCCCCTGTGTGGCCTGGGGATGGTCACTGAGTTTCTCTGAGCATCAGTGTCAACCCCCATGAAATGGGCTCAGGACTGCAGCCCCTGCCTAAGGACCAGAGACATCGCCCCGGCACACGGCATCCCCAGTGGGCGCTGGCTCGGGAGCATTTACACCAGTGGCTGGAGCCTAGGAGAGTCACCCCCGCCATGGAGACTGGTAGCCATGGAGATGCGCAGGAGCCGGGGCGTCTGCACCAGGCAACCTAAGAGGTCCTGGGGCCTTGAAGCCAGAGGCACTTGGTGCTGTCAGGGCAGATGATGAACTTAGGCCACCAAGCAGGAAGCCGGGAAGAAGGCAGCCTTGAGTTCAAGAACACCTGAGGCTGCGGTGGGATTGGAGGCCGTCGAACAGACCGGGCCTGAAGGCCCTCTCCTCCTGGCCCATCTCAGACCTCCAGATGTCCAGGCTCTGACATGTAACTGTAGCTGGTGCTGCCCCCTCCTCTTCTAGAAAGACTAGCTGAGCTCAGCCCCTTACCCAACTGATGCGGGGATTCCCCTAGGCCCCCAGGCCCCCCAAGCCCACCCTGGACCCTCAGACCTTGCCTCATCTGGAAGATACAATGCTGCGGAAACCCATCTCTGCTAAATGACACCGATGGGCATGAAGTTTCTCCAGGCAGACCTGGTCCTACAGCAAGAGCCAGACCCTGCCCTCCCCTCTCAGCCTGGCGTCTGCGGCCTCCACGTCAGGCCCCTCTGCCGGGGCCGCCTCCATTGTGAGGTCTCCATCCTCCCACGCGTGGGGACTGCCTCCCTTCCTGCAGAAAGTGTAGCCTCAGGCCCGCAGGTGGTGCCTGGAGACAGGTGACAGATATGGCAGGCGGCCCTGCCCCTCACCGGGGTGCTGTGGGTGTGGCCGTGAGGAGGGGGCGCTGATGGGGGGCAGGATGCTGCCAGCTGGGTCACCCGGGGCCATGCACCCTGCCCAGGGCGTGGGGGAGCGGTGAGGTGTGGGGCGGTGAATGCTGCCCAGTCATTCATCCGCAGGAAGCTCTCCTGGGGCCTTCCCCCCCAGGCTGACCTTGAACTCCAGGCTTCTTGCCTCCCAGTGGGGTCAGCCCCTTCCACAGCCTTGGGCCGCGGCGGTGGATTGCCTCCGGCCGGCCGCCATGGTCTTCTCCCGCCACACGGTGTCGCTGTTGGAGACGCTCAGTGCGATGGCAGGGGCCGCCCTGCGGGGCCCAGCCCAGCCCGCCCCCGGCTGTCCAGGAAAGGAGGGACCGAGGGGGATGAGAGCAGGACTGGGCCCAGGGCCAGGGAGGCGGCCGGGCCACGGAGCTGAAGGAGGCGCTCAGCCTCTCCGGGCGGAGGCCACGCTTGCAGGCAGGGCCCAGGCTGGCTGGGGTGGGGGTCGGGGCGGGTGCTTCCTCCTTAAACATGATTACAGAACACGTCTTAGGACCCAGCGGCATAAAGACGCATGTACTCCAAGCTGGTTTCATTGCTATGGATGCCATGTGTTAAATAGTACGTATTATTATACACAGTCACGACATATATCGTATATTACATGTAATATATAGTCAGTATCATTGTATTCCTTTTTTCTTCGAATTTTTAACGGAATTGAAGTGAGACTTTCTGTTGTCATGAACAGTATGGGGCCTTGGCGCTGTGCCCACCCTGCTGATGGACAGGCTAGCTGTGCCCTGTGACCCTGAGTGTCCCCTGAGACGCTAGACCCTTATATCAACTCACCCGAGTCACCTCAGCCCTGGGGGACGGCCTGGTCACTCCGTGCCCACGTGGCCAGGTGGGCCCTCGCTCAATCCTGGTCTGTAGGGTCTAAATGCTGGGCTGGCTCTGCCATCATCTCTCCCAGGGGGGTCCAAGGTCAGCGGTGGCCCCTGTGAACCTTAAGGCCCATGGTCTCTCAAAGGCCCCCCACCTTGGACACCCCAGAAGTCCCTCAAGTCCCTCTGGTGAGTTGCCTCCCAGGAACGGCAGGAATGCGCAGACCTCTCCCCGGCGGGACACAGCCACCCTCGGCCTGTTGCAGCAGGCAGAGGTCCGAGGCCTGCCTTCTGCACACTTGGGGACAGGGGATCACCTCCAGGGTTGTGGTCTCTCGCTAGCCCCCAGCACTCACCCACATCTCTGAGCATGGTCCTGGCCTGCCCTGGGGGGCGGGGGGCTGACAGTCTGGGGGCCCCCAGCCTGCTCTCCACCCTGCTCACCTGTTGGCCAGACCCAGGACCCACGACGGGCCAGGAGCCACTCCCTGGTTAGGCAGCAGGTGGCAGCAGGCGCCCAGCTTCAGACCAGGGCTCCGGGCTGGCCCCTGGCTCCCTCACTTCCCCACCCGGCTCCACTACCCCAGCTGAGCAGTCTCAACTGCTAGCTCCTTCCATCCATCAAACAGCCCCTACAAAGTGGGGTAGGGAAAGTGAGGCTTGGTGAGCAGAGCAACTGCCCAGACCTCTGCTCCTGAAGCCTGGCCATTTCTGCCACTTCCCAGGGCTTCCCAGACAAAGTAGCTGCTTTGCCCACCCTGACTTCATCCAGTTTGTTTTGGGATTCAACTGCTTCTGCACGTTACTGGTGACTAGGTGGTCAGAGAAGGCAATGGCACCCCACCCCAGTACTCTTGCCTGGAACCTCCCATGGACGGAGGAGCCTGGTAGGCTGCAGTCCATAGGGTCATCAAGAGTCAGACACGACTGAGCCACTTCACTTTCACTTTTCACTTTCATGCATTGGAGAAGAAAATGGCAACCCACTCGTGTTTTTGCCTGGAGAATCCCAGGGACGGGGGAGCCTAGTGGGCTGCCGTCTATGGGGTCGCACAGAGTCGGACATGACTGAAGTGACTTAGGAGCAGCAGCAGGTGATTAGGTACCACCCTCCCCCATGCCCCTCGGGCCCACATTTGGGGCCCTGTTGGTCTCTGGGGTCAGCCAGTTGGTGACAGATGAGAGGCTGGAAGGTAGAGACAGTTGCAGGGTGAACCAGGTGTCACCTCCTCCAGGAAGCCATCTCTGATTGCAATGCTGAGCCCAGGGCTCTTCAGGGCTTTCCTAGCCCCTGGGCTGCTGTCATCATGGTGCTGACCACAACAGGTGGCTGTTGTGTGTCTGGCCTGCTCCCTACCAGGCCATGAGCTCTGATGGCAGGGCCAGACACAGCAAGAGTGCCAGGAGGGTATCCATGGTCACAGTCAGCTCAGAGAGACATGGGCTCTCATGGCCAAAGGTGGTGCTGAGCTGCGGACATTCAGAGGAGAGGGGCTGTGCATTCAGCACCATGGCAGGCAGGAGGGGCGGGGATGAGTCCAGGTGGGAGCCCAGTGCCCAGAAGGGCAGAGCAGCTGCTCCAAGCAGCTCTGAGGTCTTGCTGTGGGACTGGGGATAGAGAGACAGGAGGGACAGAAAGGGTGTCCAGGAACATAAGCAGCCAGATTCTGCCGCTGACTGACCCAGGGTGATGAAGATGAGGTGGGCAGTGCCTCTCCTTGATGACCCACACAGCCAGCAAATTGCAAACTCCTACACAGGCATCAAGACCCAGCTCATATGGCCCCTGCTTTGGAAAGCCCTCCCTGCCCCTTGGGGGTCCCTGCTCTGGGTTCCCACCCTGACCCACAGTGCAACTGCAGCTCTGCAAGGGCAGCTAGGCCACAGATGATGTCAGGGTGCTGGCCTCACAGGTGTGGCCACGCAGGGCTGGGGGCCTGCAGGACCCAGGCAGGAGGCTCAGGATGGTGGGGTCTGGGGCTGAGATGGCGGACTGGGACAGTCATCATGGCTGGGGAGGCGGGGCAGGGGCTCCCTCCACAGCCCCAGGCTGCTGCACTTGGGCTGAGGGGGTGCCAGGCTCAGCCCACCTCTCCCCGCTCCGGGACCCTGGTGGCGTCAGGAGCCTCCTCTGGCCTCGTCACAGGGTCCCTGTCCCAGACCCTGCCCAGGATCAGCCCGAGCCTTGTCTGTCCTGCAGCCGGGGGCCCCTGAACTGTCCTGTCTGCACATCCTGTGCCACAAGCAGGAGCCAGCCTGCAGGGCGTCGTGGGGTGACGGCGGGGGCTGCTCCAGCTGTGGGCACAGGGGTGGGGAGTGGACCCAGGCGTGTCAGCCTCTCCCAAGGGTACTCTGAGTCAGGGCGATGGGTCTCTTCAGCACCTGGGCTGGCGTCCTGGGGATAGGCCTGCAGCAGCCACTGGCAGACAGCCTGAGACCCCAGCAGAAACTGGGTGAACGCTGGGAGGGCAGGCAGACTGGAGAGGGACCCCAACGTTAAGGGCTACTCGAAACTGTCCTGAGAGCACTGGGGACTTCCGGGCTCCAGTCAGGCACTGGATCTGTGGTGGCATCGGGGGGCGGGGCCCTGGACTGTGCTCTGAGTGGCTGACTGGGGTCCACACCCCTGCAGGGGGGCCCGGGGACACCTCGGAGCCCAGCTCCCACAGCTTGTGCTCAAACGGGGTGTGAGATGGGTGGGGGCTGGGGTCCAGGGCTGCACCCACCAGGAGGGCCTGAAGGTGGCCGGGATGGCAGACGAGGGCGTGCTGATCCCCCAGCAGCCCGGAGATGGCCCCCCAGTCGGGCCAGACCCACGCCCCCCAACACCAACGCACACGCCCTCCAGCGCCCAGCCCCCGGGCTCCCAGAACGAACAGGGCCGACTCCATTTCCACGTTGAACAGCTTTATTGCGCTCTGGGTGTGCATGCCGCAGCCTCCCGCCCGCCTGGCCACCCAGTCGCCTGCTGCGCGCGGGGGCGGACCCTCCGTGGACGTCACTGGGCCCCTCGAGGAAGGCAGTAGGTTGTATAGTTATCTTCCGAGGGGGCAACATCACTACCCTGAAACCACACAACCTACTACCTCACCCCGCC
>NW_011494651.1:1779077-1779230 GCF_000754665.1 Bison bison bison | reverse complement strand
GCCCCGTCAGGGGGACGGAGCGAGGAGCAGGTGGCAAAGATGGCGTGAGGGGAGGGAAGGGCCGGCTGAGTGGAGCCTTCCTTGGACACCTCATACGGTCCTGCCCTCAACCCTCACCAGGCCCGTTTCACAGATAAGGAAACTGAAGCTCAG
>NW_011494651.1:1773130-1778460 GCF_000754665.1 Bison bison bison | reverse complement strand
GAGGCGGCGGCGGCGGAGAGCGGCAGGGGCAGGAGCTCAGGGTGGCGCTGGAGGCTGAGGGCCCGGGGCCCTGGCAGGCAGGTCATCAGGGGCCTGTGGGCCCAGGGAGCTGCCCCGCAGGAGGAGACCGCTGACCAGGGAGGGGAGGGAAGGAGGGAGGAGAGGGAGCAGGGACACCGGTGGAGCGAAGAGGCCCGCGGGGCTCTCAGGAGAGGCTCACAGGCGACCAGACCGCTCCCATCTGGACTGGAGACCGGAGAGGCCGCGGTGTCCCCAGGCGACCTGTGCTGGAGGCGCTGGGAGGAAGGCTGGCGTTTGTCAGAGGCCAACCTGTGCCCAAAGCGGCCAGAGTGCCCACCACGTCCCCATCTCACAGCACCGCCACCTGCGATCCCGCCTCCACCCGCTGGACCGGGGGCACTCCCTCCCCAGCAGCCTGATCCTGCCATCAGGGTAACCCGGGCTTTCCCACCAGGCAGAAGCTCTAGAATGCTCCCTCCTTCCAGAAGGGAACCTGGCTCTCAGGGAAGGGTGTCTGGGCTGGAGCCGCAGACACAGGGCCCGGTGCCCGAGCCTGAGCCCCACACAGGTCACATGACTGTCATGAGGTCACACTGCCGATGGGTGGCAGGGCAGAAGACAGGTCATTCCTGCTTTCTACCTGGTAACACCTCTGCCTTGTAACTGGTGCCACTGGACAAGAGCCCCGAGCCGTCAGACACCCCTCACCTCCCCCGACACCCCTCCCTAGCAGGCTGCCTCCTCCAGGCAGGCACCAGGCTGCTCCATGCTGTGTGGTCTTCCCGGGCCCAGTGAAGCCAGGATCACTGATCCCGTGGGCTCTGGGCAGGGAAAGGGCCCGCCCTCTGGCTCGCCCACTACCGCAGGTGGGGTCTCATGCCCAGGCCCAATGAACAGCGCAGTGGCCGCTTCCCGAACAACCCCAAGGAGTATGAAGTCAGTGCCAGGGCCCTCAGCCAGGGATGGGGACGCCGGCACCCATACTGTGCCGTCCACCCAGAGGACGAGCCTGAGGTACAGTCGCCGGGGTGTGGAGCCGGGAACACCCCAACTCCTGGCTGGCCTGTGGTCACAGCTGTCCTGTCTCTCCTCGAGGCCCCAGAGGGGAATCTGCATGAGAGGGTCTCAGGGTCCCGTCGCACTGTCTGCCTGAACTCCCTGCCGGCAGTCAGGGCCAGGGAGTCCCCAAGGACAGAGCCTCTAAGGACGGGGGCTGAGGAGAGGGTGACCAAGGGTCCTCCGTGACGGCTGAGGCCACAGGGCGCCACAGACACAGCCCTGACCGCATCCCTCCCCGTTACAGTCCTCCCGCCAAGGCTCCTTACTTCCCAGCACCAGGATGGCCGGAGGGACACGCACAGTCACTGTGCTGTCCTGTGCCCTGGGACAGTCACCACACCGAGGCCGGGGTGGGCCGGTGTCCCGCAGCACAGGGGCCTCCTGGGCGTCCCGGCTGGGCTCCCCACGAGGAACGCTGGCCTCAGGCAGACACTCCCATCTCAGCGCCACTTCTTGACCTGTTGGGGTTTAGAAAAAAAGACACAAGCGTCAGACCTTGTGAGAGGTGCAGCCAAGCCTGAGCTCCGGCCGCTGCTCTGCGCCTCCTCCCTGGACTCCCCCGTCCACCTCTTGCGGATCCCACATCTCAGTCCAGCCTGTCTCACTACGGCCCCTTGCCTGGCGACACACCCCGTGGAGAGGCCTGGAGAGAGCAGCCACTCTGGCTGCCCTGTGTCCGACGACCCCAGATGGGGAATGAACAAGACCCAGTCCGCATCCGTGAGTGGCCAGGGCCGCTGGTGTTCCCATGCCGGGTGGCCAGACCTTCCAGGCTCACTCTGGGGCCTCGATGTTGGGAGGGGGCGGCAAGGGGAGGAGAGATGGGTGCTGCCTCCCGTGTGGCAGGCCATTTGTGGGACCCAGAAGGAGGAACCAAACTCCCCAGTTCACAGAGGAGGCTCCCAACAACGAAGTTGAAAAGTGAAGCCTCGGACCGTCCCAAGAGCAGAAACGTGTGGGAGCGGGCACCCAGGGCCTGGTGTGAGGCCTCAGCCAGGGCTCACTCAGCGAACCACGGCCCCACCTGGCTCCAACCCGCTCGGCCAATTGGAGGGCCTGAGCCTCATCCCAGGTCGCTGCACTCGGAGCCAGAGCCACTGGGCTCTATCCAGCCCTATCATGTGCCAACCACTGAGCCTCGGTGTCCCTGGCCGGTAACAGGGACGGAGGGTCAGCCCACCAGGCTGTAGGGGTGCTGTCCTGCCCCTCGTCCCTCTGCGCTCCCAGAGGCCCGACGTCCATCAATCACCTGGGCTCACATCTCTGCGCCCCGCCTGGCCCGGCTCCCATCATTTCCCCCTCCAGAACAGAAGAGCACCCTGGACAGCCCTCCCCACCCTGCCGCACACCTCCTGGCCTTTGCCTTGGCCTCTCCTGAGCCAGGAGTGACCACCCTGTTGCCCATGAAGACTCTGCGCTCCCCACGCACGTTCCTCTCGCTCACTGCCCATCGGGAGGCCAGTGGGGGGGGGCGCCCCAGTGAATTCTCACTGTCCGGGCTCTGCGACCTGGCCTGGCCCTCCTGGGCCCCAGGTCTCACATCTGGACACCCAGAACCGTGGCAGGCATGCAGCTGACTCAAGCGGTGCCCGTGACAGTGCCCCCGGACGAGGGGGACTTCCTCTCTCCACGAGGGCTGGGCGGGCTCCCACGAGGCGGCCCAGCTAATGGCCTCTCCAGGTGGGCAGGAGGCAGGTGTACCCCCAGCAGGGTTCCCCAAACTCGGGCTCTGCCTGCCCACCAGGGAACCGCTTTCATACAACCTGGCTCTTTCTTTAGCCAACAACCCAGGATTGGCGGGAAGGAAGGCTGACTGACCCAGGTCTGAAACCTAATCGTGGAGACATTTCAGAGCTGGGTGGGGAGGCCTCGATTCCGGGTGTCAGGAGGCGTGCTTTGCTCGGCCCACTGCCCCACAGTCCTAAAAGTGAGCATGGGTCCAGCCCAGGGAGGGTCAGCAGAGACCTCTCCTCTTCCAGCGGGGTGGCAGGGGTCTGAGACCTCCTAAGGGACCCTTCCTGGTCAGCCTGGACCGGGGGTGGCAGCAGGAGCAGCCACTGTGCCATGAAAGGGGCTCCCTGGGCAGGGCTGCGGGAGAGAGTGGTCAGCAGTTGCCCTGCCATCTGCCACCGCCGGCCCAGCCCCAGGCCCCAGCGTCGGCCTGTGGGCAGGGCGCCGGGCAGGGAGGAGCCAGGCCAACTGGGGACAGGTGTGTGGGAGGCCTCGGTGGACAGGTGGCCCTTTCAGGGCCAGGCGGATGTCTGGAGCGAGCGAGGCAGACAGACGGTGTCACCCCGCAGTCACCTCGGGCTTGGCTTGGGGCCACTGGGAGCCTGGACCCCCCCCCCGGTGACGGCTCCCCCTACCGCCACCCCGATTAGGTTTCTCCCCATAAAGCAGCCAGTGTTTCTGCTCGGCAAGCCGTGCCAACAATGGAGTCTGGGAAAAAGGCGTGGGGGGTGGCATCCGGGGGCCGGGTCTCCCTACAAACATGGCCCATAAAGTTAACGAGATGTGCGCCCAGCACAGGCTGGCTGGGGACGGGCAGAGACTGGGCAGAGCTGGGCACACACTTGAAAGGGGCACCAAAACTCAGGAATCAAAAGTTGCAACGTAAAAATTTTTTTAATGCAAAAAGGCCCCTGGTGTAAGAAGGACAAACTTACGGCGGAGCGGAGGCTTACTGATTTCTGAGCTCAGCTGAGTGCAGGGCCCAGTAGCTTCAATGCCCCAAAAGCACCTCTGGGGGACAGAGGAATAAAAACTAGACCTGGAACCTAGCCTTCTGACCCTGGCTCTTCCCATAGCCCTGTATACAGCCTGGTGGTGCCACGTAGGTGGGGAAGTGGCGCCCACAAACACTGGAACGCCTGCCTTTCTTCTCAGGGAGACGGGGGCCCTCTCACTGGTACCCTTCCTGCCCAGTCTCCCTGAGACACATGCCCTTGTTCTCTGGGTCAAGGTCTCTCATCCCCGGACGTCTGTACGCTGCCCTGGCTGCCTGCTCTCCTGTCTTCCTCCAAGCTTGCAGCTGGGAGGTGGCACGCACGGGAAATGTCCAATCCCCAGGGAAGGGGGCCAGACATGCGCCAGGGACCGAGGGTCACTGCCCACAGAGGTGTGAGTCCCAAAGCCCCCAGGAAGTCCTAGCATCTAGGAAGCTGGGGGTTTCCTCCTGGCCGGGAGGCTAAAGCTGCAGTGGGATCCAGCCCTGCTCTGCAGACACCCCTGCATTCACGGGGGCCATGGGCACGGGCTGGGGACAGATGGCTTTGGGAGCTGCCCGGCCACAGTTCTGTCCCCTGCTCTGGCCTCTACCAGCGATGGGCCTCAGGCAAGTCAGTCAGCACCTCTGGCCTCAGCTGGTGGCTTGGTAAGTGGGGCAAGGATGCCAGCCAGGGCTGTCGGGAAGGAGGTCCAGGTGCCTGTGCCCAGGGGCGGGGCAATCACCGGGGAAGCTGCTCCTCACCGCAGAGGGTCTGCTCAGAGTCCAAAGGGAACAGCAGCCAGGAGGCAGAGCCCTCTCCATGCCCGGTGGGTGTCTCCGTCTGGTGTTTAACCATTAGGCAATCATTTTAACCTCAAAGGCGTCTATTTATCTGAAAATATTCTCAGTCGCAGCCACAGTCTGGGTCACAAGGCAAGGAGAGGGAAGAACGGGGTGGGTGGGGGACCAGATGCAACCACATCATTAAAAACGCCCGGCGGCGTGAAACCGCGCCCTGGGGGCAGCCCCACCTGGCCACAGCCCCTCAAGATGTACCTTCTGTTTGCTAGGGCTCCCTGCGCCCCCCTCCCCGGGAGGCTCCGGGCCTGGCCGGGCGTGGCACCACCCCGTCCTTGGCTGGGTTTCCCGAGCCGGCGCTGGGAGGGCGCAGCGCGCAAACCCCACTCGATGGTGACGGAATGTCCTCTCCGGGAACCGCGAGGAGCAGGGATCTGCGGAAAACACGGGAACTGTGTGCCCAGCAGCCGACCCAGCCTGGAGGGCCTGGCGGGGCCACGGGTGTCCAGGGACAGTGCCCCACCGCTCCCGAGGGCCCGGGGTGCGCTCTGCTTTGCGCGTGCTGCCCGGCGAGGGCCTAGCCTTGGCCAGCCGGGGACCACAGGCCAGAGCGTGGCCCCGGGACCGCCCGGCACGCCCCGTATGCCAAAGAAAGGGCACAGCCTCTGTAACGCGCGCGCCCTCTCCTCCAACATCGGCCCGGCCTCTTTTCCAGGACACGTCTCTGCACCCCTCAGGGAAGGAC
>NW_011494651.1:1766638-1771716 GCF_000754665.1 Bison bison bison | reverse complement strand
GGAGGCGGCCGTCCACTCAGGAAGCAGCCCGGGCCGAGTGGGCCGGGTCGGGGAGAGGGCCGGGCCGCGCCCTCTCCAGAACCTTCTCCTGCCTGAGCTCCCGGTCACCCGGCCGCAGAGGCCCTATTGCCCTTGGGTGGCCCCCAGAATGGATGCCTCACGGGGTCTGGGTCCTCATTGGCCTGAGGTCGGGGCAGCCTCTGACCAAGTGGCCTGAGGGGCCCTCCTGCCTTCTAGGGACACCCCGGCACAGCCACCCCGAGATCCAGGCTGGCACCTCCTGTCTGTCCGGGGCAGGGGGAAGGCGGCACGGGCAGCTGCCAAGAAACACCCCAGGGGTGCGTGGCCACAGCTCTCCTACCTCCTCCAGCACTGAGACCCTGCCTGACCCCAGCACAGCCGCCCACAACAGCCCCAGCCTCCTCTGGCGCCTCAAGACTCCTGTCCTGCTTGCCTGACTCATGTCCCTTCTGGGGAGCCCCCCTCCCCACTTCCTGTGGACAAGAGGCACATCTCTCTCACCCTGTCAGCCAGTGCCTGGTTCAGAACCCCAGACGTAAGGCAGAGACCAGCAGCCTGCTCTGGGAGCCGTGAGTCCAGCCATTGCCACTCCTCCCTGCCCCTGCAGAGGGAAAACTCAGGATGGAGACCAGTCTCACTTTAAAGATGGTAGACAGGTCCAGGGGGTCAGCACGGACCTGGCTGCTGCCAGCAGGGGACCCCTTGGAAAGCGACCAACTCAGGGGAGACGCTACTCACATATCTGGGGGCACAGCCAGGTCTGTGCTCTTATGGAGACGGGCAGATGCAGAGATCAGGGCAGATGCAGAGGCCAGGGCAGGGCCCGTGTCCAGGTCTGGGTCCTGGGCAGCGCCCTGGCCTCTTTCCCTGTGCCCACCCTGGTGCTGCACCCACACTGGGCAGCAGGCGGGAGCCACGTGGGGCCCGGTCAGTACCCCTGGTGGCCAGTTTTCTGCAGGGAATTAATTGTCCCTCTTCTCCCTGGCGCCCAGAGGCCGCCCCGCTGGCTCTTTGGGGGTTTGCGTGGATGTGGGTCCACAGGACACGCGGGCGTGCGTGGGGCACCCCACAGCGGAGCCACGTTGAGAAGCTGTACCTGCTGAGCCTAAGACTGCTGGGTGTCTGGGGTCACGGCCTGGAGAAAGGGTCCCTCAGCGACCCCTGCCCCCGGGTACTTCAGATCCCCGAGGTGCTCCTGGCCCGTGGTGCCCCGAGAGGATCTGGGTGCCCCTGAGTTGTGCTGGGCCTTGTGGAGTCTTGGGTGGGGTGGGCCAAAGCCAACGGGGTACAGAAGCAGGGCGTGTGCCCCGCGCACACCCAGAGACGTGCCCTCATGGCCTCCTGCGTGTCTGCCAGGCCCTGGGGGTCGGTCCCAGGGGCACATTGGTGCCCCAGCCCGGGTGCTGGACACAGCTCTCAGGGCCGTGTCTCCGCTGGGAGGCTGGGGGGATTCCACAGGGAGTGCCCAGGAGAGGGCTGCACTGCCCAGCCGTGAGCGGAGCCCGCGGCCCTGTCTCCCCAGGGACGGCCCGGCGGTCCCCGGTCCTTCTCTCTGGTGTCGTCCTTCCCCGGGGCCTACACCCCTTTGCTCTCTCCTTTGCTGTTACACTCCTGTCAGGTCTCTCTTCCCCTTGCCCCTGATGTCCCCCGGGGGGCCTCCCCCCTCCCCACCTTCAGGCAGTGGCTGGCGCAGGCCCTGCATGCAGACACAAAAGCCCTGGGACGGCGTCTGCGGAGTCTGGCGGGCAGGCTGGACCTGTAAACACGCGAGGCCCAGATGGCAGAGGGGTCCCGGGCCCTCTCTAGGCAGACCTGTCCCAGGCTATGGCACCAGGCAGGGGAGAGGGAGAGGCTGACAGTCCGGCCCTGACCCTCACAGACCCCGTGACCCTCTAGGAGGCTGGCAGCAGCCAAGGGGGCCCGGCAGTCGGCAGTGCAGGCTGGCTCCTGGGAGGGGCAGGGTGTGGCCAGGGGACCAGCAAACTCGGAGCACGACAGCTCCCTCGGGGCCAAGGGGCAGGGCAGGACGTCCTCAGGCGCCGAGCCCTGAGCTCTGCCCAGCAGTTACCAGTCCCCCGCTCGCGGCCCAGGCCCTCTTGCTGCGGCTGCCTCCTTGCAAAGGGGGCTTCGTCTACCTTACGTGCCGGGGCCAGCCGGAAACACGCCCCAAGTTGAGCTGCCTGGGGGAGACCTCAGCAAGCTCCTGGCCCCGTACTCAGCCTGGACCCTCGGCCGCAGAAAGAGGCTGGTGGGAGGGCAGAGCTGAGGGGGGTGCGCACCCCCAGCTGAACCCAACCAAGCAAACGGGCAAGAACTGCCTGTCTGGCCCTGTGACACGCCCCCCCCAACACACACACACACACACGCGTGTGCTAAATGCCTGTGTTCTCTCAGACATACCCAGCCCAGGGTGACGCCGGGACGGAGCGGGTGGGGAGCTCTGACTTTCGACATTCAAACGCTACCTGGCCTGAGGGTGGCACAGTCATCCGAGCTCCGGGCGCCAGCTGAGGACCGAGGCGTCGGGGCGGAGGGACGAGGCCTGGGAGGAGAAAGAGATGCTGGTTAACTTGCGGGAAAGTGCACGCCCTACGTCTGCACACTATTGGTTTCGGTCTCCCCGAGACCGCGCCCCAAGACCCCACAGCGCCCAGCACAGCTCAGGGGCACCCAGAGCCTCTCGGGGGACACTACGGGCCAGGAGAACCTTGGGGGCCTGGGATACCCCCAAGCAGGTGGGCCATCTGTTCCGGCGATGTGCAAACAGACCCATGACCAGCACGAAGCTGCTCAGACTCTGAGGCCTCAGACAGGCCCCCTCTCCCCACTCAGCCACCTCCAGCAGAGTCCTTACTCGGAGGGCCAGCTCCACGCCCTTCCCAAGCCTGTGAAACTGACCCAAAGCCCATGGTCAGTAACCACAGCAGGCCTGGGTTCCTGGGCCACCGAATCCGTCCTGGCTGCCTCAGAGGTGCTGCCAATAAAGCCCCGAGCCACCTGGAGCTGAGGCTACTGCCAAGTCCCCATCCTGCACGGGGCAGTGGTGGCTCTGCCTTGCCTCATGCCTTCTTCTTGCTCCGGCAAAGGGAGACGAGGCCAGCAGGGCGCCCGGTTGGGGAGTTCTTTCAGTGGATCATGAAAAAGCGCAGTGTTAGTTGCTCTGTTTGCGTCCAACTGTGTGTGACCCCACGGACCGTAGCCCACCAGGCTCCTCTGTCCATGGACTCTTACAGGCAAGAATCTTGGAATGGGCTGCCATGCCCTCCTCCAGGGAACATTCCTGACTCAGGGATCGAACCCAGGTCTCCTGCATTTCAGGCAGATTCTTTACCATCTGAGCCACCACGGAAGCCCTTCAGTGGATCATAAACCCCTGCAAAGACTGGTTTCCACCGCCAGCCTCTTTGCTGAAGCCACGGGTGCACTGGGGTTCACTCTGCACTCCCAAACTCTGCTAGGAGGTATTCCCACCCAAGTCTTACAGAGGGTAAACAGAGACTCAGGGCTCCAGAGAAACCTGTCGGGCCGTACAGCTTGTGGGAGGTGGTCTGGGGGCTGCAGGCACTGACAGGGCAGGGTGGTCTCAGGGACATCTCTGCACCAGCAACCCCGGTCAGGGAGGAGGCAGGCAGCCTCCTGATTCCGTCTGCTTTGAGGGTTCTGGCCAGTGCCACAGTTGTGCCACAGGGCAGGTGCGGGGCTCGGCGGGACCACAGCAGACAGCAATCGGCTGCTCTACTCCCCAGCTCCTGGTGGTGAGGCGGGCACCCCTGGGGAGTCTGGGCAAGGTGGGCCCAGCTGGCTGCCAACTGGGGCCTTCAAGGAAGGACTGGTGCTGGGGTCACCCGAGACCGGTCCATGTTCCCCTCCCGGTCAGGCCGCTCACCTCCTGGGCTGCCCTGCCAGCCAGACACGTGGCAAAGACTGGCCACATGGTTACATGGTGCTGGAGCGTCTTCCGAAGGCCACGACAGGCGTCCAGCTTCCTGGAGGTGCTCTTGGAGCAGCCACGTTCTACAAGAAACAAAGTGAGCGAGGAGTCAGCCCCACAGGTCTGGTGGCTCACAGCCCAAGCACAGAGGGGCTCAGCGGGCGTCTGCCCCTGCCCCTGCCCTCGTCCACCCCACCCCGTCTGATACTGTACCTGCAGATCACCCGGCCCTACACATGCTGCCGAGGAGGCGCCTCCAGAGATCGGGGACCTTAGGGGCAGAGGGCCTCACAGAAAAACCTTTTCCAACAGTCTGACCACCCCACTGTCGTCCTGGTGCTGGACTCATGCTCAGAAGTCAACCCACGCACCGGCTCCCTCGCAGCCCAGCTGCGCACACCCTTCAGAGTCTGCAGAGGAAGGCGGCTGGTGAGACTCGAGGCGCCTGCTCCCGGCACAGCAAGCTTGCTGCGTCATGGAGCCCCACCCTCTTCACCCTGGCCCTGCCTTGGCACCCACCAACTGGCACCTGGGGCCAGTGCTCCTGCCATCAGAGGCCTAACTCCTACCCATCCTTTAGGTCACCTCCTCCAGGAAGGCCTCCTGGGTCAGGAGCAATAGGCTCAGCTCTAGCAATAGGCCGGGGTCCCTTGAAATCAGCTCACAGATGCTCTTGCTACCTGGACCCCCTCAGCCTCCAGCTCCCGAGCCTGGTAGAGACCATCTCTTAGCAGCTGTGTGGTCCTCACACCTAGAATGGTGCCCATAACCCAGGAGGCCTGGAAATACCCCCACAGAATTAATTTTCTCGAGTTCCAAAATCACTGTAGATGGTGGTGGCAGCCATGAAATTAAAAGACACTTGCTCTCTGGAAGAAAAACTATGACAAAGCTAGACAAGCATATTAAGAAGTAGAGTCATCACTCTGCCGACAAAGGTCCGTATAGTTAAAGCTGTGGTCTTTCCAGTAGTCACGTATGGATGTGAGAGTTGGGCCATAAAGAAGGCTGAGCACCGAAAAACTAACGCTTTCAAACTGTGGTGCTGGAGAAGACTCTTGAGAGTCCCTTGGACAGCGAGGAGATCAAACCAGTCAATCCTAAGGAAGTCAACTGAATGTTCATT
>NW_011494651.1:1763008-1766538 GCF_000754665.1 Bison bison bison | reverse complement strand
CTAACGCTTTCAAACTGTGGTGCTGGAGAAGACTCTTGAGAGTCCCTTGGACAGCGAGGAGATCAAACCAGTCAATCCTAAGGAAGTCAACTGAATGTTCATTGGAAGGACTGATGTTGAAGCTGAAGCTCCAATACTCTGGCCACCTGATGTGAAGAACTGACTCATTGGAAAAGACCCTGATGCTGGGAAAGATTGAGGGCAGGAAGAGAAGGGGGTGACAGAGGATGAGATGGTTGGATGGCATCACCGACTCTGTGGATGAGTTTGAGCAAGCTCCGGGAGATGGTGATGGACAGGGAGGCCTGGCGTGCTGCTGTCTGTGGGGTCACAGAGAATCTTAGCGACTGAACACCACGCCCCTCAGAACCATGCCTGCTACCCAGGAATAGACGGTGCAGATGTGACTTTGTGTCCTTCCCGAAGGCGCCAGTGCGGGGACACCCTAGGACGACTGTCCAGGGCACCCCAAGGCCCAGAAGGCTGGGCAGAAACCCGGAAGCCGGCACTCGGCCGACGGCAGCCTGGGCCCAGCCTTCTGCTCCCGCCCGGCCTGCGCTCAGGCCGCAGGAGGCGCACAGCGCTCCCAGAGCAGGGACAGCACACCCTCTGTGACGACGAGAAGGCAGACCCGGACAGAGGTCCCGCCCGCCACGACGGGGCATGCTGCTGGGCCTTAAGCTTCAGGTCAGGGCTCTCCTTCTGGAGTCTCTGACCCGGGCCCAGGGGGAGGCTGCGGCTGGGATGACGGCGGGTCGGGGTGCCCAGTCCCCAGGAGCACGCAGGGCCTCCCCGTGCCCAGGCGCAGGGTGTGGCTCCCACAGACCCGGTCCTCTCAGGGGCGCCCGTCACCTGAGGGCTGGGGCCGTGCTCCCTGTGGACAGGTGGGAGCCGTGTGGGCACAGGGCACAGGGCACAGGGCAGTTCAGTGCCTCCTCTGCAGCAGCGCCTCTGACTCTGACTTTCACGGGACACGCGTGGGACGCGTAAGGCCCTCAGGGTCCACAGGGGACCTGGTGGTGGCTTCCCCAGGATGTGCCCGGGCCTTACGACGCCTCAGAGAATGTGCCGAGGTCACCCCCTCTCTGGAGACAGAGATGGGACCCTGGGAGCCCACCGCCCGCGACCTATACGTGACGTGGGCACAGGACCCTGCATCGAGCAGCACTGGCTCTCATCCTGCCTCCCGCTCGCTCGCTGCCCAGGCTCTCACGGGCCCCCCTCCCCAACTGTCGGATGGGGTGACAAGGTCTGCACCCCAGAGCCCTGAGCGGATTCCGAGAGAAGCGTGGGGCTGGGCGGTCAGCCCAGGCCTGGCTGCTGCCGCCTGCACGGGCCACCGGCCTCGAGCCCACCACTGTCCTGTGGGTTTCAACACGTGTGGCTGGGCCAGGGTGTGGCACACAGGGTGTGCCAGCTTTGCTGCAGCCCATGGGGTCTTTAGCAGCGGCCACGTGGGATCTGGTTCCCTGACCAGGGATCAAACCCCGGCCCCACACTGGGAGCAGAGTCTGAGCCGCAGGACCAGCAGGGCCGTGCCCACTGTCCTGCTTACGGGAGCGGGGAGCACCTGCCCCTGCGTCCAGAAGGGACGGCCCTCCCCGCCCGCCCCCAGCAGGGTGGGCTGGACGAACCCCCACTGCCCGATGAGGAAGTCCATCTGACGGCCCCTCGTGTGTGGCCCCTGGGCTGGGGGGGCTCCAACGCCCTCCCTGGAGTGACAGGGCAGCAGCTCCGGGCCCCCACAGGTCGAGGACCCTCCACCGGCTCGGGGAGCTGACTGCAACACACCAGTCTCCTCTCTGGACAGCGAGTGTGGCCCGGCCGGCGTCCAGAGGGCTCTGCCGTGGGCCATGCTGAATGCCCACGGCCCAGCGGCTGAGACCCCGCTTTTTGCCAACAGCCCAGGTCAGTATTCCTCTGTGGATGCTGGAATCAGAAGCTGGACTTCAGGGCACAGGAGCCGGGAAGTGAAACGGCACAAGGCCACCTTCAGCAGGGGAGAACCAGCCAGAGGCGGGTGCCGGCCACCCACACCCGCTCAGCACACCTGGGGCTGCCGTTTCCACCCGAGGGCGAGGGAGCTCGCGCTGCAGGCCCGGGGACCCTGGCTGGATGGCTGAGCGTCGCAGGAGCCGCATGTGGCCATGGCCAGAAACCTCACAGGGACAGCCACCCGCCGGACGGTCCTGGCGCCAGAGTGGCATTTACAGTGGCATTTACAGGCAGTCCTGCCTCTGGGCACTCGGCACCCCTGAATCATTTCACCCACCCACCCAGCATCGCCCATGGAACCACCAGGCTGGCTGACCACCGGGCTCCCTGGTCTGGCGCTCTGCACACAGAGGTGCCAGGCAGTGCCACCTCCCTCGGGCTGCAATCCTCACCCTCTGCTGCTCCCAGTCCCGTGTTCCCGGGTTACACCCACAGCATGTCACCGCCCTCGGAGCCTTTAAGGCTGTCCTGGGAGTACAGAGTGGCCCTGGGGAGGGCCCGAGCCTCTCCTGATGGGCCAGCCCACATGCTGAGCTAGAAGGGTGGCCAGGGGCCTCAGCCTGTTTCAGGGTCACGAGTGAACCACAAGCTGAGGCCCCCTGGGGACAGAAGCCCCTATTTTGTGCGGGGACTGGGAAGGCAGAAGAGTCAGTCAGACCCACTGCCTCCTCACGCTGTGTGGCTCCAGGCACAGGACTGCCCTCTCTGGTGCAGCTTCCTCCCCCGTGACATGGGACAGCCTGTCCCCCGTGTGGGGCTGTGATGTCACGGACGACAGGAGGAAAAGCCCCAAGCCCCAGGCTGGCTCACAGTCGGGCTCCCCTCTCAGCCCTGGAATCCCACAGGGGCCAGGGGCACTCGGAGCCCCTGCCCCACGGAGGGATCACTTGGGGGGTAGGTCCTCCGTCCAGAGACAGTTTTGTCCTCTGGAAGCTCCTGGCCCACGGAGGCCGGCGGAGCCTGCTGGCACCAGCACGAGGCCCAGCGGGGTGCCGGGAGGCTCACCCCGCCCCACCCTAGCCCCCGAGCATCCCTGGATACTGGCACACTCCTGCGTCCATCCACAGGGGCCGGGCCACGGGCCTCCATCTCAGCTCTGTCCTTGTCTCCCTGGACAGGCCCCTCTGCCTCCCCGGGCCTCCATCTCCTTGTCTGTGACAAAGGGGCAGCGATGTGGTGCTCCCCTCCTAGGATTTACCCGGAGACTAGAGACTGCGCACAGAGTGTGCTCGCCCACTGTGGGGCTCAGCGGACGGCGGTGCCCACTGCTGACCCTCCATATGATTTCCAGGCCACAGACGGCCACCCTGGTGCCTGCAGCCTCTTGTCTGACAGCTTTCGGACCCGCCAGGGCTGGGCCTGAGTGGACAGAGCTGTGGGCAGGCCCCGGAGCGGGAGGCTCTGAGCCGCCAGCAGGAACTCCCCCGTCGGCCAAACTGAGGGCCCAGACCCACGGCACACAGCGCCCCCGGGGGGCTCAGCCCTGCCTTGTGCACGCGCGCCTGCACCAGCCCACCGGCCCCCTCCCAGAGGTC
>NW_011494651.1:1761406-1762908 GCF_000754665.1 Bison bison bison | reverse complement strand
CACGCGCGCCTGCAGCATCCCACCTGACCCCTCTCAGAGGTCACGTGTGGGAGAACGTCCTTCCTGGAAACGCTGAGTGCTATCGAACCGCGGGGCGGAGGTGCCGCGGGCACCCTGGGTGGCGCTATGCCAGGACTCAAGCCCTCGGAGGGGCTTGAGACACGGCGGGAGGGGTCAGAAATTGGCATGCGAGCCTGCGGGCCACGTCCTCCAGCACCACCCCCACCAGGGGGGCTCCCAGATGCACAGACCCTGGGTGTGTGCCCCACTCTGCCGCCCCACTGTGGCCAAGACAGCTCCAGGAGGGCCTCAGGGGGCTGACGGCTCCCAGGGCAGGCAGTGTGGGCAGGGTGCCGGTGAGCGCAGGCTTCTAAGACACAGCATCTGGGGGCAGAGGTGCGAGTCCGGGGGAGAAGCCGAGGCTCTAGAGCCAATCAGGGCCGCAGAGAACCTTCTGGGCTGTGAAGCCTGGCCTCTTGAGGCCTCCTTTCTGTATCTTCAGAAGCAGCCATTTACACCTACCGTCCGAAGCTGTTGTCTGTCTGAGCAAACGAATGTGGAGTTCCCGAGAGCCTGGCAGGCACACGGTGGATCCACACCGAAGGCTGCGGGCAACAGCAGACTCGTCACCGAGTTGGTCTGGCAGGGGAGGCCAGCCTCTCCCAGGCTCGCACCTTGATGGTACCTGGAACAGCAGAGTAAGCCCGGTTCTAGCGAGACAGCAAAGCACAGTCCTGCACGTCCTAGAGATTCCTTCCAGGCTTCAGACTCAGAACACCATGAACACACGTTCAGGCGTCAGGATGGGCTCTGCTAGGAGCCACGGCCCTGCCACCTTGGTGGTGGTGGGGGTGCACCCCATGTCAGAGCATCCCCTCCTGGCAAGTTGCCTCCGCTCCTTTTAAATGGACAGGAGGCGCCGGGACAACGGTGCTGCCCCCACCATGACCACCGGTGCCCCGGGGAACGTTTTCCTTTGAGGGAGAACACACAGGGAGAATCTCGGCGGGTCAGTTTCACTCCGGTGGTTGATTTCGTAATTTAAAAGAATTTTTTCTTCAGTTACAAAAGGAATAGGTGCTCACGAAACACGATTCTGGGAAACAAAGGAGAAAGAGGCAGCGAGCATTTTGCGTCCTCCGTGAACCCAGCCACGGCAGGCCTCGCCGACCCTGAGGACCCGCAGCCATTCTGAGGCATATGCATGTGGCCATAAACCCTGGTGGTCCCCGCGACAGGCCGTGGAGCCTGCCCCCCGTGACCTCGTCACGGCTGCTCAACCCACACAGCCAAGCCCAGGAGGACGGCTGGGCCCGTTTCTCACCTTTGTAAGAGACGTGAGGATGGATACCTCTTATCTTTATGCATAAACCTTTCCTTGCTCCCCCGGGGAGACCCCTAGAAGTGGGGTCCCAGCTCAAAGCCCAGGGCACTCTCACATGTCTGAGGTAGCTACCCCAAATATGGCCCCTCAGAACCTTCCAAAGCCCCACCCGATGTCA
>NW_011494651.1:1756867-1761174 GCF_000754665.1 Bison bison bison | reverse complement strand
TTTTGTATTTATTTGGCTGAGCTGTGCAGCACGTGGGGATCTGGTTCCCTGACCAGGGATCAAACCCGCACTTCCTGCACGGGAGCACGGAGTCTTAAGCCCTGGACCACCAGGGAAGCCCCCCAAGGCACACCTTTAAATGGCCCGAACGGAAGCTGCCCCAGACCCTCCGCAGCTGGACAAAGATGCCCCAGAAGGGTGCCGGGCACTGACACCCGCGTTCACGACGACTCATGGAGGTGAACAGTGGTAATGACGGGTGGTGGCACGTTCCCCCCGAGAAGCAGCAAGCCCAGGGCTGACCTGTCAGGAACCAGCCGCTGCAGGGAGAGGGGAGGCCAGAGGGTCCTGCACCTTGTCATCACCCCCTGGAGGGGACCCTGGGAGCTGTGACAATGTGGGGGCAGGAGCGGGTAGGAGATCTGTGAGTCAGAAGTATCTTCACTTAGAATGTACGGAGGGCCCCCTGCCCATGACACCCAACGGATTGATGGATCCTGCCTCTTACACCCAGTGATGGGTGAGGAATGGGCCCCACGCCGCCCGCGGGCAGCTAGACTCGCCATTCTTCCTGGCCGGGACCCCTGGAGGCCACGTGGTCCTCCCACAGCCTGGCATCCCCTGACGTCCGCACTCTCAGGCTGCTCCTCGGGCGTCACTGCACCGTTTGTGACGAGGTGTGGCTCCACCGGTCCCAGATTCATCCTAAAAGGGAATGTGGCTGGTGGAGGCGGAAAAAGAAATAAACCCTCTCGCTTCTCCAGGAGCCTGGACTCCCGGCCGCCATGGTGACCTGCTGGCTTGTGCCCGGTGCAGAGCCTGGGCAGTCGGCACTCGGCCTTCTCTTCTTCCGTTTTGGTCTCCGGATTCCATTTCATTCATTCATGAAACATTCCCCAAGAGCCTGCTCCGTGCCAGGCTGGTGATTTTGGCCCGTCCTTCCCGAAGCACCCAGTCTCCCAGGGCAAGGCGTCTGTGGGCAGTAGGCATGTGGAGAGCAGGGAGGGCTTCCAGGAGGAGGCAATTCTGCACCGCAGTCTGGAGAGGTGGGGGATGACGCCGTGGAGGGGGCAGAACAGGTTGCTGGGGGCCTCTCGAGTCCCACCAACAGGACACTGGACTGCAGCCAGGAGCTGGACGCAAGCCTGCGGGATGGGCACCGGGGCAGAGGCCCACGCTGCAACAGCCTGCTCTTGGGTGGGCAAGACAATGGACGCCGTCTTGCGGCAGGGAGGAGGGTGTCTGGGAAATGCTGGACGCCAGCAGAGCTGGAAGGGCAGTCCGGGTGTGGTGGGAAGGGGAGCTGAGGATGACAGGGGCAGGGCAGCAGCTGCAGGGACATCCCCCAGGAATTTTAGGAGGGAGAGGAGACGGGTGTGGTCACAGCAGAGGAAAGTCCCCATGGAAGCCACCCAAGGTCAGGCCCAACATGGCGCCCGGTCCAGGCAGCCCGGCGTCTCTCGTCTAGTTATAGAGCAGTCCCAGATCCACGCCAGGAAATGCACCTTCTTTCTTCTGCCCGACACTGTGGTCTTGGCTGTCCCCCTCCCATGGGCCTTCCCTACTCTGACCAGCCACCTTTCTGATGGGCCACCTCCCAGACCCCGAACGCAGCTGTGGGCAGAGTGTCAGCTCTGAGGTCTAGGACACTGGCTGGTCTGGCTCGGGTGCCACCATCTAGCTCTGCAATGAGGGCTCAGCCTCCAGAACTCAGTTCTCTGGCTGGTGGCACATCAAGGTTCCGTGAGGTCGCCCCGATAACCGATATCAGGGCCTGGCACACAGAGGGGCTTCACGCATGGGTGCTCAGCGGCGTCTGGGGGTCTCCGGGCTTGGGGGGGGCTGAGACGGGAGACGGCAGTGCAGCCAGCCAGGGGAGCCCGCCGCCCGCCGTGAATCACCACGCCAGGCTTTATAATTATCTGGGCACTTAGGCTCTTTCTTTTCCTCCCACTTCCCTGGGGAAATTCCCTTCATTTCCTCCATCATCCCTGGCTCCCTCTGTGTCTAAATCAACCTTACCCCGGGCAGCAGGCTGCTCCTCCAAGCTCTCGCCCTCGGCCTACTTTACTGGCGAGGGCGGGCTGGGGTGCCAAGAGGCAGGGGCTACTGGGGTGCCATCTTTGCTCAAACTGAAGCTCCATTCCTACCCTGGACAGAAAACTGAAGGCGCCACCCCCTCCCCTTAAGCTGCAGCGACTGCGTCCCCGGGGCCCATGGGCTGCTGCTCCCATCGCCATGATCTGTCGGCAAACCCAGGCAGCCTCGGGCAGGGGCTTCCACGGTCCCTCGGCTCAGACGACGACGAGGAAACACTGACGTGCGGGCAACGGGTTCTGGGAGCGGGTTCCAGGTGACCTCAAGGAGGTCGGGCTGTCCCTACTCTCTGTGAAGCCGTGCTGGGGGAGGGTCAGCCCCTCCGTGGGTCTCTAACAGCCTGCTCGTTCTTGGCGAGGGTGTGGGGTGGGTGCTGTTCTGATGCCACCTCCTGCGTGCATCCAGCCCTGACCCCGATTCTCACCGAACTTCCAAACGACCCCAGCACGTGGCTGTTGTGTGTGTTCAGTCGCTCAGTCGTGTCCGACTCTGTGACCCTATCGACCGTAGCCTGCCGGGCTCCTCTGTCCATGGAATTCTCCAGGCAAGAATACTTGGGTTGCCATTCCCGTCACCAGGGCATCTTTCCGACCCAGGGATCGAACCTGTGTCTCCTGCGTTGCAGGCGGATTCTTCACCACTGAGCCAGCAGGGAAGCCCAACCCCTAAGTAACTTAAATATGTATTCATTGTTTTAACACTATCCTTGAGAAGTAGAGAAGGGGGATAAAAAAAAGAAGCAAATGTAGGAAAAAATATGGGAAACCTATTGAAAATCTGTCCATTTTACAGATGGGGACACAGAGGCCCAGGGGGCAAAGCAGTCTGCTCAGACCACCCAGAAACCGCTCCCTGCCGCCCTCAAGACTCTGCTCCCCATCATGAGCTGAAAAGTCTCCCCGGTAGAGCAGTGAGCAGGACCAAGCAGGGGCCAGCCCCTGAGGCACCTGTGACATGTCACAAGAAGTGAGTGGGCGCTGAGGGGTCTCATGGGAGGAGCCAAAGCACCCATTGGGCAGGGTGGGCAGAAATGTCCCCAAGAAGTCACCCACCGTCTCCTGTGAGAGGAGGAGGTGAGGAGGCCAGGGCTTCCACCAGGGCACCGAGCGGGGCCTGGGGCAGCAGCCACGGAGCAGCCCTGGGCGAGCTCTTCACAGGTACCCAAGCATCGCCGCTCTCCCGGGCTCCTCACCGGGCTCCCTGGAGGAAGAGCCGGCTGGGTTTCTTTATAAAGCTGGATTGCATTTTCTGCCCACATTTCTGACCTCCGGAAACCTCTCGGGTAGTTTTCCAGAGCCCTCTGGATTCCACCGGGGGCACGATGCATGCCTCTGCTCACTGCGTTCACAGCCAGGCCGCTGGGCACCAGGCAGATGCCAGGAGGAGCCTAGCGGGCACAGCTGCACAGGCCCCTGGCCGCCCGCAGCCCAGCTGGGCCTCCCTGTCATGGGTCCGTGGGCTCCGGCTGGCTCTCGGTCTCTCAAATTTGATCTCTGGTCAAATTCCATGGCTCTTTCCTTTTAAAAAAAAAAATAATAAATAAAATCCCTCTTTGAAAACAAACAAAAATCCCAGAACAGACTCCAGAAACGCTGGCCTTGCCGCAGCTTCATTTTCTCATTCTTTCTCTTTCGTTTTTGGCATCACAAGGACTGGAGGACAGTTCACCCCCGTCACTTCACAGAGGGGCAAACTGAGGCCCAGAGGGGCAAAGGGGCCCCTTCGAGGTCCCCGGGTGACTCCCTGGCACAGCTGGGGCGGGAACTGGGGGTACCCGACTCAGGTCCAGAGTCTGAGCCCCGGCAGCTGCTGGCCCCGTGGGAGAGGTGGTGGGTCTGAGCCTGTTAGGACGAGAGCCGCCGCGGCCCTGGGCAGGGCTCCGGGCACTCACCCTGAGGAGGGATGCCCGCCTGGACGTGCAGGCCTGGGCCACCGGGCCTCTTGGCACAGGAGAGGCCAGCACTCAGTAAATGCGGGAAGAAGCCCCTGCCGGGGTGAGGGGGAGCCCCGAGGAAAGCAGGCTGGCTCTAATGGAAACCAGTCCGAGGGCCAAAGGCAGCAGGACCCCCGCCCCCCGGTTTCCATGGGGACGGAGCCGGGAGGTGGAGTCCTGGCAGGCTCACCGCAGCAGATGTGGCCTGTGCAGGGCTGGCGCGGGGCGGCGGGAGGGGCGGCACTGGGCGGCAGGGCCCTGGGACGTGGCAGGCCCA
>NW_011494651.1:1754390-1756636 GCF_000754665.1 Bison bison bison | reverse complement strand
GCCTCGCGGAGGGCACCCGTGCTTGCTGGGACACGGGAGACATAGGAGCTGGGGACAGACCCCCGGGCGTGGCTCCAGCCCCTCCAGCCAGTGAGTGGGTGCTCCACAAGGCCTGCTCCACCTGGTCCCTGGACGGTGCCGCTGGTCCCCTTCCTGAGCCTCGAGCTGACCCCGACTGCTCTGCTGGGTGCCCTGGAGAATCAAGTGGGTGCTGAGCCGCCCAGGGACACAAGGAAGCTGCGGGGTCACTGGCAGAGCACTGGGGAGGTGGCCACTCGAACGGGGACTGAGTAACAGGGTCTCTGACACCAGACGGAGCCCCTGTTCACTTGCAGAGAGATGGTTTCCCTGAGCTCATCCCCCCCACCCCCGCACTCGGCGCTCTCCAGCAAGAGCCCTTCACACTGGGACCCAGGGCAAGCCGTGGGGCATGCAGGCCCCAGCTGTGCCAGTGACACCCTGCTACTGACCGACCTGGGAACCCTAAGATCAGGTGGGCGCGTCTCCACGGGAGAGACTCAGGGTCCCTCACACGTCCAGTGGTGCCTGCAACAAGCCCCACGGAGAAAAATCCCAGGCTCCTGGTCTACACCACCGGCTCCCGGCATGATGGAAGGGTCTGGGCTTGGCACAGAGCAGAAAAGACCATCTTGAGAATGCTGGAACCTGCAAAATGGTCTTGCCTGTTTGGGGGTTTTACAGCATCTCCCAAAGGTTCGACTTGCAGTTGTCTGATCACCTCGGCCTACAGCCTCACGCTTTCCCGCTCTGGGCTGGGGGGACACCAAGATAAAGGGTGACCATGGCTCCCTTCCTCCCACCCCTCGCTGACACGCCGTGCGTCGTCCACGCCGGGCCAGCAAACGACAGAGGCCTGGAGCCTCATCCAGCCGGGCGCTCGGGGGCGGCGGCAGTCCAACCCGTGGGCCTGAGATCCTAGAGAAACGGCAGCTCAGGCAGAGACAGGCCAAGGGCTCCCAGATCT
This sequence comes from Bison bison bison, assembly GCF_000754665.1. Lineage (NCBI taxonomy): Eukaryota > Metazoa > Chordata > Mammalia > Artiodactyla > Bovidae > Bison > Bison bison. Next base: position 1,755,651 of record NW_011494651.1, on the reverse strand, counting down.
GCCACCGTCATATGGTCCCCAGGAGGGGAAAAACAGAGGCAAACCCCGACTCTCCCTGGGGCAGGCCAGGGGACAGGACCTCCTGGTGACCGGCGTCCAGGGAGAGCCCCCCGAGGTCAGCACCCATGAAGGGGACCCCGTGCCTGGCTGTCCCCAGCTGGCCAGGGGTGACGCTGGGTCCCGCACTCAGGGACCCGGGTTTGAGGGCAGGCTCTGTTGCCTGCTAGCCGTGTGACTCTGGGCACGTTCCTTGGCCTCAGTGAGCCTCAAGTTTTCTCAGAGAACCGTTAACAGCCACCTTCCACGAGGGCAGGGAGGGGGGCATCCTGGCTGTGCCCTCTCCTGCCACCAGAACAGCACTAGCCCCTGCTGGCTCTGATCAGATATTGAAACAAGATGAAATCGAACAGATTCCATTTAAAAATAGATGTTTAGAAGAACGGATTAAAGTCCTCGGCCCTAGGGAGTTCCCTGGTGGTCCAGCGGTTAGGATTCCATACCCCACGGTGGGGGACATGGGTTCAATCCCTAGTTGGGAAACTAAGATCCCGTAAGCTGGGCGGAGTGGCCAAAAAAATACTGAATTTTTTTTTTTTTTTAAAAGAAACAAGGACTTGACCTTGGGCCTGGCACTCAGTAGGTCCATGAAGGTCAGCTCCCCCAACCCTAGGGAGCTCACTCTTATTTGCCAACTCAGACGTGTGCTGGCCTCTCATGTCGGGGAGACAAGGGTGGACCCCGACCCTCAAGGCAGAGAATCTCTGCCCCTTGAGTCCCCCCTCCACGGGTCCTGCCCCAGCCTGCCTCGCTCACCCTCCCCGGCAGCTGGATGTACCTGACCTTCGTGGCACGGCCGAGGCGGTGGGCCATGGTGGCGGGCCAGGCTGCCAGGGCCGGGAGCCACTACCCAGAGGCTGCTTCGCTGGGCCTCCCGTGGGCACTGGTCACAGGCCGGGCAGGAATACCAGGACCGGAGCAGAGCCCTTGAAGCTCACGCACCCATCCACCATCAGGGCCGAGAGTCTCCCAAGGGCTGGTGCAGGGCGACTTACGAGTGCGTGTTCACAGCGACAAGGGCGCCGGCTGAGGGCACCCTGTCCACACCGCCGAGCACCCACCACGGCCGCTGGAGGCCTCCGGCGCCACGTCGGGGGCGCTGCTGCCTGGACCCGGCACGGTGGGCCCAGGTGCGACTCCTCGTCCCTTCGAGTTCAAGGAAGCAGCACGCCCGGGAGGCTCGGGGGGGCGGGAGTGGCGGGGG
>NW_011494651.1:1749330-1754190 GCF_000754665.1 Bison bison bison | reverse complement strand
ATTCACGGCAGGGGACATGGCCTGCTTCCACAAGAAGCCTGTGGGTAGGACATACCCTCTGCCTCCAGGTGGGGAAACTGAGGTTGAGAGGGGCAGGTGGCTCCCCAAGCAGCCAGGCCCCACGCTCCTCCCGCGAGGCCGCAGCCTGGGATGAAGCAGGCTGGCTGCAGCTTCCAGGCAAGACCCCCACTTGCTACCTCTGACCACGCCCCCAGGCCAACGCTGTCTCCCCCACTTCAGAGATAAGAGAATGGAGGCCTGGCCGCAAGAACCGTTCTTATTGAGGCCTTTTCTACTTGAAGGCAGGCTGGGGGTTCACAGCATCTCATCAGATCCTGCCCCCAGTCCCCGCTGTGTTCCTGGTGGGGAAACAGTTCGCCTGGGCTCCCGGGTGTGCGCTCAGGGCCCAGAGCCTGGCACACAGGTGTGTGCACACACAGGAACACACGCACACACATGCAGACCTGCACAGAAGGCCGGCCCTGCCACCCGCTTCCGGGAGGAGGGGGCTGGCTGCAGGACGCGCGCCCCCCGGGCCCCCCGGCCGCTCCCGCCCTCGCATGCCTTCCCGGGCCCGGTCCTGGGCCTGCCCCGCCGCCATTTCCTCTCCTGGGCTGGAGGCCCAATGCCAGTCCTCCGGGTCTGCAAATGGCCGGCGTCCGGAACGGCCTGCGGCTGCGAGGAGACTGTGGGTGCCTGACCCGGGCCCAGAGCGCAGCCACGGGCCTTCCTTCACTCGCTAGTGCCCGGCACCTGGGGCCTGTCCACCCAGCACCAGAAGAACAGCCCACCCACTGGGCAGCGAACGCCCAGCCAGGCGTCTTCCGGGGTGGCCCAGAGACCTGGACCCCCCGTGTATGCACTCACGTTACAGCACCACCGAGCACGCACACACAGGCCAAGGGACACGGATGTTCACACCATCACTTAACGCAGAAGGCACGCAGGCTTTGGAGGCCTGCAGGCCTGTGTTCACATCCACCCGAACGCACATTATCCAGCTGAACCTCTAAGGCTCATCCCCTGCAGAAATGACCCCACTGTGCAGGCACTTCTGAGACTCAGAAACAAACCAAGGACGAACAGGACATATGAGGTGCTCTCTGTGAAAAGTGTTGAGGCAAGTGCTGTATCTGTATTACTGTGAGGCAGGGACACTTACTGCTCCCATTTTACAGATGAGGAAACTGAGGCCACAAAAAGGGGAAATAACTCACCCTTGACCTTGATCAGCAGAGCCAGAAAATCAAAAGGACTCAACTTGAACCCTGGCCATGAGTTCCGAGGCTCATGGTCTCCGCCACCCTCCTCTTCCAGACGGGAAGAAGCCTGGCGTGGAGCACGAGGCGGAGCATCGTCATGGCGACCATGCCTACTACCACCGTCCATGCTCTGACGCCATCCCTCTGAGGCTCTGACCCTGGTATCGGGATGTCTCGTTGGGCCTCATCTTTGAGAGCCCCAGACCAGCGCCACATCCATGGTGGCTGATGCTAAACCCAGTTCTGATGCCCTCTGCAAAGACCACCATGGGAAAGGACAAAGTGGTTAAAAAAATGACCCCGAGAGCGCAGCTGCTGCAGAAAGCAGCTCCCAACCCACTCTGGTAAATATCATCAACATCTCACTTTTCCTATTATTCCCCCACATCTCCGCCAACAGGTATGTTCCTTCAAACAAACAAGCCACAACAAAGCCCTTCTGCTGACCCACGGAACGGCGTCAGGAGCATTCGGGACACGGCAGAGGGAGCACCCGGATCTCACCAAGCACAGCACGCACTTGGGCGAGCTGCTCTCGGCCAGGAAGAGCCTCCGAGGCTGCAGCGCCCGAGTCCGGAATTCAGACTCGAAGAAGCAAACATTTAAAGATAAGGAGAAGCTGGAGAAAAAGAGCCCTCAGAACCGATTACATCATAATGCGAGCAAATTCACAAAATAAACAGTTATCATCATTTGCAAATTATCATGGCTGTAAAACCGCTCTGCCCTCACGTGTGCTGATATGGACCAATAAATTCTGCACTTTATCTTGGTTAGATAATTTTTTTTTAAGTTTACAGCTACTCTTTGTAGCTAACCTGTTGAATTTTTTTTTAGCTTGGATTTAGATGTATCTTTAGACCACGTGAAATAGTTATCATCTGGTTTTTCAGAAGCTTCTCAAAATAATTTTTATGAATGTCTACATAGAACAGTGAAAGGTTTAATTTTTTTATATAGAAATTATAAAGATGTTAAAATCAAAAGTCCCAAACCCCATCATTTTTAATATAAATTACTGTTAGGCTATTCATGATGCAAAAGATAACAATTGGTAATTAAAACATCTGAGGTCCTTTGACATAGGGTATTTGGAGTCTTAAAAAGGTGCAGATGAAGAGCAAATTTTAAATTAAATTTTAATAAGACGATGGTTGTTCTGCTACCAAATGTTTCAGGGGATCAGAAGATCATTTAATACGACTGCTTTGATGTACAAAGGCAACTTGTTTATTTTGACCTCAGTTCTTCGAAATTGTCGACTCCACAATTGAAATATGCTGTGTGTTCCAACAAGGACCCGGCAGTCATAATGACAGACCAGCCCATCTGTGCTGTGAGAATGTATAATTTCAGTCTATAGTGGAATTTATATAGAAGCGATGATGTGAAAACTGCTATGTGCGGTACTTTCTTAAAAAAAAAATACTGCTGAGAAGTACTGGGTGCCATGGAGAATGCTGATATTTTCGCCTGATTAAAACAACAACAACAACAAAAGATTCTGTGGAAATTTACTGACTTGGGAGAGGTACAGTGTGATTCCCCAAATTAAAAAATGAAGATGATAATTCATCACATATTACTATCCCAACTATACAAGGTGTAGGCTGGAAAATGTGTTATTCATATACATTAAAACCATTAGATGAACATAATCTCGGTGGAAAATACCACTTTAGAATGAAAATGCTCATTTATGAAAATTAATTGATTTTATGCTACTTGCGCTACCTTGTCCAAAAAGAAGATGAGTTAATGCTCAGGAAATTTGACTATCACTCTAGGATTTAGAATTAAAGGCCTATTCATCTACATTTAATTACAAGAAAGTTATAATTTTATCATATAAAATTTTTTTAAAATGAGCAATGGGCAGCTATTAAAAGCATAAATTCTTTAAGAATGACCAACCTTCCTCTCCAGTAACCCGCAGCCACCCTCTCTGGACCGTGGACTCTCCTGCCTCTAGAATTTGTTGCCCTGTTTTTCCCGATTACTTTCGTTTTGTCACCAGTTTTCATTTGGTGCTTGCTAAATATTTGGGTGGAATGATCTTCCAGCTTCCAGCAGCAGAATGTGGCTGTCACCATCAGGAAAATGTTTTAATTATCTCTGCTCCGTGCGCCTGTCTCTGCAGCCCCAAATCCTCCAGGAGCGACTGCTGTCGGATCTCAGAACAAAAGCAGCCGCAGACGCTTCTCGCGTGTGCCGAGCTCCGTTCAGTATTTGGTGGTGTCTGCTCCAGCCGGCTGCTCAGGCCTGCACGAACAGGACCCCCACGCCTCGGAACCAGGAAAACAAAAACGCATTCACGTGGGAATTTTCCTCTCGGTTGCAATTTAGAACTTTCGGGGCCTGATTTTCCATTTTCCATAAATCAAGACCCTGGCTGCTGCCCCTCCAACGTGGGGAAACCAGGCTGTGTCTGCGGGCGCTTTGTCAGCCTGCCAGAGGGTGGAGGCGAGCTCAGAGCTGAACTCGGCAAAGCCCACCTTCTAAATGGAAAGGTTCCGGGCCCGACGGATAGACTCCGATGGCCACAGGGCCAAGCTCCTGGATGGCAGGGCCAGCGTGGTCCGGGAGCTCAGAGGCCTTCCAGGTCTCACTCCCCATCCTGCTGGCCAGGGCTCAGACCCCAGACAGTCAGGATGTCTCGGTCACAGCTCTGCCAGTTGGGGACCAGGGCAGGATCGGGGCACAGGCAGGCCCTGGGATCACTCAGGGCCCCAGAGGGTCGACCGGGTGGACGGGCCCACGTGCGCCCCACGAGCCGTCCATGGGCAGGGTGGATAGGAGCCGGCATAGCAATGTTAGCTGGAACCCCTGGCTTAAATAAGTGCTTAGAAAACAAAGCCCAAAACAACCTACGAGATCTTCCCACACTAAGCTGAGAGCTGAAAACAGCTTCCTTTTCTTACCCTCCCCAAAAATAAAATAAAATAAAAGGGAGAAAGAAACTGGATCGCTAAACTGTGGATATGGCAGCATTAAAGACGCCGGACAAAATGAAAGGGCCTCTGTTTCTCAAGGCAGAATCCAGCCTCCCGTGTGCCCGCCTGGCCCTGCCTTCTGAGGAGTTGGCTGGGGAGACCGTGGATGTTTCTGGTGTTTTTTCCCTTTGCCACTCCTGGTGTGGCCAAAAATTAAAATTATCAGAACAACAATAATGAGATCTCCCCCCTCCAAAAATAAAAATGAAAATAAAACTGGTACAAGTGAGCATGAAAGAGTAAGGCCGTGCCTATTAATACCTCCCGAAACATTCGTTCAAATTATAATTGAACATGCAGCTACTGTGAAATAACAAACATTCATTTTTATTGTGATTTCAAACGCCCTGTAGCTTTGGATCTTAAAAATAAATGGGTTTGGCTTCTGCCTCTTCCCTGCAGTTTTTGGAAGGGCTTACTTCACTGAAGATGGTGGGGGTGGGGGGGGTGGGGATCTGAAATAGGATTTTGAATTTCGGGTAACCAATTAGAGAGAAGCAAACGTAGCAGGCACAAGATGGAGAGCCCCCAGCTCATCTCCAGCGCGGAGAGGACTGAAGAGGAGGGAGACTTACCGGGCGCAGGAGGACGGAGAGCTGGTCCAC
>NW_011494651.1:1746712-1748976 GCF_000754665.1 Bison bison bison | reverse complement strand
GAAGGGGGCGGCCGCGGCGTCTGGCCACTGCGAGGCCGGCCCGGGGAGGACGCGGGGGGCCGGGCTGGTCCGGGCGCCAGCCCTCCCCGTGGACAGGCGGCGCGGCCCCGGGCGCCATGTTGCGGGAGGCCCGCCTGGCTGGCCGGCTCGGGGGATAGAGGCCGCATTGTTCCCGGCCTGGGGGCAGGCGGCAGCCAGCACCCCGGCCAGGCTCCCGGGGGCCCCCCAGAGCAAGCCCCCTCTAGCCGATGCCCTCGCAGCCGCACCACCGCCCCGAACCCCAGCTCTGGGTCCCAGCGGCCACCAAGCCCCAGGCAGGCCATGCAGCCCTTCCCAGCCTCAGTTTCCCCATCAGTACCCGGGCTGGGGTCTCGGCTCCGGCCACTCGGGGCTGCCGTGATGACACAGTGAGGAACGCTCAGCCTGGCCACGATGAGGGCCCGTCACCACACCCCACCCAGACCGCCACAAACCCACGGGTCTCACCCGGGCAAATCCAGCACAGAGAGGTATGGCCACCCGGGCCGGGTCAGTGGGCCTGAGGCGCTAAGAGAGGCACTTCCACCTGGAGAACTATCAGACCCTCAGGCCTCTCTGTGGGCTCCGGGCCGTGAACGCGTGGCCGGCCGGTCCACCCGGTCTCTCCTTTGGGCCTTTCTGTGGCCCAGAACTGAGGCGATGACCACCTGGCTGTCCCCCCGCAGGGCGGGCCAGCAGGCTGTGTGTGTGGGCAGGGCCCCCAGGCAAGCAGAGCCAGCTCTGGGGGCAGAAGGGACGGCGTGCAGGGACGGAGGCCAGGCCGCCACGGCCGGAGTTTGCTCAGGGGTCCCCGGGGCGGCTCCCCTGGCTTCCAGGCCTTTCCGTGGACCGAGCTCCTGCTGCACCCCGGCTGCCTGGAGTGTGTTTTAACACCGCTTTACAGTTGCATGAGACAGCCGTGCCCGGGGCACAGGCACAAGAAGGGGAGCGAGAAGGAAGCGGCGGGAGGAGCCCGCTGGTCCTTGGGCTCTGGGCTCACGCACATGGCCACGTGACCAGCTCACCAGCTGATGCCAGAGACAAAGCAGGTAGGATTCCAATGCCACGCGCCTGACCAGGAACGCCGGGAATTCCATTCCAGGAACCGCGTGGCATGGCTGCCAACAGCCTGGGCCCGGGAGGAGAGGGTCCCCCGTGCTCTGTGGGGGAAGCCACGGAAAACTGCAGGTGGGGGGGGCCGCCCCAACAAGGCAGAGGAGGCAGAACCTGGGTTAGGGCGCCCCTCCCCCACTGGGCACACACAGCACCCCCAGAAGTGCCCAGCTGGCCACCCAGGAGATCAAGGCCTCCGTCCCCAAGGCCTGTGGGTCCGCATGGGGCTCAAGACCCAAGAGAGCAGCCAGGCCCGAGCCAGGCCCTTCCGGGAGGGATCCCAGTGCCACGAGGTTTGGCAACATCGCCGCCATGCTGGGGTCAGAATTATCCATAAGCCCTTCTCCTCCCGGGAGCCTGGGGAGGGCCCCGCAGGTGACATGCACGCCCTCGGGCATGCTCAGGACACACGTGTGGCCCTGCAGGCCAACACCTGCGTGTCCGATGCCTGCTCACGCCTGCGTGGAGCCCAGGGCTGTGACGTGATGTGCAGCCCACCAGAGCATCTCTCACAGTTAAAACATATGGAAGACAAGCCCTGGCTCCATCATTTCATTATAATTTAAAATGTAATTATAAAAGGCTGATTTGAATGTAAATATCGCTCTTAAACACATGAAAGGCGAATCTAGATTTAAGAGCCCCAAATCAGCAGGTAATATTTCAGCTAAACTTCCCAACCATCTCAAATCCTAGAATTTAAGGAAGGGTGATTCACCTAAAAACCTGGCCCCAGCGTCGGAAACCGAAGGCAGCAGAGACAACATGCTTCCCCCCACCCACCTTAAGGGGAAATTCCATTACTCCAAAAACAGAGAGAGAAACTTTGGGCTTTGCTCTGGAAGCCCCATGCACACATTTTCTAACCACAACTGCCAGGCTCATTTAGCGATAATAACCACCGCCCCTGCTGGCCACATCTCTGCTCAGAAAACCTCTTAGCCACTGATTCACAACAGTAGGCCCGGCCAGCAGATTTACCCATCCACAGGATTTCTGAGCCGTCCCTAAAGGCAAGACTCCTGAATCCAGAGTCTTGAAACAACACAATTCCATCCAAAATTTCACAGGAAGACTTTGCAGCCTTTTACTTGCAAAACCCTTCTCCAAAAAAAAAAAAAGTAAATAAAATC
>NW_011494651.1:1741161-1746506 GCF_000754665.1 Bison bison bison | reverse complement strand
CTATTATAGGTGCCCCCTGCCCCTGACCCCACCCCCACCCAAAGAGAACTCTTCATTACATTTTGGGGGGGGGGCGTTAATGCAGAAAGTGAAACAGACCCCATTTAAGAGGTTCCAGGATTTTTTTTTTTTAAAGATGCAACAGTAGGTTTGTTTTGTTGACCTTTAAAAAAAAAAAAAAATCCTCATTTTTGAAGCCAGATAATATAATTTGCCAACAGTCTTTTGGGTAAAGAGGAAACCCTGCTGCTTACCCTGATGGGGGCCACTCCCTCTCCTGCTCTTCACCCACCAGACCGAGCACCCCTTAAGCCAGTAGGGGTCTGGGCCAATGGCCCCCCACACCAGGAAAACTGGTGCCCCAGTGTTCCCGTCACAAGCCCCAGCCTGATCTGTTCCTCCCGGGGCCCCTCATATGAGCCTGGGATCCGGGCCTCGCTTCCCAGGCCACCTTCCTAGCTGCGGCGAAGCTGGACCTTGATCAGGAACCCGGGTCAGCAACATGAGCCCCACTTGAGCCGCAAGGCAGGGAAAGGGGAGGTGGCTCAAGAGCAGGCCTCCAAGTAAAAGTCTGTTCGTTCTGTTAGTTCAGAGAACATCCATCCAGCAGGAACCCTGGGCCAGGCCTGTCCAGTCGGGGAGGGTGTTGAGGGGCCTATGTGTGGCTTCGCCAATTCAGGCCAGACTCTCTGATAAGCTGCTGGCAGATTCCAAGTTCATCGGACGACGCGATTTGGGGAGAAGTAAGGGACGCCGGAGAATCACAAATACTGTCCAAGACTGGCTCTTGATGGCTTTCCTTTCACCCCCACCCCCGCAAGGACCCTTCTTCCTCCAGTCCACTTCCGTCCTGCGACCCACCCCCCAGCAGACAACGGCCAGCCAGGCCTGGCCCCAGCGAGGCTGCGTCCAGCCCACGGTCCAAAGCCTGGCTGCCTTTCCGCTATGTGCCAACAGGCCCCTGCAAGCGGCCTTTCAGAAGAAATCACAGAGGGGGAGAAAATAAACTTGTGAAAGTTTAAACGCCACTCAGTAAAGAAAGCCAGACATTCCCACTGAAATTCCCCAAGAATCACAGGTCAGGGGACTCTTTTTTTTTCCTTTTCTGTACATCTCGTCCCTGACTGAGTTCTCAGGGCCTGCGATGCCGAGCCACCGGGACACCGGTCGGCCCTGAAAATAAATATTTCATATAAAAGGTCCATTGTCTTTGCTCAGAGACAATTGTTGCTTTTTCTCTCTTCTCGGCTCCGTAACATCAGCAAGCAGGGCCGATGCCATCTGGGGTTCTTTCTTGTTCTGACAAGATGTTTTGAGAAAGGGCAATCTTTCTGGGTCTTCCTGGATGGTCAGCTAAGAGATAAAGCTCTCTTAAAGCAAGCATCTTCGTAAAGGCACGTTCGTATGGGGTCAAAGAACAATTAGCTTGTCAGAGTGATGAAGCCCCATCAAACTGCCAACCTGAACTGCAGACAAGGACGACCAGCGGCTGGCGTGGGCACCCTGGACGCCTGGGTCAGAACGTCTGCCCTTATCTCTCCCTGGTCAGCCCCCCAGGGTCAGCTCCCTTGTGAGTGCCATCCTTGAGGAGGTTCCACTCTTAAAAGGTGCCTAGGAAGGGGCACCTCCTCCGTGAGCACGTGCCTAAGCCAAGCCTCCATGACGAGGAGGGCGCTGGCTCGGGAGCTCCTGGTCGTCCACCTTGGAATCACCAAGGTTCACTTTCACTATGGGCAGGGTGGGGGGAGGGGTGTGTCGTGAACGCCCCGGTGTCCTTTCCAACGAAACCAAAACTAGCTTCCCTGTTTCTTAGAAGCTCAAAAATATAATAACAACTAGCAATAAAAATGGCGATTACCATTTACAACGAAGACAATTACAACGACAGCCATTTATGGCGTCCCTGTCACGTGCCCCAACTGGGGTTTGTGGAAATAACCTCGTCTAAACCTTCCCAAGGACCCTCCGAGGCCTGGGCTCTTATTCCTGTTCTAGAGCGTGGACTGCAGTCCCGGGAGGGGACAGGACTTGTCCAGGGCCCCACGGCGAGCCATGGGCAGGGGGCTGGGTTGGAGCGGCCCGGCCGTGCCCGCACTTGGCAGGGTTACTGCAGAGGCGGCTCTGTGCTCCCTGAACACGCAGAAACGCCCTCCTGAGAACAGCCAGGCGTGCTGGTTTGAAGATGTTTCCTTGCCTGGTCCGTGGGGCTTCCTTCCTTCCCCGAGCGTTGTCCCTCACCGAGGGCACACGTCGGTCACCCTGGACACCAGGGAACACCTACCCACCCAGGCAGAGAGCCCATCAGGGTGGGCAGAGCCCTTGCGCCCCTCCCTGGGCCCCACGGGACGCCTTCCCATCAGGCTTCGTCCACACCAGGATGAAGATGGGAGCAAGTGAGACCCGTTCACGGCATCAAGCACAGCTGGGTGCAGACTCCAGGGACCCGAATGTCCCCCCTGTGGCAAAGCTTCCCGCTGGTCCTGCTGAGCAGAGCAGGATGCTGTCTGTACCTGTTTAGGCAGCAGGGAGACCTGACTGTGGGCGGGGGCTAGTCACCACCACTGCCCGTACTGGGCAGCCGGTGCCACCTGCACCCTGGAAACCCCCCGGGCCAGAATCGGGGGCCTCGAGTGGCCAGAGGTGGGGCATGGCAAAGACTCAGTGCGGTCCAGGGGGCACTCTGGGCCTGGCCCTGGTTGTAAACAAAAACAGGAGTGCCAGGGCCACCCTCCCGCCAGCCCACTGCAGTCCTTAAGACCCTGTCCCCTGCTTAGCACATTCTTCCCCTAAAACCCCACGAGAAAAACCAGGCAGGCGCCAGTTTCATTTTCCGAACTTTGTGTCACCTACACATCCTCAAAAATGCATTTTCTCTGGATGAGACCGCCCCATGTGGTGAGAAGACCGCCCCGCGTGGTGAGAAGACCTCCCCACATAGTAAGAAGCCCCTGGCCGGGACTCGGGTCTCCATGAAGAGTCTCCAGGGTATCGGGCTGGCCCTAAGGACAAGGACAAAGGCAGGACAGGACGGCATGGTGCCAAGGCAGGGCCTCCCTCCGTGGGGCCGGCCCGGCTGTTGGCTGTGGCCTCTCAGCCCCAGTGCATCCCCTGTGCTGGGGGCTCACGTGGGGCGGGCACTGGGCCCCTGGAGCTGGATGAACAGTAGCCCCCAGCTGAGTGGCCCTGAGGGTGCCTCCTCGGATGCTGAGGCCTCTCCGTGCTCCCAGTGTCTGGCCCGTGGGCTCTCAGAGGGAGCTACCAACGCCCCTTGTTTTGGGGTCTGCTTTAACCGCGGGGGATGCCCAACAGTCTGAGCAGAAAGCCACACCATGCTTGCCCATCCTGCGCTATACTACGGGTCATCTGTGGACCCAGGAAAATGTCTCCCGCATTTTACAAGCAAGGCCCCAGCGGAACCCGGGCTTTCTGTAATTACTAACCTGTCGCTGCCAACACCACGGCCAGCGTCAGCTCCTGGCCGGAGGGGCAAGCCACCCTCCATTTCTGAGATCAGTCCCCAGTGTCTCTCCCCGCGTTTCAAGGCTGCTAACTGCCTCTGATAAAGTCATAAAGACAAATTCAAAACAGGGCACTGGGGTAAAGGGCGATGGCCTAGCTATAAAGATGGCGAGGATGGCTCTACAGTGGTTCACAGAAGCAAGCCTTCAGCCTCAGGGCCAGGTGGGCAGGACCTTACTGAAACCGGCTCTTCGTTCCTCTGGGTTCTCCTCTTGGTTCTGGAAACCAGGCAGCCCTGGGAGAGGGGAGGCATGAGGCAGGCCTGGGCTACGCAGGCCTCTGTCCACGTTCCCGGAAACACAGCCTCCGAGCGCCAGCTCACAGCGCTGGGGAGTTATGGAAACAGGCCCCCCCTCCCCATTATTTTGTGGTCAAAGCACCCCGCAAGGTTGTCCAAACCACATCAATAAGATGAGGCAGGGTAAAGGGGAAATCGCACCTGTGATACGATCATATTAAAAAGCGGGTTTAATCTCCCAGTTATGGGTTTCATTTTAACAGGGTAGGTAACACGCAAGCACAAACGTGCTTCTTAAAAATCCCAAACAGCTAAACCCAACGAACTAAAATAAAATGAACACAGTGCTGCCTACAGAGACGGCCGCGGCCTCTGAAGCCCAACTTTGAAGAAATTAATTTCAGCGTTACCTTAAAACCCTGTAATTACGGCAAACATGCATTCCTTCACCCCTTTCTTGCTCCCCACAAATCCCCCAGGGCTGTGGGCTGGGCCCGTGTGTGACCCATCTATAAAGAGGGATTTATTATGAAAAGTTATGAGTTATTTTTGTTTTATGCCACCATGAACAACAGCATGCACTCGGGGCTTTCACTTCAAGGGCCAGAGCGGCCAGTCCAGGGCCGCCCTAAACCAGCTCTCCATAAACGCCTGACCAGCAGGGAGAAAATAAAACAAGAAGCAGCACTGATGGTTTAGGAAGTGAATGAAAGATTTCAGTTTTTCAAGAAAGGGCCGTGGCTTCCAAACAACCTTTCAGAACCCCTCTGATCTAAAAACTGTTGTTTTCTCTTTTCCTCGTGTTCTATTTAGGAGGCCTGCTATTTGACGTGTTCAACCAAATTCTCTCTGGCAAATGGCCGGCACACATCTGAGATTAAAAGCTGTATTTCACAAATTCCAAGTTCCAGAATTTTAACGACGGCCATGGAGTTGCTGCAAGCTGGGGCGGCTTCGGGTCCAAGATCAACCTTCCTTCCCAGGTCCCCGGGTCTGCGGAAGGCCTTCCCTACAAAAGGGCTCTTCTTAGAAATCCCTTCATCAATATTTAAATATTCACTAAGTAGCGAAAGTGAGAAATGCACTTACCGTCCTCAAGAGTCGCCTTGAACCCGATCGAGCCTGGGGCGCGCTGGTCTGCAGCTCTGCCCTTGCCGGAGGATCGCGCTCGGACGCAGCCGGCGCTGCGCTATCGCGCCCACGGCTGCACAGGCCCTGGCCCATCGGTCCGAGTTCTGGCTTCCAAAATGATTCTCCCCTTCACGCGGCGAAAGGGGCAAAGAGCAAAGCCATGCCATGTCCCACAACTCTTCCCAGGGCGGGACAGCTCCGGGACGGCGCGGGCGAAGCGCACGGCCAGGCCCCACTCCCTGGGTCCCGCACCGCGCTCCGACCGCGCCGCTCGTCCTCTTCTCGCTCCGACTTCCCCGGGTTGAACGATCGGACCAACCCGCAGAGTGACCCGCAGGACACGGTCTCCACGTCCGCGACCTGCGCCGCGAAGGACCTTTGTCCGGGGCGAAAACGAAAGCGCGCGGGGCCAGGGGCGCCCACGCCCTGCCGCGGAGGTCCTTCGCGGCGCAGGTCC
>NW_011494651.1:1738997-1739476 GCF_000754665.1 Bison bison bison | reverse complement strand
AGGAGGAGCCCGCGGCGGCTTGTCCCGACCCTGCCTGCGGGGCTGCGGAAGGGGCGCGGGGTCCAGTGGGGTGGAAGACGAAGTGCAGGGGATCTGGTGCAACGGAGGGGGCAGCGCGCTGTGCCCAGAGATGGGGGCCGCAAGGTGCCTGGCACAGGGGGGCCCTCATGGTGCCCGGAGAAGGCATGGAATGGGCGGGGGCACCGTGCCCGGAGCCGCTGCCCAGCTCCAACCTCTCTCTCTTCCTTCCCCGCAGAAACAACTTCCTGCCACCCCCACCCCCACCCCCCAACCCCCGGCCCAGGGTGCAGGAGCTGCGGGGAGAAGTTCTAGGCCGCAGCTTTGCTATCTCAGGGCCGGACGACGACGCTGCTGTCCCCGGGCCGCGCGGTTCCTGCCCGCGCCCTCTGCCGCAGTCGTGAGCGGGCCGGGGCTCCAGGGTCCGGACCCTGGTTAGAATGACAAGAAGGCCACAGCTG
>NW_011494651.1:1730672-1738897 GCF_000754665.1 Bison bison bison | reverse complement strand
ACCCCCCCACCCCAGCCGGCCTTGGCATTCTAACCAGTGTCCCTTGACGTCACATCTCGCCATCTCTGTCAACCAATTAAAACTTGCCCGTTGTCATAAAAATATATATACTTTTTATGCCATTGGTAAATTCAAAAGTTCCTCGTGGGCCCTGCTTCCCAGGAAACTTCATTCCACACTGGACTGCCCAGGCAGGGGGTACCCGCCATGGTGCCAGGCTGGGCTGGGGCAGGCGGAGCAGCTCAGGCCAGGGCCTCCCTTGCCCACCAACCCACCTAGGAGGCTCCCTAGGCCCACCCTGACCTTGGCATTGAATCGTGCTAGACACACACACACATGACTGCCACCACCGCATGACATATACGATGTGGGGAGGAGGAAGGGAAGGAGGAGGGAAATAGGATGGATTAAGAAATCTTCCAAAATTACTTTCTTGTGTGTTAGAATCTTCCTAATGGCCTCTTCTTTGTAGGGACAGACATTCCACCCCCCACCCCCATCCCCAGCCATGAGAAAATTCAGTTTTAGAGAGTGGAGTGGAAATGTTTTCTGGTTAATCTTTTCACCGAAACCCTGACCAACTTTCACTTTCTACGGCTGCTGACACCAAGAGAGAGGGCCCAAGCTGGGGTGGCTCCACGATGGGGTGGGTTTTGCTCCTGCTCCGAGGAAGGTCCGAGGTGACCCTTCCCAGCTTCCAGGGCTGTGGGGTCCCCTTGGGAAGCCCAGGAATTCTGTGCTCCCCTTCCTCAGAAAAGGACTCCCAGCAGCCGTAGCCACGTTCCAACAAGACGGCAGGAAAAACCAATCTCTCCTTAGCGCAGTCCTTTATAATTTTCTCCACTATGACAGTTCCCAGCCCTGACCAGGACATGTGGGGGAAGAGGGCACATTCCCACGAGATGAGCACTGCAAGGCGCCCCCGCCCAAGCCACACAGACCCTGCCGTCACCCCCTCCTGCTCTGGCCACACCAAGGAAGAACCCGACCACTAACTGCCATTATAAAGTCCCCCTTTCCCCATCTTTACTGTATGGTTCAACTCCTTTATAAAAAACATATTAAAGACATTTTGTGGTTTAGCAACTTGGGGACTCTAGAGCAACAGAAATGCCTCAGAAACCAGGCTGGATACAGAGACCTAAACACTGGACGTACCGGGCCCTTTTAATACCAAATCTCTGTTTTTCCAAAATAATGAGCAAGCTTGGTAAGGACCAAATGGAGATTTTGAAAATAAATATCTGGTGACTCTTCTCACGGAAAACCATTCCCAAGTGCAAACTCCAGAAAGGCTGCATACCTTTGAGATAAATTCACACACACACACACACACAGACAAATACTATAACCAATACATTCAACCACCACGCTATAATCTATTTATAATCACTCTCCTAAACACTATAAATATTATAACTAATGTGATATATGTTGTGTGATTAAATGGGTGGATTAAAACACTGAATTTAAAAAGCCACAAAGAAAAAGATTATCTTCCATTATGCCACTTACAAGTCTTGTTCCATTGGCACAAATACCGATTTGACAACTATATCATTATGAAGGCAATGACTAAATGCCAAGATATTAGCTTTGTAATTTTCACCTGAAATCATTGTATAATCGTACTGGCTTGCTAATCTTTTTATTAGCTGTTTTTTTTTTTTTTCTTGCTCTCACACACAGTAATAAGTTAATTTTTCCTCCTCCCAATTTTTATTTGGTAAAACAAGAAATTGGGTGAGTCAGAATAATATTCAAGAACACACACTTTTTTATCCTCTCTATGCTTGGCAAGGATTTACATATAATTTGGTTGCAAATTCAGAAATCAAATTCTGCTTTACGTAAGGAAAATAACAGCATTCCTGTTGTTCTGTTGGGTATTTTTTAAGGTTTCAGGTTTGTAAAGTCTTTTTCCAACTCGCTATCATATTGGATTATTCAGAGTAAATAAATTTTAAAAGGGCGCTCACATTAGCAAAGAGGAAACATGGAAATTGACTTTGTTGGGTGAATATTCTGATGAACAGCTTTCTTGGAGGAAGAACCTGGTCTCTTGCTTGTGGGCTGCACCATGCCCGTGGTCAGATATTTGAAAAATAAGTCATAGGAGGGCTCTCGCTATACCAGGATGTTTATAGTATCAGCCTTATACAGTTATTTTTTCCTGATTTCTCCCAAGATGTGCCTAATGGGAATGCGGCCGGCCACTTCCTGCCGTGCCCAGCACAGCTTTCGGCCACAGTCCAGCCTCGCAAGGCCGGGTCGCTTGAGTTTGGTTTCCCTGTTCTTAACCTAGCGACACTTAATACTTTAAAATTTTCGGTGTCCAAAGCATTAGCAGGACTTGGTAAACAGATGCATTTAATCTAATTAAAGTAAGCAGGATGGAGTGTGAGTGAAAACTTACATGTTCACTTGGGTTTTAGACGTTCGACTTGCCCACCCCAAGGCTCTGATGCTTTAAAAACTAGCCCAGTAAACCGGAGGTGGCCAGTTTGCGGCCGCTCGTGGGTCAGATGCCACCCTTCCAGTCATCCCAGACAGTGCCCTTTTGGGCAGCCTCTGCAGAGCTCTGGGCACCGTGCGGAAAAGCAGCCCTGGCTCCCTGTTTTCTTTTCCCTTTTGCCTTTGTCACAGAGCAGTTTGTAGGTTTGGGATTCCATTTTGATCCATCTATTTCGTAATAACTTGTACCCTTGCTTTCTGAAGCCTTCATTTTAACTCTCAATTATTTACCTGCAAACCTATTAGCATCAATTTACCTTAGGTAAGCTTTTTTTTTTTTTTTTTATAGAGGGGACAGAAGCCTTCAGGTGAGTAAAACAGTATGGTCTCAGGGTGGTTAAGGAAAAGTGAGCAAGTATCCATAGAAAGGATTCTTTCCTTCCAAACGTAAAGAAGCATTTTTCAGAACCTTTTGCTTTAGGTTACTTGGTTTTTGAGTTAACGAACAATAGAAAGGAACTCTGGGCACGGGACAAGCATCTCTGAGGGACAGAGCACAGGGCAGGATACTGCATTGGTAGCCAGCCCTCGTCCCCACAAAAAAAGCATGCTGGCAGGGCACTTCTGTGTTTTCTTTCTTTTTTAAAAAAATATACACACACAAAGAACAGACTCGGTGTGCCCGCTTCCGACAGCGATGCGCGGCTGACGGGCGGAGCGCCACACCACGCAGCCACCTGTCTGGTCAGAAAGCTTCTGTGAGTGGCTGTTTCATCGTATTAAACACACTTTGGAAATCTACATGTTCACGTCCGTAATGTCACCTGTGCGTGTGTATCAAAAAAGTCTATTAACCCCGAGGCCATTCTTTAAGGAGTTAATATTTTTCAATTATAAGGAGAGCATCCAAAACCTAGAAGTCTAAAATAAGTGTGTGTTCGATCATGGATATAAATATGTGAATATACTGTATATAATACATATGTGTTAGTATGAGAAATTTCCTCTTACCAATGAGAAATTACAATGCATCTTTTCCATTCCAAAATAGTAAGAAGCACAAATCAGAAAATACGAATTAAAGAAGATGGGCCAGTATCCCTGGTTATATATGCATGTTTCAAATGCCAAAGCTATATTCCTGGCTTCCTATAAGGAATGAGAAAAAGCACAGCACAAACTAAATTTTTTAAAACATCAAAATTACCTTTCAAAAAGATGTGGGTGATGAATTTATGTATTTAGGTTGCTCAATTCTGCAATTTCTAAAATGGAATCATCATAAATTGGGAAATTAACATTTTTCTAAAGAATTTATTGTGTGGCTCATAGCAATTTTTTTTTTTTTAGCAATTAAAGATATATTAGAATTTGAACTGTAACAGTTTCTGGTAGAAGGAGGTACTAATTTCCACAAGAACTAAAAGACATCAGAAAATCTGAAAAGAATTTCAGTCCCTCAGTTTTCAAGGAATGCCTTCCTTTCATGGTTGAAAAGTATCGATTTTTTGGAAGTACTTTTCATATCTTATCAATACTTTGTAGAGTCTGATAGTCATTATTAGTCATTATTCTTTTAGAATTATATCTAAGCAGAATTTAGCAATTAAGAATTGAAAGTAATTTTTAAAACTGTCAAATGTTTATATTTTTTTTAGTTTAAATAATGCTGAAATGCTAATGAAGATCATTATCGAATTCTTTTTCCTCCCCACAGACAAAATGGGAATTTTAATATCATTTCTTAGTCCTTCAGTGAGCTAGATAAATTATAACCCATCTAGAATAAAGAAAAAAAGAAAGGAAAAAACCCTGATTTAGAATTCAGATGGTTCACTGCTAAATTGCAAGGCATAGCAGGAACTTGTTTTTTAAATAAAGATTTCACAGATTACATCTTTAAAATGACTACAGCAAGACCTAAACTGCCCGCAAAATGAATCCATACAGAAAGAAGGACTTAGGGAACGGGAGTGTCAATTACAAATTGTTTGAAATTTGACCACACTGGTCTTATTTATTGAAATATTCCCATTTTTTTTTTAAACTCTAACATGATTTCACACAGCACAAGTACTTCACCTTATGCATAATGACAGTTTCATTTTCCTGACTATGTATAAATATTATAGTTTTTAGATCTGGTTAACAGAAAGATAATATTAAGGTTGGATTTTTCACATATGCCCTTTCTATAAAAAGTGAAAAAATGTCTCACCTAAATTTATCACTGCAAGACAAGATAATATTTAATGGCTGCAAAATAAAATACTAAAAAAGAAAGTCAGTGCTTTTGTTCTGTTTTGTTTCTTGCTATTTATAGAGCAACTTTTGGTGCAATTCCTAATTTTAAAGAAACACGAAGTTCATTTTTTTTTTTTAACCAAAAGAAAGAGGTCATGTAAGCAATCAGACAGTGGATGATATTAGACTTGAAAATAAGGGTCTAAATAATTTTTACATGATGAACATATATTTTTTAGATATATTTGAAAACAACCAGAGATGTGGACAAGCGTTTTCACGGCTGTGCCTGGCTTCCAACGATGTTCAGAGAGAGGGATTTTCAACTCCCGTCAATGTAGTTGCTAACGTTTCAGCCATTCACCCGTTTTTCAGCTCTGTATTCTAAACAAGCTACAAGATTCTGCTTCCAAAGTCCTTCCCAGACTCGGCGTCTGAGGGGAGGCTGTGGACGCGGGCACGGCCACCTCCTCCTCTCACTCACAACCTCTCCGAGATTGGCAGTCTCTCACACACACATTTCTAGGAGGACCCCAAGGCTCACCGGCAAACTTCTTGCGCTGGGAAAAAACTTCTCAGCGCACACCTGGATCTACAGCTTCGGAAAAATTAACCAGCTGTAGCCAAAAGCCAAAACACTCAACCACCCGAACACAGCCTGCGAGAAACACAGAGCTCTTTGACGTGACAAGAAGACTTATAAATAAAATAGCTCCAAGGCAGACAGGCTGAACGAGCCTTTCAAGACAGCCTGTCGCTGCCTCAAACTTGAATATTAGAACATTAAAACATTGGCAGCATGAAGATAATATCCTGGGACGTGTGCATGTGCGTGCACACGCGTGGACTCCCATGTATGTGTGTGTGTCCACGTGTACGTGTGTGTGTAGGGACATAGGTTTTGCGGCTCTTACAGCTTGTGGGCTCCCCTGAGGTCCTGGTGGCCAGCGCTGAGCCCAGAGGAAGGGCAGGCCCTACCTGTATTTTTGGGGGGATCACTCGTATCACGACACATGTGCAAACACCAAAAGCCAGTGAAAACATAACCTGCTGTAGGCATGAAGGACAGACCTCAGATATAGAAAAACTTTCCCTGTAATTAAAAAAAAAATTGTGTTTTGTGAATGGGAAACCAAGCTGACCTCATTCGGCATAGTCAGGACTAAAGCGGCCAGGCCAGCTTCGGGCAGTGCGGCTAGGGCCCGGGGCCGGGGCGTGTTCTCCGGCCTGTAGCTCTGAAGCTGGGTGAGCCTGATCCCTCACAGAGGAGGTCAGGCTGGGGTTCACGCCCCAAATATCACTACCTAAGCCAGGCTGGGTGAGGCTGCAGACAGAGCCGTGGACCCTGGGATGAACATGCCCAGGCACTCGGTAAAGATGCCAGGAAGAGGAGGGTCTCCAAGGCATGCAGTCCAATCCTCCAAATTGGGGCCATCTTGCTGACAGGATTGAAGGCCTTGAGGGCACCAGGATGCTTCGTATCTTGTCCAGACTCTCCCCACGCGCAGCCCACACCCGGCTCGCATCACCGCACAGGGTTTTTGATACAGTTCAAATCAACCAAAGCACCCCAAGCATTTAGTCAGTGCCAGGTATCACAAAACAGTTTCAGAAAGCAACGACTCAAAGTGAAGATTTTTGCTAAGGTAGCAGGATAGTATTTCGTGTGAGTGTGTAGCAAGCATCTCGTCACTTACAAGGCGAGTTCCGAACCCCGTCCCACGTGATCCTCACAGCCCGAGTGGCAGACAGAACAAGAATG
This sequence comes from Bison bison bison, assembly GCF_000754665.1. Classification (NCBI taxonomy): domain Eukaryota; kingdom Metazoa; phylum Chordata; class Mammalia; order Artiodactyla; family Bovidae; genus Bison; species Bison bison. Next base: position 1,732,437 of record NW_011494651.1, on the reverse strand, counting down.
GTCAAACCTCCTTAAAAACGAGAGAAACTGAGGCACATGTGGCTGGAACAGTGACTCTGGCCCAGCGTCGCAGAGGCCACACACACTGCTTCGTTATTTTTGCTTTTTCTTTTTTAACAGAAAATATCACCGCCACCCCTTCACACTCATGCACACTCAGGCTTTTATATATATGTGTGTGTGTGTATATATATATATATGTAAGAACAGTTCCCAGGAAAAACAGAGCTCCATTGAAATCTGGGTCCCAGGACTGCCTTAGCTGGCCAGCTTGGGCAATCTCCCGCCTTCCACAACCAGCTCTGGTCATCTGAGGCGTCCACCCTTCCCCGCCAGGTGCATCACCCTCAAAGCTGGGCTGGACCAACCAACATCCTGGTGTAAAATCGCACCCAAGCTGGGCCTGCCAGAGTCCTCGGAACAAAGCCGCCTCGCCTGAGCTGAGGGGTCAGAGTGCCCCCTGTTCACCATCCCTTTTGCTGGGGTGCCAACACCCCACAACCAGAGACTCCCCCACCACACAGCCAGGAAAGCGCCGAGCCCCCACCCAAGCCTTCCTTGGCTTCCGGCCCTCTGTGAACCCGGCAGGTCCCACCCCGTAGTCTCAATGTAAAAGGCCAAACGGGTGACGAGGACGGCCTGAGAGAACCTCAAAGCGAGCATCCCTAATGACCGGCTCCCCGTGGAGAGGCTCCAGGGGCAGCTCTTTTCTGGAGGGGTGGCCGAGGTCCCGTGCCCAGATGCCAGCGGTCTGCAGGGGCACATGCGTTCCCGTCAGATGGTTCCTGCTTCTCAGAAACGGGAAAGCACGGGGGAAACTGCCACGGTTCGGGAGGGGCCAGGACCACAGGGAAGGGGTAAAGAAAGAGGGAACCAGCTTTATTTGGGAAATGGTTGGACTGAAGGTGATGCCAGCAGGGCCAGTCGCCATGGTGTTGCCCTCTCCAGCAGAGACCTGCACCACGGGGAGAAGCTTCCTTAAGCGCCTGCCTCCTCCCGGGGCTCCTGGTACACGCTGACCCCACCAGATCACCCTCAGGACAGCAGGTCTTCCCCCAAAGCCAACTTCCATCTCAGAATATTGCACCCCACAAACGACCAGCTCAGAAACAAACTCAGCATTTTATAGTTTCCTCGGCAAAGCCAGGTGAACAAAACCCACAGAACACAATGAGGCACAGGCCAGAGGGTCTGGCTTGGCCAAGAACTTGAAGCCTCCGCCCTGTTCATTTTCAAAGGCAAAGTCTTCCAAGACTCCTTCCACTTGCTTTCTTTTTACACTTAATTACAAGAAAACAGGCTTAAAAAAGAAAAAAAGACAAAACGTTTAAAAATTTTTGAAAAAGGTTACAAGGCACTAAGTCTCAAAAGCTGCTTGGGATAAAAATTATAACCCTGTCCAGCATTGGAGGAAAAAACAAAGAACGCAGGGGACAACGCTCTAGCTGAGTGTCACCTCAACTCCTTCAGCACGTCCTGCCTGAGGGTTCACCTGGACCTGCCGGGGCCTCTGTAAGGCAGTGATTTGGAGGAGAAGGCAGGGCTGGGAGGGGTGGGGCCCGCATCCCAGAGCAGAAGCGTCGGAAGGTCCCTGTGTCCCCGCTGAGGACTCTGGACTAGGCCCTCCTGGAGCACCTCTGCTTTTCCGACGGCAGGATGCCCAGAGAAACCGAGGCGGGCAGAAAGGAAAACTTGGCACCGCAGACCCTCCTCCGCACCTCGGCGGGCGGCTTGCCGTCCCTAAAGGCCCTGCCGAGGCGCCTCC
>NW_011494651.1:1728029-1729878 GCF_000754665.1 Bison bison bison | reverse complement strand
GCCCGGGAGGGGGTCACTCTGGGAACCGCCCGCCCCTCCACCGGGCCTTGTAAACCAACCTCGGGCAGGGAGTCATCGATTTCCCGACCCTTTCCAACACTGCTGGTCCGGGGAATTCATTTAATTCATTTTATGGGACAGCAAATGGCACTTGCTTGAAGGCTGATGTTTTTAGATGCAAACACGGACAGCGTTTCTCAGGTCACACCATCCTGCAGCGTGAGGGTTAAAAAAGAAAATGCCCTGCCTCTTGTCTGGGCACAGAGATGCACCGCCCAGCAGCAGGTGACTTAAGGCTGCAGAATAACATACATTTTAAAAATAATATGTTGAGGTAGAGAAGTCCTGGGAAGTACAAGCTGGGGGGAAAAATCACCTTTTCTTTCTTTCTTGTAAAAGAAAGCACATGAGTGTATAAATAAACCCTAAGATTTCCACCCAACGACCACAGTGTATCATCTGGCATGCTGAATTCAAGATCTGGGTTCTCCAGATAGGAACTTGCAGGATCTTTTTAATCGCCCTCACAAAACAAGCAATAGGAGCAGAAAGCACAAACTCAAAATCAAGCAGAGTCTAACCATGGGGGGGGCGGGGTGGGGAGGAGGTCATTGGACCAAACATCCAAGAATAAGAACGCCTTTCCCCCACTTCTTGATGCTGTTGTTTATGGGGACAAAAATACTTCTTAAGTTCAAACAAAATCCTAGTTGACATTTTTATGCCTTAGCTGTTCAAGTATATATGTTTCACTAGGAAACTCATATAGGATTTGATTAATAAGCTATCAACATACAAATCTTTTATAAGAGAACGAATACTATTTACTGACCATACATATTTGTTGACCTAACGAATATTTCTGCTACATGCCATCTATCCACAACTACTGAAGGAAAATATGCCATTTGTCTAGATTTCTACTCACAAAACTTTAAAAATGATTTTTCCTTGCTTATAAAAATACCACATGTTTAGAGAAGGCACAGCCTAATCTAAAACATAAGTAATTTAAAAGTAAAATATGAAGATAGACATTTTAGAGATAATTTTAGTAATAAGAAGTATAAATAATCCAAGTCTAAAATACAGGGGAAAAGGAAAAGTCACCTATATGCCATTATGTAGAAAATAATATTCAGTTGCATTTCCTTCCCAACAGTGAACATATGCATACAATATTAATGCATAATTTACATACATATTTACTGTTTGGGAAATATTGGCTCCCATATGTCCCTACGCGCTGACAAACTCTTTGTCAACAGTATTTTAACAGTGACATAATTAATATTCCATTATACTGTTAAGTGATAATTCACCCCAGAACTCCCTATTATTATTACAAGAACTTCAGTTCTTGCTAGTATTTCCGTACCATAACTAACACTATGACCAATGACCTTGCCTGTGAAGTTTGTCTGCGGTATGGGTTGTTAACAAATCTCTTCATGATCCATTGTTAATCTGACGTTGAAGCCACAGCGTTATCTGAGGGGGTCAAGACAGAGCTACGGAGACTTCACGGTAGCAGCAATGAACTCACAAATTCTGGAACTTTCGCCTGATGGGTTTGTGGGACCAGCTGAGGCACATGCCTGATTGCAACACAGCGTTTGGGAACTGTGCCCTTGCATGAAAGCTCTGGCCTCTGTGTGCCTACCGAGTCACTTGGCACTAACCGCCATCCACTTGCTGAGTTTAGGTCAGGACCAGAGAGCTGAATACCTTGGAAACATTATCTCAACAGCTCTGTCGAAATTTTGCACATCTGAGGAGTGCTTTGGCCCGAGGTGCTTTCTTTGGGAGAATTCAAACCTCAGGCCCGCTTTTCAGCACTGCCTGCCGC
>NW_011494651.1:1723222-1727929 GCF_000754665.1 Bison bison bison | reverse complement strand
GGAGGAGGCCCGGCCGAGCTGCTGGCCATCACCACCGTGGGCACCGTGGGAGGCTGTGTTTTCGGCCGCTTGCCTCTTGTCCCCGAGGCTCTAGGAGAGGCTGGGCTGTGCCCTGGGGCCTCGCTGGCGGCCTGGCCTTCTGCTGACGGCTCCCAGGAGGGCAGGGGAAGGAGCCCCGGGACCACAGAGCCGAGGTCTTCTACCCAAACACCAGGACCTGCGTGAAGGAGGTGGCCTGGAGCTGGGCGCTGCCACCGGAAAACAGAAACACAAAGAGGCCAGGTGGCCCCAGCCCAAAAGTGCCGTGGAGTCATCGGAAAGTAGATGCTACGACTAGGCAGAGAAGACAGGCTTGAAGGAAATCTGTGGACATGTGACCAGAGCTTCCACGGGTGCTGAACGATTTCTCCCTGTCGTGCCTTTTCCTGCATCTTCCAATTATTGCTTTCAAAATAGAAAGGGATCCTATTGCTAATACAACTATTATAAGTCCACGGACAGAATTCATCTTAAGACTAAGATAAATGATTACTACTACTCAGGGGTTGAACATAAACAATAAGAAACATACACTGTTGCCAGGCAAGTTTTCAGGGTGATAATGCTGGGTCGCGTGTCTCTAGCACTTTGCCCTTTAGAGAAACGCTTTCAAACAGAAAATGAAAGCCGGCAGCCTTGCTACGCAAATACTGGCCACCGTGTGATTAATTCTCACAACAACCCTTGACAGGGAGCAGGGAAGGACACCTTCCTCCTCTTCAATTTGGGAGACTCAGGGGTGGAAGAGCCAAGTTAAGAGCCGCAAGATTTGAATGGAGGCTCAGAGTCGCCGCCCCCCTCCCCACCGCCCCCACCCTACTGTCCCTCTGGCAGCTTCTGGGCCTCCATCTTAGCACCTTCCTGCAGGGGAGATATTCTTCCCAAGGATCCAGTGTGTTTCCCGTTTTTCCCATTATTTTTCCTCATTACTGGAGGTGGTGCCTATGGCCGGGGCGGAACTGCAGTGAATGAAGATTGTATTGGGTTTGCTCGAAAACAATAGTATTTGCACAGGATCCAATTATCTCGAGAGGTGTGTTGCAGCGAAGTGGCCTGGCAGAGGTGTGACAGCGTCTCAGAAAGGCAGGGGCTGTCCTGTTTTCATATGATGACACTATAGCTGAACGCCGCACTCCTCCTGGGAGGGAAAAACATGCCTGGGCCCCTCTGGGGCTCGAGTTCACCCCGAAGAACTCTCTCTGCCTGTGTGGGCACACGCCTTTCCCTATCGGACTTTGTTGAAGTGGGCCATTTCCAGCCCCTTGATAACAACAGATGGGAGCAAATCCATAAATCAAATACATTTGATCTTTGGTGTCTTTCTTTCAAAGGGAGTTAAAAGGCAAACCAGAATGCTGTTTTCTACTCTAAAAGGCAATTTCTAAATTTGGATTTTGAAAAAAAAAAAAAAAATTTGTACTCCAGCTTGAAAATCCAGTGGCCCTCAGAAGGCAAGTAAGCTATACCACTCTGTGTGAAAATCATCTTAACTGGTTTAAAATACATCAGAACGAAAGGGTGTGAGCTGACCATGAGTCTCCCATCACGTACGATCTGAGAGCAGAGGTGGGCTGTGTGCTCCATCCTGAGAGCGGGCTGGGCCCAGAGGCCACGGTCAGTGATCTTTAAGAGAGAGTCACCAACATCGGAGGGGCCAAACAGGTCCAAGCTTGTGATATTCCAAAGCCATCCTCAATTTTTAGATAAGGTTTAAGTGATACAATAAATAAATTACAAAATGTCACCCACGGGTAAGGTGAATACATCGGAGACATCTATTTCCTCCAAGAAAAAACGTCTGGCTCTTGGCTTTTTAAGCTGTCAGGAGATGGGCACATTTTCACAGGACCCTTTCTTTTACTTCCCCTTGTTAACCAGGGCACAGCAAACCATCTCTGCCTTCTAAAATAAAAACACATGCACTTTAATTTCACAAAGAAAAGCCAACATGCAGAATCTCTGCACAGATCATTTTTAAATTAAAGAGAGACAGGGGAGACTGTTAACTGTGTTTTATACCTTTTGTGTGTGGGGGGGCAGTTACCTTCTCCACGTGTTAATAATTTAACTGTCAAATCACAACAAACAGCTAACTCCATTTCTGAGATGCCAGGATTGCAACCTACAAGGGGAGATTTTAATTGTAACTGCTAAATAGCAAATGCTGACAGAAGTCCTGTTTTCAATCCCCAGACAAGGCTGGGACATGACTAATTTATTTTATCTTATCCATCTATCTGTGCACAGGATTAAAATATTTATATCAGTCTGTTCACTTTAAAACATGCAGTGCAGGCACCAGCTTCAGGGCCACTCCTTAATTTTTCACAGTTTTGGCTTTTCATTGTTTCCAGAAACGCACATTCCCTGTGTGGCGAATACTCTCAAATGCTGATGGGATCTTTAAGTCACAAGGACCCAGTCCCAGAGCCACACAAATGCCCCTGGCCACGCTGACGGCGACAGAGCTGTCCTGACGCCTCTGTCCCTGGAGATGCCAACGGAATCACGCAGGCCTGAGCCCAACTTCAAGAGGAAAGCTTGCCTCTGGCCGGGGTGGCTGATGGAAACCAGAGCCTGGGAACCTGTCCCGGCCAGGTGGCCAGGTAGGCAGCGGGCAGCAGGGGGTTAAGCAGCGAGTGGGGAAGGTGCAAACAAAAGGCCTTGGGCAGGGCAAACCGGGCTGCAGGGCCCAGCCCGGACAGGCGCAGACACAGGGAGCTCTGTCTGCCCGCCCGCTGCCCGGCACTGTGACTAACCGCCCCACTATTGTGCCCTGAAGCCAGCCCTTTGTACCATCCCCCTGGCGTCTGGGACCGAGGCCGAGGAACCTTCCTTGCCCTGGAAACTTGCAGCCTCGACACCCATTCTTTCAGCTCTTGGAGCTGCTGGGGGCATGACTAGCCAGTGGCAGCGTCCTTTCCCTGGTCAAGAAGGGATATCAGCGAAAAAAAAAAGAAGCAGAAAAACCAGTCTCCCCAACTCTGGGGGAGGGGAGCCCTGGGGACCGCTAAACTTGCCCTGCCCAGTGCCATGGCCCTTCCCGACACGCGGCCACTGAACCTTTGGACTGCGGAGAGTCCCTCAGAACGAAGATGTATGTGCAAAATACATTCTGTGATACAAAACCGGCGGTGGGGAGAGCAGGGAAGGGAAAATATCTCATTAATAATTTCATATTAATTACACATCGAAATACATTATTTCAGATGTATATTAAAGAAGTCGTATTATTAAAGTGAATTCCACCTGTCTATTTTTACTTTTGTAAAAATGTGGAACATGTTAAATTACAGATGTGGCTGCCTTGGCAGCTCACACGATGTTTCCATCAGACAGAGCTGCGCTGGGCTGCGGGTACGGGGGTCTGGGAACAGGCCTTGCCCGTAGCCCGCTTCCTCCTGGGCAGACAATGAGGACCCCACTGTCCCGCCCCAACCAGGGACAACCCTTCGCCCAGCGGCCAGGAACCCAGGCCCTCACGGCCTCACCTGACCAGCCTGTGTTCACTGACTCGAGGATGGGTCTTGCACACTCAGGCGTCTGGGACTCCTTTGTAAAGCCCTTAAGTGTGCATAGGAACACGCACACGCATGCTCGAAGGCCCTGACTCTCCACTGCAGGCCGTGTCACCTGTGCCAGCTGGCGTTCAGAGAGAGTCGGTTCACAGGGCACCCAAAGGCCCCCAGAGCTGGACATCTGACCCTTTGCTCTGAGACAGGCCAGACTCGCCCAAGGCCCCATCATGACTTTCCTGGATTCAAGTACTTTTGCTTTCATGGCTCCTTCCTCCATAAATATTAACAATTATATTTTATGACTGCATTGGTATCAAGAACAATATAACCCACACTGAATTCATCATTATGTGTTCATTATTGCTATAGTCATTTTTTTTTCTCCTGATTAAAATTAAAACATATTTCTGAACCCTGGGCACGGTGCTTGCCTGGACCGTCACTCCGAGCACCCTTGACCACTCAGTGAGCAGCGTCCTCACCCGCAGAGGTGCGCCGGCCTCTCTTTCTGCGTTTGGGACTTCCCTGCCACCCTTCCAGTGACCAGATGACCCTCTAGAATTCCTTCCTTAAGTCCTGCCCTGGATGAATGGCTTGTGAAGTCCCCACTAGACACCAAAAACCTTTCTACATTATTTTTAAAGCACAAATACTGATCATGAGCAAGGCCCAGGATCGCAGCATGACTGAAGGCCCCAAGTCGGTGAGAACCAAGCCCCCCCCATTCCCACCCAGCTCAGTGCTGGGGTCCCCAACCGGGTGCTCTGGGTGCCACATTCACCACCAAGAGACGAGCCCACTAAATATGTGATGGCGACCCAAGGGGTGACTGTTAGGGTGTGCAGCGGGCCACCACCAGCCAGCTCTGGGCACCCATGCCCTCCAGGCCTCACACCCCCGTGTGGGACCCAGCCTCTGGAACTGGGGTGAGGAGGCCACGCTTCTCAGCCCCTCTCGGAAGGAGGCATCTGAAGCTCTAGCCACCCACCCCTCCTCTGGTGCCACCGTGCAGGGCCTGGGCCACCCTGTTGGGGAAGATGGTGCAGGAGATGGTTAAAATTCTGCATCCTTTTTGCATCCGCCTCCAGAGGAAGCGCTGCTTTTTTTTTTCTCTCTCTCTCTCAAGCAAGAGGAGAAAAAAAAAAAAAAA
>NW_011494651.1:1722260-1722669 GCF_000754665.1 Bison bison bison | reverse complement strand
CCCCGGCCCCCGGCCCCCGAGTCCCATAAAGGCACAGACAACACGAGCGGTTTAGTCAAAACAGTCATGTACGGGAGCCGGCAAACAAACAAAAGCCCTTATTTATTTATTTAGTTCACACACTCAGATGAGGAGACGCCTTTTGTGCACGTAATTTCACACACACCAGAAAGGGGGCGATGCCACCATGCTCCCCGCAGCCCAAGGCCCGCCCGGACAGCCCGCCTGGCCGGAGGAATAATTGCCTTGCCTGGCCTGGGCATTTCCATATTTAAATTGGGCAGTAGCATATGATTAATTAAGAAGGAAAAAAGGCAAAAAGGGAAGAAAAGCAGTGGGGGTGGGGAGCCGGACGTTCTGGGCGGCACAACGTGCCAAGGTGCCCGCGGAGGCTTAACTCCTCCGGAAG
>NW_011494651.1:1716409-1722160 GCF_000754665.1 Bison bison bison | reverse complement strand
TCTGGGCGGCACAACGGGCGAAGGTGCCGGCGGAGGCTTAACTCCTCCCATGCCAGGCCAGGCCCGGTGCGGAGGCGGCTGCAGCAGGCGGTGGCAGGGAGGGGTCCCGGCCTGGGGTGGGGCACGCCCTCGGCTGACCTTGAGCCACCCCAGCTTCAAAGGCGCCTGCAGAACATCCTCTTCCTCATTTTCTCTTCCCGAGCGGCTCGGCTCTGTGCCGGTGGCAAGGAGGGACGCCCCAAAGCCCCCGGCAGGGCACTGGCCTGTGAAGAGCCTGGGACCACTTGTCCTTTGCTCTCAGCACCCTGACCCTCCCTATCGACATGCAGGCTGCAGTGAGGCCCTGCCCGCTGTGAACCCCCCCACATCCCTCCACACTCAAATGAGCCCCCTCCCAGGGCTGCCCCAAGGCCCTTCTGTCCCCTACAGCAGTGGCCTGCTCTGAGAAAGGGGCGGGAAGCCTTGCCACCCTTCTGGAAAGAATCACGAACTATGTCTGAGAGCTGAGAAAGACCACATTCCTGGAAGCAGGTGGTGGGCCCCCTGGATCCCTGATTTAAGGTCCAGCCATCACCAAGGTTCAACCCTGCCCCTTGCCAGCTGTATGGCCTTGGGCAAGTTATCTGGCCTGTCTGGGCCTCCGTTTGCCCATCTGTAAAATGGGGGGTGATAGCAGTGCCCACTGCGCCTGCCCCACGGGGCTGAGGAAGAGAAAGGGGAGCTCCCAAATTGGCACAGAAGCTGCCAGAGTCCCCAGACCCTCTGCCCTTGAGGTGGACGGAGCCTGGAGCCGGAGCAGCCTCTGGCAGGATGCTCCTCAGCCCAGGAATAAATCCAAAACAGCCCGAATCCACTCTGGAAGTGATGAAGTTAAAGGCCTGGAGCTGGGAGAGCAGCTGGATTATCCAGGTGGGGACGAGCTGACGGCAGAACTCCTTCCCAGCTACAATCAGAGGAAGCAACACGCTGCTCTCTCTGAAGACGAAGGAAGGGGCCACAAGCCAAGGAATGTGGGCACCTCCAGAAGCTGGAAGAGGCCAGGAAACAGATTCTCCTCTGGAGCCTCCAGAAGAAGGCAATCCTGCCCCCACCTGATTTGAGGCCCGTGAGACACTGCAGACTTCAGCCTCCATAACCTCTGACCGCTTGAGCCATCAAATCGGTGGACTTCGTCACGGCAGCACCAGGAAACTGACGCCTCACCCTGCCCCCAGCATGTCCAGATGCCTCCGAAGGAGACCCTGGGGATGCGGCCCATACGCAGCGCTGGGCAGTGCTGGGCTGGGGTCAGCAGATCTCACCCCTGCGCTCAGGAGCCTTCAAGCGGTTGGCCGGTTGCCCTGAGAGCCCTCCTTGCCCAAGTGGCTATAACCTCACCTCCCGGCTCCCCTCTTCCTCCTCCCCACCTCCTCCTCCTCCTGGTCACCATTTACTGCATGTTGCCCACGAGTGGGCACCTCGCTAAACCTTGTCTCATTTCACCCCCAGCCTAACAGCCTCCGGGTTCTAGGCAGCCTGGACCCCCAGATCCTCCCAGGAGTCTGCTGGGGAGAGGGACCGCTTCCTGCTTCATCATCACGGACGTGGTCTTCTCAGCACAGGACAGGCAGGAAGCCCCGGGCCAGTGCCTCTGGCCGCGTCTGTGAAGGGGGCCGGTCATAGCCCCTCACGGGGCAGCCGTGCTGTGTGCGCTCACCACTGCCCGGTCGAGTCAGCTCCGGCGAGGGCTGAGTCTAAAAGTCAAAAGAGGTCCAGCAGACCCTCCCCTCAGTACTGTTGCTGTGCAGGTGCTGGGGGCTGAGCCCCTGGCCAAGGTGGAATTTCAGACAACCTCCAAAGGCTTCTGGAACCTGAAAGTCTCTCCTAACAGCCTTCGATCCCTTAGGAAATAAGCCCCAACGGGCACACAGACATTCCCCAAACAACACGAAAAACCGGAAATAATTGGGAATAACCAAAGTGTCCAGTAATTAGGGGTTAAAGAGCTTCGGGGCTTCCCCAGGTGCTCAGTGGTAAAGAATCCCTCTGCCAACGCAGAAGACACAGGAGACGTGGGTTCGATCCCTGGGTCAGGAAGATCCCCTGGAGAAGGAAATGGCAACCCACTGCAGTATTCATGCCTGGGAAATCCCATGGACAGAGGAGCCTGGCAGGCTACAGTCCATGGGATCACAAACAGTCGGACACAACTGAGTGACTGAGCCCATAAGGAGTTTCATCAATAGAATATTAAACGGTCATTAAAAATCAACTTGCAGAAAAGTATCTTCTGACTTGGGGAACGAGTTGTGATAAAATATTTAGTGAAACAAGCAGAAGACAAAATGATACATATAATCAGATGCTAAGATGCTCATTCTGCTTAAAATTACGTTTCATAGAAGCTAGATGAAGTGCTCCCACTGGCTATTTCTGAGGGTGGTTTCACAGGTGATTGAAGACTTCTTTTCTTCTTTTATGAGGATTCAAAATGTTCTAAAATTAGCATGTAACATCAGTGATGGAAAAAAAAAATCATTGCAGGAGAAGAGTCATGCTCCTTCAACAGAGCTGCCGGCAGGCCCTCCCCGGCCCTCCGCACGCGGCAGGAACACGTGCAGGGAGCCGGGCCAGCTTGGGGCGGGGGGAGGGCGGTCTGTGGCCTCTGCCACACAGGGCCCCGCACTCAGCAAGGCCCTGCATTCCGAAGGTCTCATACTTGCTTTAATGCTCTGCTGTCACCATCCTGAAATCCTTAACACTTTTAAATTTTAATTTTGCACTGGGTTCTGCACTGATATCAGGAAGTAAAGAATCTGCCTGCAGTCAAGAGCCCAGGTTCAATGCCAGGGTCGGGAAGGTCCCCTGGAGAAGACAATGACAACCCACTCCAGTGTTCTTGCCTGGAGAATCCCGCGGACAGAGGAGCCTGGCGGGCTGCAGTCCACAGGGTGGCAAAGAGCCGGACACGACCGAGCGACTAACACTTTCACTTTCACCGCACCGATGTAGCCAGCCCCAGCGAGGAGCCCGGGGCCTCCAGAACCTGGCGCTTGCTTTCCAGTTTCCTGCTCGCAGGCAGCGGCCAGCTTTCTGTCCTCGGTTTGTCTTACTCCCCACTCTGTGACCCCTTCTCTCCTGCTTCTCCTTGCTGCACACACTATTGGCAAAAAAGGGAAACAGGGCTCTGTTTTGCAAAAACATGCATTGATCGTGTGCAGTGCTTTCCCTGGAGACTGAAAATCAGCATCTCGCCAAGTTTTTAGGACCTTCTTTCCAGGTGTGTGTTTTCCCCAGGAAAACCAAATGCCTCAGACCCAGAACCACTGCTGCAGTCCTGTCTCCCTCTGGTCCTACCAGTGAAGGCTCCTAAGAGCTTTCTAGGAGGCTTCCTCTGACAGCTTCTACAGAAACACTGCTAAAGAGGTAGTGAGCTGCTCACCCCTGGGGGCATTCAACAGAGACTGCACAGCCAGCAACAGGAGCATTGAAGGAAACCACCTTCTCTGGACAGCAAGTTAGCTGAGAGAGACTCATCCTGGTGTTACCATTGCACAGGGCACCCTGCAGCTTCTCAAGGCAGGGCCCATATCAGACTCATCGCTCGACCCCCTGTATTCAGCACAGGGCTATAAACACAAAGAAGTGGCTCGGTAATGGTTTCTTTAGGGGTGAGAAAAGAAACACAAAAAGTGGGGAGAGGCAAGCATTTGAGAGTTGATACGAGATTTGAGAGGCTGCCCCAGAAGTAGGTGCAGTCTTAGAGAAGCAGGAAGCCACAGTCCACCTCAAATAAGAGCAGCTAGATTTACCGGGTGCCTCCGCATGCTCGAGCCACGCTGAGTAGTCACACGGCTGTCACAACTCTCCCCCAGGACGCCACTGAATCAGAACTGCTATTTAGCCCAATTTATGAGTGAGGAAGTTGAGGCTCAGAGAGGTGAGATTACTGGCCCAGGGTCATCCAGCCATCACAAGACAAGGGTCTGAGTGCAGGCCTGCCTCACAAAAGAGCTGACCCTTCGTTGCAACAATAAACCCAGGCTATCTTAACCAGCAGCAGCAGCGGCTTAATTGCCCGGGATGTAAGAAAGTTCAAGTTCAGGTTCACTTTCTGCATCCTGCCTCTCCTTCCTCACTTGCAGGGCCCAGCTCGAGTGGACAGGCAGGTTGTCCAGGGGATCTGGGGCCAGGGTAAATTGGGTACTTCGGTTTAGAAAGATTTTAACCTCACAACAGCTCAATTAAGCATTTCGGGTCTTAAAGAGACAAACCAGCTTCAGCCAACTGAATGACTCAGTATATGGAAGTGACTCCTTCGAGATGAGAAATAAATGAGGCACAAACTCCCCCATCCCTGCACCCCAGATCTACAGGGCTTCCTTGTCATAGCTTGGGGCTGGGGCTGGGTTCTCTAAGAAACCTGCCCCCCCCCAAACACTAAACAGCTCACGGGGGCACAGGAGCTGCAACCCAGAAGGCCACAGGCTGGCTGCACCCCAGGGATGCGTTTCCTCTGTCCTGCATTTGGGGTTTTCAGATGCAGGGCATCCCGTGCACAAATCTAGATTTCCTTCCCCCAAAGAGCCAGAAGCTCTGGAACCATAGGCTTTTACCCACTGGGCAGAGTTGACGCGAGGCCTCCTCTTAGGGCAGGTCTGGGCTCTTTATTCCCACCGTCCCCCGAACTCTGCACTGCACCCCACCTGATCTCTGTAGACTGTCCACTCGAGGCCCCTGCTGGAATGTCCAGGGTGCCGAGGGCGGTGACCGGTCCAGCCCCCGGCGGGCCCAGGCCTTTTCCATTCATGGCCTTCTGTGAAGGGGACACTGGGGTCCAGGTGTCCTGGGGATGGAGGTGACCTCAGCTATGGCCTCTGGAAGGTTGGGAACTGGCCCACGGTCAAGAGCAGGCCCAGTCAGGCCTTCCCTGCTGGGGTTTGGAGGATCTGGCCTGGGACAGGGGGAAACGGGGGTAGTCAACCTCAGAGCCTCAGAGGCCGGGCACTGCTCTGGGGGTCTAGGACGCTCTGCCACCACCCACAGCCTAGGTGTCCCCCAGGGATCAGGCCACTCACAGGAGGCCTTGTCTCAGGCAAACGGAGGAGGAAGGTGCAGAGAAATTGGCCCGAGGGGGCCTAGGCCTGTGGGCAGAAGCCAGTGGGGGCACAGTGTCCCCAGCCCTGCTTCCCGGGGACAAGGCCCCACAGGGCCAGGCCGACCCCTCCCCTCAGGCCCTGACCACGCTGTGAGGTTGTGTCCCCCAAACCTACCACCACACATGGCACTGACGCTGCCTCGGCACAGCAGCCTCCCGGCAGAGAACGGTGTGGGGGGCCGCTGGTGGCGGCTGGGGGTCCACTCCGGAGGGTCACCCTGGAGGGCCACAGGGAGGCAGCTCAGCAGAAGGGGAGGATCAGAAGCCCCCCAGGACCCCCTGGCATGGCAGTGGCCGGGGTCAACAGGGCAGGGGTCCAGGGCTATGTCCCCCTGGCTACGGGGGTCTCTTATCCCACAGGCCCTGATCCGCTTGCAGCCTCAGGCTGGCCCGGACCTGGGGGGTGGGGGGTGGGGGTGCTTAACACCTGAAAGCTGGAGCGGCAAGGTGCCCCCTCTTTCTACTTCAGCAACGCGGGTGGGGGTCGAGCAAGACCGGAGGGCAGAGAAAACCATAGCGAGCTTCTGTCCCCTTTAAGAGCCCTGATGGCCGCCGCCCAGACTCAGCGGCCGAGGGGGTGGAGGGGGGGACGAAAATGTCGGGAAAGATTCCCT
>NW_011494651.1:1712376-1715962 GCF_000754665.1 Bison bison bison | reverse complement strand
GGCGCCGCTGTCACCCCGGTTCCGCGACCCCAACTTTGCGCACAGTCGCGGAGCTGGAAGTTTCCGGGCTTCGCGGGGCTCTGGGCTGGGTTTCAGCAGCGTCGTCTGAGCTTGGCAACAAAGAGGGAGCGCAGGCCTGGAGAGGGGAGGAAAGAAAGAAATACGATGGGGAGACGCCTGGCTACTCAGAAATCTCCAGGACCTGAAATTCCACCCAGAAGCTGTTTTGGGATGTTTTTTTCCCAAGTGGTAAACAACCACCCCCAGCTCAGGGCGGGGCTGTTTCCAGGGCCCCTGGTGCCAGGGCTGAGGCGCCTTCCTCGGGCACCTGCCTATTTTATAACCCATGCCAGTGCATCCTGGGCAAATTTTTGGCGGGGGGTGGGGGGTGGGGAGTGAGGTGGCCCCAGATTTTCCCGGAAGGTGGTGGACCCCAGCGCAGCAGCAGCAGGCCTGGGCTCTGAGGAGCTCCCTCCTGTCTGTCCCCCCAGCACGCTGGCTAGGTCAGCTGCTGCAAGCAGCTCCCTGTGCTTCTGTCTGAGAGCAGGGGGACAGCCGGGATGCAGGTGCCCAGAAGAGGACCTGGGCTCCACACAGGGTTCAGGGTCCGGCCCACCTGCTCCGGGCCGCGTGTGTGGTGAATGTAGGACCATCTTTGCCCTCTGGGCAGCTGTCCTGGGCAAGGCAGGAGGGTTCACAGGCTTGCCCTCACCTGGAAGCTCAGGCCTCCTCTTCTCGGGAGCTCCCTGGCTGCTGGCACCATTCTCTGCCCTTTGGGCTCTGCTTGGCAGGGTCCTGGGGACGTGTCTGGGGCTAGAAGAGGCAGCCGATGTCCCCATGCCTGGGAACCTTCTGAGTGGCCAAGCCCAGTCCCGTTAAGGGCCATGTGAGCCCTGAAACAGGAGCAGAGGGACATGGAGCATCCGTTGTCACTCGGCCTTGGGATATTCGAGCCCTGTTTGTCCGTTTGTCTGTCTTTCCCAGGAAGACGTGTTCGTAGAGAAAACAGTCCCTGGCCCACTATTCCAGAGCTCTGTGAGAGGCTGCGAGAATGGGGCGGGTTGTTCTTTTAAAGAAAAATAGGCAAGGGGACTGTGGAGACAGGTTGGGGTTGGGGGGGTATGTTGTCTCTTGTGCCAGGAAAGTGGGTATTCCCTCCAAGCATCAGAGAACTTCTCCCCGCAGTGGATATTTGCCCCCAGTGCCCCTCCTCCACCAGTGACTTCTCAAATGCGACCCTTTGCAGAGTCAGTCCTGGATGTCCACAAGCCGGTCACGGAAGAGGCTGCTCATGGGGCCACCTGGTGGGTGCCGCCCATTCATCTGGAAACTTCAGAGCTTGACGTGGACGCAGTGGTGGCGGAGGCGGGCAGGTCAGCCTGGGGCTGCCCAGGGCGGCGTATGGAGCGGGTGTTTAGAGCCTCGGGCATTTGTCAGCTTACGGCCCTAGGCGGCCGGTTCACCCCCTGCAGTACCTGCAGTTTGCCTCATCTGGAAAAGAACCCACCTACCAATGAAGCCCAGGAACCTTCCCCAGAAGCGTTGTTTTCACAGGACCAAGCATTTCTCCCCAAGACTTAGTTGGTCAGCCCCACACTCCAGCAATGCGCTGAAGTTCCACCCGGCTCGGTATTGAGGTGCATCCTGCAGTAGGTATTTCTCATTGACACGAAAGCCCCTTGCTCAGAGGCCAGGTCCTTTCTAGGGGTGGGGCAAGCTGCCTGTTCTCTCCCCAGCATCCTCACTGGGGGCTCCACTCCTGAGCTGCAATCACTTTGCGTTTCCAAGACTAAAAAATGCACCCGTAACTGCATGGCTTCCTGAAGCTTGAGCCCACCCATTTGCTTTCAAATATGTGGTCGCTGGTGGTCAGCTTGTTCCCCAAGGGGGCATCACCTTAGCTTGGCCAAAAACTGCCAAGATCTTGTTTATGGGTATGTAGCCTGCACAGTTATGCTCAATGCTCTGCTGTCCCTGTCTTACATTTATTTGTTAATCAAATTTTAAAAATTTAAGTATAGTTGATTTACAATGCTGTGTCAATTTCTGCTACACAGCAAAGTGACTGAGTTATACATATGTTTATGTATATATACACACGCATATATATATGCTCTTTTTTTTACATTGTTTTCCATCATGATTTATCAGGACCTTGTTGTTTTTAAAAGTCTTAATCCTTTTTGAACAAGGAGCCTCGCATTTTCATTTTGCCCTGGCTCCTGGGCTGTTGCCTACTTTGCCTGTTGGCTAACAGGGTCATAAAGTTAAGGGCGAAAAAAAGAGATGATTTTTATATTTGTTTTATTAAATTTTGTATATAGAAATAATTTCAGAGTCTATCTAAACAAGATAAAATATTTGAATGAAAGATCATTGTAGGAAAAATGTCCACCTTGAAGAGCCAGAACATTGTTTCGGAAAACACTGCAGTTCTGAGAGTTGGAACCATCCGCATTCAGCCCCTAGCTCTGCCACGTGGGTGCATGTAGGACTCAGGGCCTCGGCTGGCGTGTGCCGGGGGTGACAGCTCCTGCCTGTGGAGCGTCTGAGGAGCCAGGATGGTGGGAGAATTTGGCAGAATATCTGGCACATATCAGATACTCAATAAAAATACCCTGGATCGTCTGTTGTGTTATGTCATTTGACATGAAAGCTCAGGTGAAATTTGACTAGTTTTAATAAGAGTATATTTTGTCCCTTCTTGTTATAAAATTAATACAGATGACACTGTGCACACACACACACAGAAAGTACGCATGTCCCTCTTAATCCTTTTAATTGAAAGCCACCTTTGGCCACTCACACTACGGTTTATTTCTTTATATAAATTGACACACAAACACACTTCGCATTTTAAAACTTAGCTTCGATTGGAGAATAGTCTCTTTACAATGTTGTGCTAGTTTCTGCTGTACAGCAAAACGAATCAGCTCTGTGTACACCTGTACCCCCCTTTTTTGGACTTCCTTCCCATCTAGGTCCCCACAGAGCGCTGAGTTCCCTGTGCCATACAGTCAGCTCTCATTAGTTGCCTATTTTATACACATAGTATCAGTCATGTATAGTCCTATAGTGTAATAGTCAATGCTGATTTCCCGATTCATCCTATCCCCCTGCACTTCATTTAGAAATTGTTTTCTTTGATTCCATCGACTTGTTTTTAAATGGGAACCATGAGGCCCCGCAGAAGAATCCAAGCACAACAAACGGCCCCCACACTGTGAACTGAAGCCAGGCTGAGCCTGGTTCAGCGCAGCTTCACACACGGGTGCGAACCCCTAGTTTCTACTGCCCCCTGCTCCCAAGGACCATAAATTGTGACATTTACAGTCACCAAAGTGCTGGGTGATACAAATTCAACATCACAAAATGTCCTTAACCTGCTGCTGCCTCATCTTTCCCATTTGTGACTTGGTTTTAAAAAAAAAAAAACAACAATTTTTTTTTTTTTTTTTACAGTTTCAGGCTCTTATTTTTAATTTCTGCAGTCTGTTGTCGAATCTGCTCAGTCGAGGAGGGCAAAGAAACCCATTCAGTCAGGTCTCCTCCTCGGCACCTTTGTGAGGCCAGCTGGTTGGAGGGG
>NW_011494651.1:1707230-1712276 GCF_000754665.1 Bison bison bison | reverse complement strand
CTGATAGGGGAGGGGATCCCAGCAGCTCTAAACTCAGGCAGAGCCTTGAGCTCAGAGGAACGCATGTTCACCTGCTCAGTCCAGGTGACCGGTCCACCCAAACTGCAGTAGATAGTAAATCGCACGATACCAAGAGCAGACAACAGGCACGAGAAAAACACAGCCCGTGACCCCCAAACCCACGCTGCATTCATGAGCCGTTTGGGTTCCAGAAGCTCCTGGGAGCTGAAACTTAAAGGCAGTAGGAACCCAGGCGATGGGTCAAATCTGAGCTGCCGGGGGCTACCAACGGGGTGACTCTGGGCAAGTCACTTCTCCATTCAGTGTCCCCAGCTTGGAGGGAGTGGGAGTGATAAACAATAGCCCCAGCCTCCTGGGGCCTCAGGGGCAGGGCACTGCTGTTCACTCGCTGGTACCGGGTCTGCCACCCCTCGGCCCCTCTGCAGACCTCCCCAAGGAGGACCTCTGGTAGCAGGGACAGTGGCACCGGGGCAGAGACCAGAACCCCCACCTGCCCTTGCCCACGGCAGCAGGGAAGACTGGCAGACTTGCAGTGGGGAGGGCTTGGAGTCACAGGTTCCTGTCACTCCAGACAGCAAGGTCTGGCTTCCCGCTCACCCAGGCTGGCCCAGGGAGCCTGCGTCTCCCTGCATGCATACTGCCCAGTGGGCATGGCAGCCCTCAAGAATAACCCAGCACAGAGCCTGGGCCAAAGGGGTGGGGCAGAGAGCCCCACCCTCACACTCCCATCGCCACTACTGCCTTCCAGGCAGTTCCCTTTCGCTGGACCCGGGCATAGTCACTGTTCTGTCCCAGAGCACAGCCTGGTGTCCCCGGGCCACTACAGCTGGAAGAAGGCACAGGAGATGTATTTGTTTTTTATTTGATCTGTTTATAAAAAGGAAAGTGTTTGTTGTAGAAAATTTGGAAATATAGAAAAGCACAAAAAAGAAAACAAAAATTACCCATGAGATAATTACCAGGTACATTTTGTTGAAAGTCCTTCTGATGTATTTCCAAACCACATATGTGTATGTACTCCGTGAGTGTGTGTGTGATCACAGTATGGGTTATCTCAGAATCTTTTGGTTTAATATGCTTTGAGTGTTTATGTCATTAAATTTTATTCTTTCCAGAATTTTAAAAATGAAACTTAAATACCGTTGATTTTTTAAAAATCAGCTTTACTGAGGTTTAATTTCTATGCAATGAGACCCTTTTCACTTCGCTGTTCAATGAGTTTTTACAAACGTTTTCATCCCTCTAAGCACCATTACAATCAAGAAAGAAAATACCATCACCACAGAATATCCCCTGGCAGGCAATCTTTGCCTCCTTGGGCCCAGGCAACCACCGATCTGAATTCTACCACTACAGATGTTTTACCTTTATTTACTATAAGTGGGATCACAGAGTGTGGACTCACACAGCCTAGTTGACATTCGTCTGTCAGTATGTCCGTCAGCAGCTCACTCTGTTGACTGTTTTATTTTAACCCATTATATGCCCATCACAGCTTGTTTACCTGTTCTGCTGTTGCAGACAACCGAGCTGTTTCTGATATTCTGGCTGTTGGGAATAGAATTATTATGAATGCTTTTTTAACAATGTCGCTGGCACAGGTTAAGGACCAACGTCACATGGGCACAGCCTGTGTACTGCCTGCCTGGAGTAATCCCAAGAGCCGTGTAGTCATCCATCTTATACTGCTGGACGCGTGAAGTACAAGTGGAAGTTGCTCAGTAGTGTCCAGCTCTTTTGTGATCCCACGGACTACACAGTCCATGGAATTCTCTAGACCAGAATACTGGAGTGGGTAGCCTTTCCCTTTTCCAGGGGATCTTCCCAACCCAGGGATCCAATCCAGGTCTTCCACATAGCAGGCGGATTCTTTACTGGCCGAGCCACAAGGGAAGCCCTGTTGGACGTGAAGTTTTCCTTAAAGTTTTTGCGGGACTTCCCTAGTAGTTAATGATCCATCTTCCAAAGCAGGGAATAGGCTTTGATCCCTGGTTGGGAACTAAGATCCCACATGCTAGCAGGGAAACGAAGCCTGCAAGCTGCAACTACTGAGCCCCTGGGCTCTAGAGCCTGTTCTCTGCAACAAGAGAAGGCCACGCGCTGCAACGAAAACCCAGCGCAGCCAAAATAAAAAAATGAAAATAAACTTTTTGCTACTGTAAATAATGCTGCTGGGGGGCTCCCCTGGTGGGAACTAGTGGTTAGGACGCCACACTTCCACTGCAGATGGCACGGGTTTAACCTCTGATCAGGGAACTAAGATCCAAAAGCAGCAAGGTGTGTCTGACCCCACCCCCGCAAAATGCTACTGGAACATCTTTGTACTGACAATGTCACATGTGGCTATGTTTCTTTCCTGAAGATAAATTCCCAGAAGCAGGCATGTTAGGTCAAGTAGTGTCCATGTTTTTAAGGCCCTCACTGCATGAGGTTAGGACTTTTAGACACGTTTTTATCCATCCCTCCAGCTCCCAATTTACTTATAGACAGCATCATCCCCATTGTTCAGATGGAAAAGCCAAGGGCTGGAGAAGTGATCAGCCAGAGGCCACGGAGCCCGTTAAGTACAAAGCCAGGAGGAAACCCCAGCCTCTGAGCCCTGCACTCTTCGAGGACCACTTCCTGCCTCCCTCTCACGCATTTGCTTGTGTCACAAACGCTCGGAATTTTCCCACACAGATTTCCATGAAACTCGAACTGTGAGCTGAGAGATGAAAGGCAGCCTTGTGTTAATTAGCCTGGCTTTGGTTTGGTTCGTCCACTGAGCCTGGGTGTGTGTGACTCTCCTGGGTTCATATGCCTGCATGCTGGCACTCTCACACCTGCGGACACTAGCAGCGGCCAGTCCAGACGATCTGGTCCAGATTCACCTTCCAAACTGCCCGCAGAGCTGGGAGCCACAGGCCCCCTGACTTTGCAGTTGCCGCACATTCTGGCGCTGAACGGGTTTGGCTTCTGCACCTCTACTCAGCCAACTTGGCCCAAAGCACATCTGGTTATTTGCAAAATCAAATCTCTCCCAAGGACAACGATCAGGCTGCTGGGGTGATTCGAAAGAATGATGCATTCCCGAGATGACTGCTTCCAGAGATGCTGTGGCTGGTGCTCATCTAGTGAACAGGGGGTGTGGAGGTGCTCTGTGAAGTAAGGGAGTTCTCCGTATTTGTAGAGGGTTCTCAGGCCATTCTTGTGGACAGAGCTCACGACTGAAACTTAGGCATGGCTTGATTTATTTTACTTTTTCATTTGTTCTGTGTCTGACAGGGCTATACTCATTATCTTATTTCATCCTCAACAACCAAATACCGTTATTCCCATTTTACAGATGAGAAAACGAAGGCTCAGAGAGGTTAAGAAACTTACCTGAGGTCACACAGCAGCGCACACTCAGTCTGTATGCCTGCTCTCTGTAGACATCAGGCCCCAGCCTTTCTTCTGAGTCAGAGAGGTCTCTGCCCTGGTGTTTGACTAGTAGGCCTCAGGAAACGCGTTCACCAGAGGACGGCTTGAATACAGCCCAAGGCGATTCTCAAGTGCTCGGAAGACACAAATGGCCCAGACTCCCCCTCCCTCCACTCCAACCCTGTTCAGGCTCCTGAGGGTCTTCCTTCCCAGGACCACACCCCAGGCCCACCCCAGTGCTGAGTGGACTCCTAATACCCATTCCCACTCCCATTTAAGAATGTGGATGTTGTGCCCTGAGTTGGGGCAAAAATAATCACCTTCTTTCGGCCCTGGGTCTGAGGCCTCCTGGCTCCTGAAGCAAGGAGGCCTAAGAAGGCCTTTGTCCACGGGAGAAGAAACCAGGAAGGGAAGAGCCCATCCTCTCAGAAAACATGTGTTTTCTGTTTACAGAGAGGCCTGTCCAGTTCCCATGCTTTGTTCTTTAATATGGAGCCAAAAAAAAAAATCAAATGTGCAGCTTCCTCTCTGAGGTACTTTTGGAGGCTGGAAAATCTGGATTGCTGCAGGCACGCCGTGCTGGGCCTCGAGCTGGCCGGGGTTGGGGCCTGTGTCCCACCCGCTGCCAATGTCCAGCATCACGTGGTCTTCATATACCAACCCAGAAAGCCCTGTGGAAAACAAAATGCCCCTCAGTGCCTCCCAGGAAGGGGGTGCATGGAGATGACGGAGGCAGGCAGCCCTGGTGTAGCTGGGGCTCTGGTTTCTTCAACAGAGTTGTGTGTGTGTGTGAGTGTGTGTGTGAGACTATCCTGGGTTGCTCTCACTCACACTTCCTGGCCTTGCACCACTGGCATGGCTGACCTGGCCCAACAAACAGACCATTCTGGAACCACTCGATTTTTCATACCCTCTTCTCAGATGCTGGGCAGAGCGTGTCTTTCCCAACACCTGAGGCAAACAGGTGGGTATTAACTTAGCCGAGGTCACTAGGCTCCTGTGGCAGAGCTGGTGGGTGCTGGGCACCTTCAGTGGGGCAAGATGGCCTTAGCTCTTAGCTCTGGGTCTACCTGCTGGGGATGAGGCAGCAGTGAGCTAAGGTAAGTTAAGAGCTGGCAGCCAGCTGTGCCCCCCACCCCTCAAGAGTCAGGTTAGCATCAAGTGTAAGCCTGAGATCCACGGCTGGGGATAGGGACCAGAATGCAGATTGTGACCCTTCTCCTGGGAGGCTTTGAAGGAGCCTCCTCTCGGAGCTCGGCCCCTCATCTGTGAAAGGTGACCGGTACTCAATGGAGCTGCTACGAAGGCACACGGCCCAGGCCTGCCTGGCACTGTTTTTCAATAACCGGCAGCTGCTCTCATGACCGCGAGGCCTCCTATTTTAGAAATGGCCTTGCAAACTCTGCCTGGCTCACACGCCTGAGGCCACCGCGACCCCTCAAGCGGGGCAGAGTCCACCGGGAGCCGGAGGAAGTCGCCTGGCCGAGCCCTGCCGGCCGGCTCACTGCAGGCCCGGCGTCCTGGCCATTCGCTCGCTCGGAAGGGCGGGCCCCGGCCTGATGCGCTTTGATCCGCCCGCGGCGCGCGTCCCCGGGGGCGGATCAAAGAGAGCGGAAGAGCACA
>NW_011494651.1:1697613-1706730 GCF_000754665.1 Bison bison bison | reverse complement strand
GGGCTTGGGCGGGGCCTCTTTTCTGGAGCTGCGGTAGTAGGTCGGTTTCTGCGTCCCGCCTCTTGCCTCGCTGTTTGGTCGCGTGTCCGAGGTATTTGAGCTAAATTTTATCTCATTCAGGTTCTCATTTACTTTAGGTTTTCATTTTTGAAAGTTTAGCAGTTTTCCTTCTTTTTCCTAGATGTGGAATCGCTGAGTCAATGAATATAGTCACTAATGCTTCTTGTAGCCCTCTTTTTTCTTTCCGTGTTTTCCAAATTTAAAAAGTAATAAATGAATGTCTTGCCTAACCAGATAACGAAACAACCAGACCCTAGGGAATTTGGAAAACCTGGGTGAATACAAATAAAAATGAGACATCTCAGAATCTCACAGCGCAGAGCCCTTTTTTATTCGTTTTTTGATGTTCAGTCGCTAAGGTGTGTTCGACTCTTTATGAATATATATGTGTATATATTTTCACATAATCAGGGTAACACTGTGCATACACTTGTGGATGCCTTAAAAATAATTCACTTTTTTTTTTACTGTAAAGCCACATGTTTATTGCAGAAATAATTGGAAACTGGAAAAAACTACGGAGAAGAAAATAAAAATAACCCGAGATTCCACCACAGAAGATCACCACTATTAATATGTTGTCATTTTTCCTTCCTCTTTACAGAATCACACATATGTTTGAAACAAAACTGGGATCGCACTGTAAATACCGTTTTGCAGTTTTCTCCTTTCATGCGTGGCTAATGACAGATGTCCACTCATCGTGCAGAGGGCTCATCTACAATGTTACTTGTAACAGCAGAGCACTGTGTAGAGTCACCCGTGTTTTGTTTAACCTATATGCTCTGGTTAGACATGAATCCTTGCTTCCTCCTTCCTTTATGATGAACATTCTTATGGTTAAATCTTTGTGCATGTTCACAAAAATTCCTTATGACAAATCCCTAGATGTGGAATTGCTGAGTAAATGAAAATAGTCACTAATGCTTCTTGTAGCCCTCTTTTTTCTTTCTGTGTTTTCCAAACTTAAAAAATAAATGAATGTTTTAACAAGTAATATGACCCCAAAATACATATATGCAAAAAATGACTGCCCGTATCCAAAATATATAAAGAACTCCTACAACTCAACAACAACAAAGCTGATTAAAAAGCAGGCAAAGGACTTAAATAGACATATCTGCAAAGTTGGTATACAAATAACCAATAACATAGGAAAAGATGCTCAACATCACTAATCATTGGCGAAATGCACATCAAAACCACAATGAAACCTCACACATACTAAGATAGCTATTATGAAAATAATAATAGCAGGCATTGGTGAGAATGTAAAGAAATTAGGACCCTCATGCATTTGCTAGTGGAAATGTGAAATGACGAAGCTACTGCGGAAAACTGAATGGCAGTTTCCTTGAAAAACTAAACATAAAACTTCCATGTGACCCAAAAATGCCACTGCTGGGCGTACACCCCAAAGGAGTGACAGCAGGGACCCCAGTTACTCACTCATCTGTGTTCTTAGCAGCATTGCTCATGGTCGGCCAGAGGTAGAAACAGTCCCGTGTCCACCCACAGGTGGATGGATAAACAAAATGTAGCATATATGACAATGGAATATTATTCACCTTAAAAAAGAATGAACTTCTGCCCCATGCTGCAACGTGGATGACAGTTGAGACTATATCCTAAGTGAAGTAAGCCAGACACCAAAGGGTCGATACTGTGTGATCCCACTATATGAGGCACATAGAGTGGTCACACTCATAGAGACAGAAAGTAGAACTCTGGTTACCAGGGGCTCGGGGGAAGGGAGAATGGAGGGTCATTCTGTAATAGGTAGAGAGTTTGTGTTGGAATGATGAGAAGTTCTGGAGATGGACAGTACTGATGATGGTTGCACACAGATGTGAATACTTAATGACACTGACATGGTAAACGGTAATTTTTATGTGTGTTTTACTACACACACAAAAGACATTTCTTGTGGAGGATGGGGAGATCTCTCCCAGATTCTGGTTCTAAGGTGCCTGGGTGGGACAAGGCTTGTACATGTCACAAATCTGGTGGGTGACCCTGCCCAGGTGATCAGGACAGCCCCTTCTGGGGAGCTCTAGAGAAGAAGGGGCCAAGATTAGCCTTACACATCCAGGATTTCCCATAAACATTTCCAAGCTGGAAAGAGAAACCTGCTCTGGGGAAGTAATGCGTCACTGTGGATCTTTATCTGAACTTGGTGTTTTCTTTCTGGGCCACTGAAACACACACACACACAAGCAAATCTCTTTGTCTTGACTGTAAATATGATACGCGTTTATTGTCATCAACAAATGCAGAAAGGCACTCACAAGGAAGTAACAAATATATAAAATCCTATCTCCAAAAAACCACAGCTTACATTCAACCGTATATTTGACCAGTGTTTCTTCTGTATTCGTAACACATACCTAAAATGATGGTGGTTATCCATTCAGTTCAGTTCAGTCACTCAGTCATGTCTGACTCTTGGCGACCCCATGGACTGCAGCACACCAGGCCTCCCTGTCCCTCAACAGCTCCTGAAGATTGCTCAAACTCATGTCCATCAAGTCCGTGATGCCATCCAACCATCTCATCCTCTGTCATCCCCTTCTCCTTCTGCCTTCAATCTTTCCCAGCATCTTCAATTTTTTCTAATGAGTCAGCTCTTTGAATGAGGTGGCCAAAGGACTGGAGCTTCAGCATCAGCCCTTCCAATGAATATTCATATATTGTGATTATTCATGACCAATGGTGGTTATATAGCATGTTTTATCATCTTGTTCACTTTCGCTAATACACAACAACTCACTTTGTCTTTCAATATATTTCTATAGCCCACATTTTTTTATGATTAATGTATTTATTTTAATTGGAGGCTAATTACTTCACCATATTGTGGTGGTTTTTGCCATACATTGACATGAATCAGCCATGGGTGTACATGTGTCCCCATCCTGAACCCCCCTCCCACCTCCCTCCCCATCCCATTCCTGTGGGTCATCCCAGTGCACCAGCCCTGAGCACCCTGTCTCATGCACTGAACCTGGAACTGGCGATCTGTTTCACATATGATAATATACATGTTTCAATGTTATTCTCTCAAATCATCCCACCCTGGCCTTCTCCCACAGAGTCCAAAAGTCTGTTCTTTATATCTGTGTCTCTTTTGCTGTCTCACATATAGGGTCAGCGTTACCATCTTTCTAAATTCCATATATATGCGTTAATATACTGTATTGGTGTTTTTCTGACTTACCTCACGCTGTATAATAGGCTCCAGTTTCATCCACCTCATTAGAACTGATTCAAATGCACTCTTTTTAATGGCCGAGTAATACTCCATTGTGTATATGTACCACAGCTTTTTATCCATTCATCTGCTGATGGACATCTAGGTTGCTTCCATGCCCTGGCTATTGTAAACAGTGCTGTGATGAACATTGGGGTACACCTGTCTCTTTCAGTTCTGGTTTCCTTGGTGTGTATGCCTAGCAGTGGGATTGCTGGGTCGTATCGTAGCCCACATTTTAATGCTTGCAGAATGGCCCATTGTTCAGACATCCCCTTTGTATAACTTCTGTACCTGGGTCACGGTTGACTATCTAGGTGATTTACAAATGTAGTATGCTGAACATCCTCCCTGCACATCTTTAATAATTCCCAAGTTCTAAATTCTTTTTTTTTTCAGTCTAAGCTGTGTTTTTTTTTTTTAATTTTTAATTGAAGTATTGTTGATTAATGTTGTGTTAATTACTGTTGTACAGCAAAGTAACTTCAGCCAATGGTAAACCGGGTGCAGAAGTTACATAAAGGAGATGTCTGAACAACGGACTCTTCTGAAACATTAAAATGTGGAGAATACCCCTATATACGGAATTCCAGTCGAGCTATTTCAAATCCTAAAAGATGATGCTGTGAAAGCGCTGCACTCAATGTGCCAGCAAATTTGAAAAACTCAGCAGTGGCCACAGGACTGGAAAAGATCCGTTTTCATTCCAATCCCAAAGAAAGGCAGTGCCAAAGAATGCTCAAACTATTGCACGATTGCACTCATCTCACACGCTAGTAAAGTAATGCTCAAAATTCTCCAAGCCAGGCTTCAACAGTACATGAACCAAGAACTTCCAGATGTTCAAGCTGGATTTAGAAAAGGCAGAGGAACCAGAGATCAAATTGCCAACATCCGTTGGATCATTGAAAAAGCAAGAGAGTTCCAGAAAAATATCTACTTCTGCTTTATTGACTACACCAAAGCCTTTGACTATGTGGATCACAACAAACTGTGGAAAATTCTTCAAGATATAAGAATACCAGACCACCTTACCTGCCTCCTGAGAAATCTGTATGCAGGTCAAGAAGCAACAGTTAGAACCAGACATGGACAAATGGACTGGTTCCAAATCGGGAAAAGACCAGTCAAGGATGTATATTGTCACCCTGCTTATTTAACTTATATCAGAATACATCATGTGAAATGCTGGGCTGAAATGCACAAGCTGGAAACAAGATTGCTGGGAGAAATATCAATAACCTCATATACGCAGATGACACCACCCTTATGGCAGAAAACGAAGAAGAACTAAAGAGCCTCTTGATGAAAGTGAAAGAGGAGAGTGAAAAAGTTGGCTTAAAACTCAACATTCAGAAAACTAAGATCACAGCATCCGGTCCCATCACTTCATGGCAAATAGATGGGGAAACAGTAGAAATAGTGTCAGACTTTATTTTGGGGGGCTCCAAAATCACTGCAGATGGTGACTGCAGCCATGAAATTAAAAGACGCTTGCTCCTTGGAAGGAAAGTTATGATCAACCTAGACAGCATATTCAAAAGCAGAGACATTACTTTGCCAACAAAGGTCCGTCTAGTCAAGGCTATGGTTTTTCCAGTGGTCATGTATGAATGTGAGAGTTAGACTATAAAGAAAGCTGAGTGCCAAAGAATGGATGCTTTTGAACTGTGGTGTTGGAGAACACTCTTGAGAGTCCCTTGGACTGCAAGGAGATCCAACCAGTCCATCCTAAAGGAAATCAGTCCTGGGTGTTCTTTGGAAGGACTGACGTTGAAGTTGAAATTCCAATATTTTGGCCACCTGATGCAAAGAGCTGACTCATTGGAAAAGACCCTGATGCTGGGAAGGATTGAAGGCAGGAGGAGAAGGGGACAACAGAGGATGAGATGGTTGGATGGCGTCACCGACTCAATGGACATGAGTTTGGGTAAACTCTGGGAGTTGGTGATGGACAGGAAGGCCTGGTGTGCTGCAGTTCATGGGGTTTCAGAGAGTCGGACACGACTGAGCACCTGAACTGAACTGATGTTATACGGTAGGACCTTGTTGTTCATCCACCAAGTTCTAAATTCTATTAATTTAGGTACTCCTCGGAGAATTCCTGGAGAAGGAAATGGCAGCCCACTCCAGTATTCTCACCTGGAGAATTCCATGAACAGAGGAGCCTGGCGGGCTACAGTCCATGGGGTCGCAGGAGTTGGATATGACTTAGCAACTAAACCAGAAGAACTGGGCTTTCCTCATGGGTCAGAAGGTAAAGAATCTGCCTGCAATGCAGGAGACTGGGGTCAGTTCCTGGGTTGGGAATATCCCCTGGAGAAGGGAATGGCTACCCACTCCAGTATTCTTGCCTGGAGAATCCTGTGGACAGAGGAACCGGGGGCAGGCTACAGTCCATGGGGTGGCAAAGAGTTGGACATGACTGAGTGACTAACACACACACACACACAGGAGAAGAACTGTAACATCACAGAGGATCTGCTTTTTAAAGGCTCTTGAATATATTACCAATTGGCCCTCCAGGAAAGATGAACGGAGTGTTTGCGGACCTTTTTTTGTTTTTAATCTTTTAATGAATGGGATTGTACATTTTATTTCTATGCTTTTATTTATTTTTTGATCGTGCCTTGGGCCATGCAAGATCCCCAACTGGGGATTTAATCCGTGGCCCCTACCGTGGAGAAGTGCAGTGTTAGCCACTGGACTGTCAGGAAAGTCCCTGCCCCCCTCTTCTTAAGCACGTGGTCCATGCTTCTCTCTCCAGCCTCACCTCCCACCCTTTCTCCAACACTGCCTCCCTCTTCTCCCTCCAGAGAGAACTGCCTGCATTTTCTCACTTACTGTTCCCTCTGAAAGGGATGTTCTTCCCACCCACGTTGCCTTCCCAGCTCCTGCTCCCTTACTCCTACCGTGAATAACAATAGCAGCTCCATTATTGGTTACTGAGCAAATACCGCAGACAAAGCCTCAGCCCAGCTGCCACTTCCTCCAGGAAGCTTTCTGGGGTGGATCCCCTGGCTGAGACCCACCACTCCAGCCATCCAGCTTTGGTAACCAGCTCTACATCCTTGCCTTGGAGCCCCACCAAGCTGTAGGTGTTCGGAGAGCAAGAACATGAGTCTTTACTGTTCTCAGCACCCAGCCCAGGGTCTGTCCCTGGTGTCCAGTCACATCCTGTTTGGGGCAGCAAGTACAAGACCCCATGGGAGGTAGAAGTGAGCAGCTGAGCATTCATACACTGAGCAGAGCAGATCAGAAATTAATTCAGACCATCTAGTTTCAAACAACCATCTGGAAACAGGAAAGCTTGAACTTTTTCTCAACAGAGGGATAAAAGGGTAAAGGAAAGCTGGAAACAAGATTACAAGTTCATGTCGCCCAGAAGAACAGTTGTTTTTCCAGTGTAACCCTCCTATGTGACCCTGGGCATGAGCTGTCCCTCTCTGGGTCTCAGCCCTCAGTGACCACACCGGGCCTCCCAGCTCTAAGACAAGGTGCAAGGTGTCAATATTAATTACCAATGGTATCCACCTTGCGGACCCTGGACAGATAGCTATTAACCAGAATGTAGATGGTAAAGAGCCTGCCTGCAGTGCGGGAGACCCAGGTTCAATCCCTGGGTCGAGAAGATCCCCTGGAGAAGGAAATGGCCACCCACTCCAGTATCCTTGCCTGGAAAATTCCATGGAGGGAGGAGCCTGTACAGTCCATGAGGTCGCAGAGTCGGACATGACTGAGCAACTTCATTCACTTTTCCACCTTGCAATCAGCAAAAGGTCCGTGGTGCAGCCTGCTGGTGGAAGTGAGGATGACTCTCCTTCTAGAACATTCCTCAAGGTGCAGTACCACAGCTTCACTTGAGGTGGCCCTGCCCTCCCCTCTTCCTCCAGTGGTTGGCAGTCCCCTGCCTGTGGCAGGTCCCCTGCAGGCCGCCCATGGGACCCTCCTCATGGTTCAGCTCATTGCAATGGTTGACCGGGTACCCTGGGATGGTGTCTGAGAGCTGCAGAGTTAGAGGTCCCCAGTGGAGTCAGGGGACCATCAGGAGACCACCTGGTCCAGTGGAGTCAGGAAAGGAGTAGTTCAGAGAGGACAAAATGCCCAAGAAGGGCCTGCCTCAGTGAGGGCCCTGCCACGACCACGGCTGCAAGTGCTGATGACGAAGAAATGACAAACGTAAGGGTGACGTGGAAGTTATTCATAACGCCACGTTTGATCAGCATGAAGAGATGGCCTTTCTCTTGAGATGCTCTTCCTGTTTTTTTTGGTTTGTTTGTTTGTTTTAAAGCATGCTTTCAAAAAAGGAAATTATAATTAGTTATTTTTCTAAAGATCCCAACATGGAAAAGTAGAAAGTTGCCAACAGATCTGCAATATTTTCTTTGAAATTGGGACAGGTCTGTGAGTTCCAGATGTCTGAGGACCCCTCTCTGCGTGCTCCCCGTTGAGGCCACTGGCGAGCGTTGCCACTCTGAGTGTGAAGCTTGCAGTGGCTCCCTACTGCCCTCAGGTTTGGAGCCTAGTACCTTAATGCGGCATGGGAAGTCTAGGAAGGTGGGAGGAGGGAAGGAGGAAAGCAAGGGTCGGGGTAGCATTCATGAGGAGGCGGTAACTGAACCACACCTTACAGGCTGAGTAGTGGACAAGAGGTGGACGGAGAAGGGTTGGGGGCAGGCAGGAGGGCCTTCTGAGCCACTGAGAAGCATCCCAGGAAGGGATGGTTGAAACAGCTAGGAGTGGGATTGGCTGAGCGGGCACGGGGTTAGGGAAGCTGGACAGTCTAACCCCAGGATCCTGAGGAAAGCTCCGGCAATGAGGAAAACATAATCACGCCCATTTCATAGGCTCTCAGAGAAGGATGGACCACCAGGGCCAGGGGCTGGGGAAGGGACTTGAACCTGGACCTGTCTGATTCCTTAGGTCAGACTCTCCACCTCCAGAGGGTCTCTCTGGGGCTGGTGGTAGTCCCCTCTCTGGTGCCCTGTGCCCCCACCCCACCCACTCCCCCCTTCTCTTCTCGGGCCTGAGCTTGCCTAGGGCAGACTGGCCACGAGGCTCGGCTCAACCCCGGCTGCTGCTGGAGACCCACATAAATGCACCCAGAGCATGCACCACCCCACCTGCAGGCCTGACCAGGTGCCCCAAGGGCCCCTGATTCTGCAGTGCCAGCCTCTAGACCTCCTGCACCGTGCTGGGGCCCTGCGTGCCAACTCATAACCCTCCCCGGACGGTCACACGTGGGGACACTCCTGGGGAACAGTGGGGCTCCCCTAAGAGAGGCCTGATTCCGCTTCACAAGACAGGCTCTCTGTCCCTTTCCCTTAAACACCAAACCCCATGGCCTGTACACCCCCACCACCACACGGCTGACCCTACACGGGCTGGCACCCACGCATTCCATTACGAAGACAGTGGGTGCATCCTGAGTTCTGCTGTGAGGTGGGGATATAGCAGTTTCTGCCCCCAGGAAATCGGGGGGCAGGGGACTAGAACACCAGGGGGTGATGGCCTTGAGGGGGAGCGGTGGTCATGACAGGGAGCTGTGACAAGGGCACTCACGAGGGCGTCTCCCACAGAGCCACACAGTCCGTCCTGGAAATGTCTTCGGCTTTCAGAAGAAGCGGTTGCCCTAGGGCTCCAGGCTGCCAGTCTGGACGGCTGCAGAAGGGGCCAGACCCTGGGAAGAGTGGTCTAAGCACCCCGCTCCCCCAGGCCTGCAGAAGACACAGCCCGGTCCAGATGGGCCCCTGGAGACCTTCCAGGGCAACCTGAGGGACTGTTCCGCGAATCTGAAACCCGGAGAG
>NW_011494651.1:1684207-1696682 GCF_000754665.1 Bison bison bison | reverse complement strand
AATCGGTAAAAAAATAAAGGTGGCCCCAATAACCGCCTCTCCCCGGAGGGACCTGGTGCTCCCCAAGGTGGGTTCCTGCCCCCCATTCCCTCTCCTCGGGGAGGGCTGCAGTCCTTGGGGGGTCTCAAAAGAATCGGACATGACTGAGCGCCCATGCACACACAAATTGAACCTGAAACGGTGTGCCAGGCCCAAGTGTGGGTTCCCCAGCATCAGTCCTCACTTTATTATGTGACTAAGTAGGAACCTTAGAAAGCATACGCACCAACTGGGAAGCTTACCACCTCTCCTCCTCCTCCCTGCTGTGGTGGGATGTGTGCTCTCACAGTTCAGAATCTTGCCTTTGTTACTGGGCATTTCCCTTTGCCCTCCACACCCCTCACTCATGTCCCTTCTAAAGGCTGAACAGTATTGTTCTCCGTGGCTGAGCTGTGCTCTTGGATGCCTGGGTGTCCCTTCAGAGAGAAAAGACTCAGGGAGGGGGGAATGTCACCATGAGTCCCTAAATTGTAAGTCGCTAAATTGAACCCAGGTTTCGCAGGCGGCTCAGTGGTAAAGAATTCGTCTACAAATACAGGTGGCACAGGTTCGATCCCTGAGTTGGGACGATCCCCTGGAGAGGCAACCCACTCCAGTATTCTTGCCTGGAGAATCCCGTGGACAGAGGAACCTGGAGGGCTGCAGTCCATGGGGTCACAAAGGAGTCGGACCCGACTGAGCACCCATGCACACGCAAACTGAACGCGGAACGGTTGTGCTAGGCCAAAGTGTGGGTTCTCCAGCATCAGTCCTCACTGGCCTGGATACTGTATTATGTGACTAAGTAGGCATCTTAGAAAGCATACGTACCACCTGGGAAGCTTAAGCAGGCTTTGATGCACACGTGAGTGACCAGATGATTCCAGCACCTTCTATGGATTTGAATTGGGCACATTCACAGTAGCAGACAGAGGCCCAGCCCGGAGACAGATGTTCCAGCTGTTGCAGGAAAGGGGCCCCTTCCAGGGCCCAGAGAGGGGGCTCTGGTCTAACTCTCAGCAATGAATTGTCCAAGAAGACACACAAGCTGACAGAGAAAGGCACTTTACTGGGAGGAGGCGCCCAGGTGGAGAGCAGCAGGCTAAGGGAGCCCAGGAAGACTGTTCTGCCACATAGCTCTCGGTCTCAAGTTTTATGATGATGGGATTATTTTCCGGGTTTTCTTTGGCCAATCACTCTGATGCAGGGTCCTTCCTGGTGGTTGATGGACGCCAGTGAGAAGGACTCTGGGAGGCAGTAGAACATGCGGCGTCTCTTTTTTGACCTTTATTGAACTCTTTCAGTTGTTGCTGTTGTTCCATTGGGTAAGTCCTTTCTGACCCTTTGCGACCCTGTGGACTGCAGCACACCAGGCTTCCCTGTCTTCACAGTCTCTCAGTTTGCTCAAACTCATGTCCATTGAGTCGGTGATGCCATCCAATCATCACATCCTCTGTCGCCCCCTTCTCCTCCTGCCTTCAGTCTTTCCCAGCATGAGGGTCTTTTCCAATGAGTCAGGTTTTGGCATCAGTTCAGTTCAGTCGCTCAGTCACGTCCGACTCTTTGCGACCCTATAGACTGCAGCATGCCAGGCTTCCCTGTCCATCACCAACTGCCAGAGCTTATTCAAACTCACGTCCATCCAGTCGGTGATGCCATCCAACCATCTCATCCTCTGTCGTCCCCTTCTCCTCCTGCCTTCAATCTTGCCCAGCATCAGGGTCTTTTCCAATGAGTCAGTTCTTTGCATCAGGTGGTGGAAATATTGGAGCTTCAGCTTTAGCATCAGCCCTTCCAGTGAGTATTCAGGGTTGATTTCCTTTTGGATTGACTGGTTTCCTGGTAGGTGGTAGCTTGTTAGTTCCGTGTTCCTTACCAGGACCTCCTGTGGTATAATAACTCACGAACATGGTTACTATGGTGCCTGGCCAGGGTGGGCGGTGTCAGTCAGTGTATTTTCCCCTAACGCAGCCTGGAACCTGGCTGGTGACTGGTACCTTGTTCTCCTGGGACTTGGGGTCTCGCACTCGCCTGCTCATGTCACGGAGGCAGTGGTGTGAGGGCTGAGCCTGTGGGTGCCAGAGGCTGCCCAGGTGTGAGGGGGGCCCTGTGTGCGGGCAGTGTGCACAGGCCCCTTCCCACCAAAGTGCCGGGGAGCCTGGTTCTGCTGCAGAGAGGGCCCAGGGCAGGAGGGAGAGGACCAGGTGAGGTGACATTGGCCTCCGCTTCCCCAGGTGACGAACAAGGAATCTGTAGAGAGAGTCTCTGAAAGTTGCTCCCGCTATCTGAGAGACACGAGGAGGACAGCTTTTCAAAGGATGGAGCAGAGCCCAGGGCTGCGTCCTTTGAAGCCAGGGCTCCTGAACATGCCGGTGTTACTGGTTCTTAGCAGCTGACTCACATACTGACACCTCTTTGGGCTGGATGCTGGGATACGGACACCTCTTTGGGCTGAATGCTGGAACACTGATACCTCTTTGGGCCGGATGCTGGGATAGACCCCCAAAGGGCATGACCCGCACCCCCTGCCCCTGTTTGTTTGTTTTTTTTAACTTTTTGGTCGTGCCTTGAGGCATGGTGGTATCTTTGTTCCCCAACCAGGGACCTTGGCCCCCTGCATTGGAAGGGCGGAGTCTTAACCACTGGACTAGTGAAGTCTCTGCCCAGTCCTTGTGTGTCCAACTCTTTGTAATCCCTTAGACTGTAGCCTGCCAGGCTGCTCTGTCCATGGGGATTCTCCAGGCGAGAATACTGGAGTGGGTTGCCATGCCCTCCTCCAGGGGCTCTTCCCAACCCCAGGGGTTGACCCACATCTCTTATGTCTCCTGTGCTGTGGGTGGAATCTTTACCTCTAGCACCACCTGGGAAGCCCACCCAGCCCTTAAGAAGCTCAAAGCTGGAGGCGGGGGTGGGGGTGGGGGTTGGGGGGACAGGATCGGAAGGGTGGAGGGGAGGGTGGTGAGGCGCTGTGCGTGGTGGAGCAGAACAGAGGAGGAGGCAACGGTGGGGGGGTCTAGGAAGGCTCCTGGGAGGGGGCTGCCTGAGCTAACACGTCTTCAGGAGGATGTGTAACTTTATCAGGAGACAAGAGTGGGCCACACTTCAGGCCGAGCGGGTTCAGGGCACACAGAACGAGCATTCTAGGCAGGGGAGCCTTCTAACAGGTGGAGGATGGGAAGAACGCACACTAGGGAAATCCCTCCCGCGGGCAAACTGTTCTGCTTCTTTGCCTGTCTGCGCTCTGCCTCCTGGGTGGCCAGCAGGATGAGAGACACCAAAATTAAAATAAGATCTCTGAGAGGCGTCCGGGCAGGAGAATGAGATGGGGGAGGGCTGAGGCGGGTGAAAAGACTCCTCTTGCTCTTGAGGAGTCACAGGTGGGGCTTCTCTTGTCCTCAGCACAGAAGACTCAGGGTACTGGGGAGCAGCTGTGTGCCCAGGAGACCGGCAGCTGGACTCTGTCCCTGAAAGCAAGACCAGGTCCTCACCTTGTCCCTCTGACAAGCCATGCAACAGGTGTCGCTGAGTGTGGTGCCAGGGGCCAGGGCTGCTGCTCTCAGCGTAGGCACAGCTGCGAGGGGAGAGGACGTCTCAACATGCTGGGTGGCATGGTCTACTCGGCTGGGGCGGTGGGGCGGGGAGGGAGAGGGCAGTGCCAGACTTGGAAATCAAGGAAGGCTTCCTGGAGGAAGTGATGCAAAAGAGTTGGCCTGATTCCGGCAGGCAGGTTAGCGTGGCTGCAAGGCGGTGGCAAACATGGTGCAAGCCTCCCAGGACGGGCAAGGATGAAAATGAGCCTGGCACACGGTTAGCCCCAGGGACAGAATGCACCTCCTCTGCGTCCTCAGTTGGCTGAAAATCTGGCTGCTTCAGAGATAAAGCTGAGACGCAGAGGGCTTCGGGGGTGTGGGGGGGAGCGGTACGAGGCGGGGAGAACCACGGAAAATTGGTAAGTCACGGTTGACTGCTCTTCACTCCCAAAGACACATTTGAAAACAAACAAAAGCCAGGAAGGCTGCAAGCCCCAGCTGCTGCCCCGACCCTCCTGGGCCTCTCCCGCACCTGGGCATCTTGGCAAATCCGCACTGGGACGGGGCCCTGAGCAGCACGGCCCCTGGCTCCTGACCCGCAGGAGGGGAGACTGAGACCCCAGCAGCGCGCTTGTCTGAAGCCCAGACGGGCCGGGTCTCCCGCCTTCTAGGTCTTTCCACTACTTCACCAGATTCCTCGGAAATTAGCAATGGAAAAGCGATCCCACGCTGGGGTAGGAAGAGAGTCATATTTTCCGTCCTGGCTCCTTGTGAGCACCTGGGGTGTGGTGGGTCCCCCCAGATCCCGTGCAGAGAGGGGAGCTGGCTTCCGTCCCCTCAGGGGCAGTTAACAAGGATGCTTTGGCAGTGCCGACATCACGGGCTGGGCTCCAGTGTGAAATCAGTGCTGGGGGCTCTGGCTGGGGCGGTACCCGCCCACTGCTACCCCCATCCCCATCCCTGCCTGCACCCTGGGCGCTGGCCACCGGCAGAGGGAGGCGGTCAAGGTGGGCAGCTGGCTGGCCTGGGGGCGATGGCAAAGCCTCAGAGCCTCTTGGGCCCAGGAGAGGAAGGACACATAAATGCTTGGCTCGGGGCGGGGGCCCCCCAGCGCCGTCCTGCTCTTGCCCTGGGTGGACCTGGAGGCCAGGAAGGCAGCACCAGAGCCGGCCGGCCTGAACTTGAGTCTGGCTCGCTGCTCACTGGTCCTGCGCCCACAGCAGGCTGCTTCACCTCCCCAGGCTCCATCTCCTCCCCCTGTGAAACCAGCCAGCAAACATAACCCAGTGCTGGGCCCATAGTCAGAGCTCAGGAAGTGCCAGCGTTTATCTGATGCTCAGACTCCCCCACCGCCACCCCCAGCCTCCACCGCCCACCCTGTCCTATACCCAGATGTGGAAACCATGGCAGTTTTGTCTTTTCTCCCCCACATTCTGATCCCTAAATCTGAGGTCTCAAACTGCTCCACGTGGAAGAGCTGGCAGCTGGAGGAAAGGGTCTGAGGTCCGACACCCATCAGTGATGTCCAGGCAAAGCTTGCTGGCAGGGTTGTCCTGCCCCAGGCTGTCGGGAGAGGGGTTCAAGCCGAAGGGGACAAACTGATTGAGACCCTGAAGCTGGCAGCTTTGCTGAGTGGCATGAGGGCCTCTACGGAGGCCTTGGTCCCCAGCGGTTGGCAGGAAATCACTGTCTGGGTCCACTGCTAAGCTGGTGCCCCCCACCCCGCTTCCATCCTTCCATCCCTTCCTCCCTTTCTCCTTTTTTCCTTCCTTCCTCCCTCCCTCCCTTCTCTCTCTGCTCTTTTCCTATTTCTGTCCCTGTCTGTGCTGGTCGCTGGAAGCAGAGGGTGAAACTGAGCAGACATCGACTCAGTCTAGTGCAAAGCAGCAGGCACCTTGCAAATAATCCAGAGAAATGGTGTCCAGCAGAACTTTCTGCACTCTGTATCTGAACTGCCCACCACAGTAGCCACTAGATGTACGTGGCCAGGGAGTTCTTGAGCCGTGGCAATCGAGGAGCTGAATTTTAAATTTTATTTCACTTAAATCAATTCAGATGTAAATAGTCCCCTGTGTCTAAGGGCTACTGCATCAGACAGACAGCACGGATCTAGTCACAACTCCATGTCACCAGGCTGTCACTTCCGCATGGCACATGTCTTTATCCGAATGTGTGAGTTCAGTTTTTCATAATCTGTCTCTCTGAGATGCAATGTGCCTTAATCTGCTGTCCCTGAAAGCAGGTCCTGAGATAAAGGCTTGCCGTCTGGTAGCTCAGTGGGGAGTGAGACCCTAGAGATAACCAAGACAGGCTTCTCCTGCCTGCCCCCAGCCTGGCTCCTCCTGCTGGTGTGGTGCCTGGCACTTTGCCGGATCGTACGCCGGCACGAGAAGCCAAAAGGACCAACAGAGAGTTGAGGCCTCAAGGCTGTGGAATCTTTAGTTTGTCCCCTGGTGGAAGAATCCCTGGGGGAACCAGACCTCTCACTTGACAAAGCCTAGGCTCGGGGATGACCAAGGAGCTGGTTCTACTTCTTGGGCCAGTGTACTCCCCTCGGTTCCTGGACTGCCGTGTTCTTAATCTCGGGGCCCCAGCATCGCATGTCAGAGTCCGTCTCCCACCCTCTGGCGTTGAAGGCACCTGCCGCTCACGGTTCATAGGACTTTGAGGAGATGAGCAGCGAGTGTCTGAACAGAATGAAAGTTTCAGGGAAACAAAGTTCCTGTCTCTGCGGGTCGTTATTCTGTTTCCACCCCCTAGAACAGTATTGGACTAAAAATAGGAATTCAACAAATAGCAGAATAAATAAAGTGAAATTTTTTTTCAAGTGGAATTTAATATCTGTAAAATGTGCTATAAAGCAAATATTTTCAAGAAAGTGTAGGGCCATCACTGGGCTGTGTGGATCAATAAAAAGAATAGAAAATCTAGAAAGAAATGAAGGCAGGGGATATAAGTTTCTCTGTTTAGGTATACCTTTTTTTTTAATGATATAAATACATTTTTTTAATCTCTTGTCTTCTGACTTAAAATACAACTATATGAGGCAACAATATCAGACTGTGGTAATGGGCTTATAAAATATAGAAATATAACTTGTGTGACAATTCTAGCACAAAGAAGAGGACAGAACAAAGTTATAGAGGAACAAAGTTTTGTTGACCATTTGTCATTAAGTTGGTATTAAGCCAAGCTAGATTTTTATAAGATGTTAATTATAATTTCTATAGCATCACTAACAAAATTACTTTATATATAAAAGATGTATAAAGAAGTTAAAAAATTAATGGCACACTAGAAAATATCTGTTTAACACTATAAAAGATAGTAATGAAAGAATAAATGAATAAAGAAGCAAATGGTAAAAGAGCAGACATAAATCTCATACCTCCTTTTTCTTTAGATCAGTAACAGCATTCATATTAAAAACATCCTTTCCAGCATCCTCATAACATTTGTCCATGGTGTTTCCATCACCTGGAATACCTTCTCCCCTTCCTTTCCTGTTACACTTAAATTCTATCAATCTGTCAAGACCAATGCAAGTTACAGCAGAAAAATTAGGGATGGAGCAATCGGCAACCATTCCAAAAAATGACCCGATGGTACATTCTCTCTTCTTGCGCCAAAATAAACTTGAGATGCATTAAGAATCTTAAGGTAAAACAGTAAAGCCATAAATATACTGGGAAGGAATATATTTATTTATGTAATTTCTGAGTGGATAAAAATCTTCCTAAGCAATGTCACATGCGTCAGGAGCCATAAAGGAAATAATGGAGATTTTTGCTATATAGAAACACTATAAACAAAGTCAAAAGACAAAGAATGAACTGAGAAAAAATATGCACCGGAAAAAATAGTTCTAACTCGATATACAAAAATCCCCTTGCAAATCAACAAGACAAAATATCTGCGGAGATACGGGAAGAAAACTTAGAGAAGAGAAAGTTCAAATCTCCAACACATCTGTGAAGAAAGTTTACTATCAAAGGATGCCCATTCATTAAGATTACAATTTTCAAATATTAGATTGAAAAAGCTTATGAAAAGATGAAAATACCTGTTAAAGATCGTACATACCAGTGAGAGTTCAGGGAATGAACAATCCTATGTGTTGCTGGTGAGACAGCACACTGGGAAATATCCTGGAGACAAAGTGAGCAACGTTCACTCATTAAACAAATGTTTACGAAGCTCCTCTGCATGCCAGGCACGTGGCAACAACACGCCGCTCATCTTTGCTCTCGTTTCGCGTCCAGTGTGGTGCGGAGATAGGCATGAGAGAAAGAAGTATACAAACAGGTTTGTAATTACTGCAGTTGTAGGATGTACTTATATTTAACAAGGGGTCCTAACCTGGTCAGGATAACTGGGGAGGCTTCCCTAGCGGGTAATCCTGCAGCCAAGTCTAGCGTGGCTGAAGGATTTGGTGCAATGAGAAGGATTTAGTGAGGAGAATGGAGAGGAAAACCGTTCTGGGCAGAGAAAATGACGATGTGAACACTCTGACGATCTCTGGGGTTCTCCCCTATCCTGCACCTGTCACTCCCGGCATTCGCTGTCCCTTCTCGTGTTTCTTGACTCAACTCCTGATTCCAGAGCTGCTGCAATATATCATCTCCAGTAGCCAGTTTTCACCTCAAAATTATTGGATTATCCGAGAAACTAAAAAGTGTACCTCACAAAGGAAGTCAATAGATAAAAACTCTTGAGTGGACACAGATTTCAAATTTAGCAGTCATGTACTTCAAAGCAGCTACTCTAAATTCAAGGAATTAAAGAAAAACATGTTTAGAGAAAAACATGTTCAAGGAATTAAGTGACACTATCTTGCCAATGAGTGAACAGATAGGGAGCCACCACAGACAGATGAGATCTTAACCGCAATTCTTGAGTTGAAACGGGCAATAACTGAAACTTTCAAAAATTCACCAGATGTGCTCCAGTTCTGAGATGGCAGAAGAAAGGATCAGTAAACCTGAAGGTAAATCAACAGAAAGCATTCCACTCAAAGAAGGAGAGAAATAGGATTGGAAGAGAGAAAAAAAGAAAAAGAATGGAACTTCAGAGACCAGAGAGACAATATCGAGTGGTCCAAATGCATATCTTTTCTTCAGAAGGAGAGGAGAACGATATAAGGACAGGGAAAAAATAAGGAAAGGAGCCCTCTCAATACTAATGGAAAATTTAACTTAAATACCCAAGCAGCTCAAAAACCCAAGCAGGGTAAACACCAGCAAAAGCACTTCTAGGTAAATCACAGTCAAAGTCTGAAAGCCAGAGAAAAGGAAAAATCTTGAAAAGTTTGGAGAAAAAACAAAAACCCAACTTGTTCCGTGAAGGGGAACTGTGATACAGTTAATACCTGCCTTCTCACCAAGAAGCAAAGACATGAACCCAGAGGCTGCCTCACTTACCTATTGTTGTTCAGTCACTCAGCTGTGTCTGACTCTTTGTGACCCCCATGGACTTACCTATTAAGATCCTCAAAAGCAGAAATTAGTGAGAGGGGAAAATAATTAATATTTAATAAAAAACCAACCAGGAATTCCCTAAAACTGAAGAAAGATGTGAGAGCTTAGATTGAAAATGCTCAGTGAACATCAAGTAAGATAAATAAATGAACAAAAAGAAAAATCCAAACATTCCACATCAAGGTACACCATAATGGAATTATAGGACATCCAGGAAAGAGGGAAAAAGTCTAAAATTATTAAAAAAAAACTATGAGTCACTATAGGACTAGTTTTTAAAATAATTATACAAAGATTATAAAGGTATTATACATTACAAAAAGTACTTATAAGAGTTTATAAGTACCAGCTTGGTTAGAGTAGAAGTCAAGCTGTGGAAAATTGACTATTGGGTAAATGGTTTTTGTCCGTAACAATGCAAGTGAATTTTTTATAGTAGAGCTACAATTGTATTCTGTCTCATAGCAAAGATAACCCAAAATAGTACTTTGTAGGATGTTAACAAGTTTTGTACCTATTAGCAAATTCATTTCAGCGTTTCTGATTGCCTACATATATGTCAAATTCCCCTTCGAACTGTTTCTCACATATTACTGGTTCCTTATTAATTAGTGAGTTAAGCAAAACCTTAGATGTGTTCATTTTCTATTTGCATGAGGATCATGCTTTTAAAAATTTAATTCTTTTAGTTCACTGACGAGGAATTGAACTGGCACATCCTTCATTGAAACCTAAGTCTTCATTGAAACGCCAAGGAGGTCCCATGAAGATCAAGCTTTAATCTCTTTAAAAATCATTCTTTGTCTACAAGAAGCTGAATTCGTAATATATAATATATAAATAGAAAAAGAGCTCCTATACAGAAAAAAGAAAAACACAAGTTCACTTAAAAGTGAACAACCTGTTAAACAGAGAAGTAACCTCATCACTATTCAGAGAAAGTACACTTGCAACAGGAATTAATCGTTTTTCCCTCACAGCAGCTTTCCATGGGCCTGAAATCATGGTCAGCAGAAAACTGACCAAGAAGGGGAGAGGGGCCTGGGAGCGGCAAGGAGCTGGCCGGGGGCAGACTCACCTGTGAGGTCTGAACATCTTAGAAAGGGGCTGGGCTGGGTGGGGGTGACACCTCCCCCAGGGGAGGGATGGCACGGCTCAGATCTAGATGGTAGCAGAGACAACACCCAGAGAAATCTAGGTGATGTGGGACACCAGCCTGCGATCTGAGAGTGACCCCCGGGGGCCTGCAGGACAAGTTCAGTCTCCTTATGCCACGGGTGAGTCAGAGGTCAAAAGCCACGGAGATGGGATAAACAAGGTCCTGCTGTACAGCCGTCGCTTTGCTGACCAAGGTCTGTCTAGTCAAAGCTACAGTTTTCCCAGTGGTCACGTTTGGATGTGAGAGCTGGACAACGAAGGCTGAGCGCCAAAGGATGTTTTTCCCCAAGAGGGAGAGGGAAGCACTGGGCACTGGAGGGAAGGGGGCCAAGGGGCAGGCACTGGAGGCAGGAGGCAGCTGTCGCCAAGGCAGAGGCGACGGCCGGGACCTGGATAAGTAGGTGGCGGTGCAGAGGGCAGGGCGCGGACCCCGCACGGTGGCTTTGGTGGCAGGGTGACGGGGCATGCTACCGAGAAGAAGGCAGGTGAGGCAGCGACTTGCCCCAGGTGCGGGGACTGCCTCTACCACCCCCTGCCCCAGCCCGCCCCAGCACCTGGGACGCTGACTTATCCGTGTGACAATCAGATGGGCTGAGGCAGCCCCGTGGGAAGACAGCTGGAAGAACGTCTGGGCTCAGGAACACACAAGTTCCAACAAAGAGCTCCACCCAGGCAGTGGTGCAGATTGCTGGGCGCCCAAGGCTGCAGGTCTCGCCCAGAGCCCAGCGCCAGGGTAAAGGCGGCTGATCCCAGCAGGTTCCGCCCTCCCATGGGCGCAGGTGGGAGGTGGAGGCTGACTCAGGCCCTGACTCAGCAGGGCTGCCGCTGGGGTGACGAAGCGGGTCCTGGCCCACCCTGAGCGCCCTTTCCTGGGTGTGTTCTGGGAATGCCTCTTAGAGGTCCTCAGTGGAGCCTGTGGCTTCCTTCCTTCTCTCGGAGTTCAAAGACATTTTCTGGGTTGGTCCCACAGCCTCTGAGCTCAGGGCTTGCCCTTCATGGGGCTTGAAAGGAAATCCTTCACCATCTTCAGTTCAGTTCAGTTCAGTTCAGTCGCTCAGTCGTGTGCGACTCTGTGACCTCATGCACTGCAGCATGCCAGGCCTCCCCTATCCAGCACCAACTCCCGGAGTCTACCCAAACCCATGTCCATTGAGTTGGTGATGCCATCCAACTGTCTCACCCTCTGTCGTCCCCTTCTCCTCCTGCCTTCAATCTTTCCCAGCATCAGGGTCTTTTCCAGTGAGTCAGCTCTTCACATCAGGTGGCCAAAGTATTGGAGCTTCAGCTTCAGCATCAGTCCTTCTAGTGAAGGAACCATCTTCAGGGTGATGAAATCAGTTCACGGCCACCCTGATCTCATTTGCTCGTTCACATGCTCATCCGTTGGTTCCTCCCACCCTCCCCCCTTCTCCCGAGTGTCCACTGTGGGCCTGCTGGGCCCTGGGACGCTGTGAGATGGAGACGTGGCCCTGCCCTGGAAGCCCCTTGGGAATCTTTCTCCTGCAGCAGCAAAGCCAGTAAGTGGTGGAGAACCCTGAGCTGGGGCCATGGGCCAGGGAAGGCCTCTAAAGACCTCTGCTACTGCTGCTAAGTCACTTCAGTCGTGTCCGACTCTGTGTGACCCCATAGATGGCAGCCCACCAGGCTCCCACATCCCTGGGATTCTCCAGGCAAGAACACTGGAATGGGTTGCCATTTCCTTCTCCAATGCATGAAAGTGAAAAGTGAAAGTGAAGTCACTCAGTCGTGCCCGACTCTATGCGACCCCATAGACGGCAGCCCACCAGGCTCCCCCGTCCCTGGGACTCTCCAGGCAAGAACACTGGAGTGGGTTGCCATTTCCTTCACCAATGCACGAAAGTGAAAAGTGAAAGTGAAGTCACTGAGTCGTGTCGACCCTCAGTGATTCCATGGAGTGTAGCCCACCAGGCTCCTCTGTCCATGGGATTTTCCAGGCAGGAGTACTGGAGTGGGGTGCCATTGCCTTCTCAGCTAAAGACCTCAGCTGAGAGCAAAAGGGTGATTTGGGGAAAGGGCAAAGGAGGGTTTTAGGGGCACAGGTGGAGGTGGGTGGGATGTGTGGTCAAGCTCTACAGACTGTGCGGGTGGCTGAAGCTGGGGTGTGAGTGGAGGAGACCCCGGACAGGGACTGTGTTCTGCAAGGCCTGGGGAGTGCAGGCTGCAGG
The DNA here is from genome assembly GCF_000754665.1 of Bison bison bison. Classification (NCBI taxonomy): domain Eukaryota; kingdom Metazoa; phylum Chordata; class Mammalia; order Artiodactyla; family Bovidae; genus Bison; species Bison bison. Next base: position 1,684,313 of record NW_011494651.1, on the reverse strand, counting down.
CCTGGGAGATCGGGGCCGCAGGTTAGGGTGAGGGTGCAGAAGTGGGGAGGAGTTCAGGGGGTGCCAGGCTGGCACTGTGGAAGCGCGGCTTCCCCAGACCTGCGGC
>NW_011494651.1:1679087-1683809 GCF_000754665.1 Bison bison bison | reverse complement strand
ATCGTGGTTTTCCCAGGCCGGCCACATCCGGTGATACTGGCAGGCCAGCGCACCGGGTCTGCCTGACTGCAGTCAACTCCTGCCCACGCTGGTGGCCCCTCTAGTTCCAGGGCTCCGGCGGGGTCAGTCTTCGGTCCAGGCCTGCATCCTTCCCCTCCTGGCCACAGTGGTGACCCCGGGCCATCGTGAACTGACATCCGGGTCCCCGAAGCCCGCCCAGAGTAGCTTCCCCCCACTGCCTACGCTGCCCCCCAACCACGGTGCCCGCCCCCAGGGGAGCGGCTGGGACTCTAGCAAAGAGGGCGGCTCAGCCCAGGCCAGGGGTGCTGGGAACTGCCCCACCCACAGTGGAGGCACAGTTGAAGGGTCAGCAAGGGGCTTCTGGAGGCCTGAGAACTGTGATTTGTGCAGACTCCTTGCTCGGAGCCTGTCCCACCTCCACACTCCCCTGCACACCCCAAAGCCCGGTAACCGAAACACTGACGGAGACCCCTCTGGGAGCCCCTGGCTCCCCCCAGGTCTTCCCAGGAGCCAGCCCTGAAGCACCACTTGTGTGAGCCCAGCTTACTTAGGAGGGGACCCCAGGAGACATGCGGAGGGCGTGAAGGAGGGTGGCAAGGAGGGAACCCAGCTATTATGGCCGGTGTCATCAGGCAAGTCACCTCTGAGGCTTCCAGGGCTCAGTCCCCAGGCCCCTGGGGAGTGCTGGGGGCCTGGGGTGGGCACAGGCTGGTGTGGCCCTGGCTGGAGGCAGTCAGCTGCCTGCTCCAGACATGCTTGAGTCGGGGGCTGCTTCTGGGCATCTGGGCTTTGTCTGACTCAGAGCCAGAGACAGCATCTGTCTGCAGAGGCAGCAGAGACGCCCTCCGGGGGGTGCCCCTGGGAGGGGCAGGAGATCCACGGGTGTGTGGGCACTGACAGTCTGGTCTCCCGGCTCCTCGCCCAGCGATGGAGGGGACATCCTATTCCTTTATCTGAGGGGCTTCTGCCAGGCCCCAGTCCTGGGAGCCTCAGCCAGGGAGCCGTGCACCGGGCAGAGTTGGGGAGGGGGCGTCCGCTCTGGCCCCCAGCCCCAGAGCTCCGAGGGGCAGGCCAAGGGGCTGGCAGCTTGGCCCTGACGGGCCTGGTCTGGACCGACGTTCCGCCCCCCGGGGCCCGTGGGCTGCCATGGGCGCCCAGCAGCCAGCCTTTGTCCTGCTGGTCACAGGCGCCGCGCTCCGTGCCCAGCTTGTGTTTCCCAGGCCAAGCCGGGCAGGCAGGAGCCCTGCAGCCATGGAAACCACACAGACCACCTGTCCCGCCCCGCTCTTCGCTCTGCCCAGCCGCTGCCTCAGTCTCTGTGGACCTCCTGGTGCGCTGGCCTGGGCCCAGCTGCGCTCCAGGCAGACCAAGACTCGGCCCTGCCTGCCCAGGGACCTCGGCTGGGCCACTGCAGAGGGAGCCCAGGGGCTCGGGAGCCCCAGGGTCCCCTCACCTGCTCCTGGCACTCAGGGCTCCGAGGATATCGGGTACTGAGGGCTCTTTCCTCTGCCTCGTGTCCCTCCTTCTGTCCAGCCGCTCGCCCCTGGGGCCCGGGCAGGGGGCCAGCTCAGAGCGTTGCTCCCTGATCAGAACCGCCCCAATATAAGATACGCTGTCTCGAAAAGAGGTGAGCTCCCCATCACGGGAGATGTGCAAGAGTAGACTCCTGGAGCTGCTCCAAGGCAGTCCTGGGGGGCGTGGAGAATAACTGACGGGATGAATGAGCGTGGGAAGAGCTTTCGCTCAACAGTTTGTTGTCCCACTCTTTTGTTCAGTGAACACCAGTAGTGTCCACCTTTGGGCTTGTCCACGGGCAAGGGCTGGGCAGGTAGGTGACATTACGGTCATGACTGTTGCCGTTATGGCAGGCAGAGGCCTGTGGATAGGCAGACTTCGGGGGAGACACACATGTTCTGCCCCCAGCCAGGCAGACTGGGAGCCCAGAGGGGTCCCAGAGGTCAGGACTTCAGTGCCAGATCCTATTGGAGGGGAAACTGAGGCACAGGGGGTGGCCATGCCACCTGGAACATGGATAACACCCCAGAGCTCCGGGTCCATGGCCACCCCCACTGCAAAGGCCTTAGGAACTTCTGAGGAAGGGAGCCCCTTCTCCAGATTTGGGGAGTGACCCGGGAGCAGCGCCATGAATGAGGCTGGACGTTGTGTATTTATTCAACAAGGCCCTAGAAGAACTGGGCACATGTCAGGCTGGGCTGAGGACCGCCACGAGCATCTGAGCAGACTCTGCTCCTGGGACAGTATTCCAGGTTAGGACGATCCTGCTTCCCAGGTGGCTCCATGGTAAAGAATCCGCCAGCAATGCAGGAGACTTGGATCTGATCCCTGGGTCAAGAAGAGCCCTTGAAGAAGGGAATGGAAACCCACTCCAGTATTCTTACCTAGAAAATCCCATGGAGAGAGGAGCCCGGCAGGCCCCAGTCCGTGGGGTCACAAAGAGTTGGACATAACTGAGCAACTGACCACTCACGCGTGCTTCATGGGCCATGTGGCTGGCTTGAAGGGTCAAAACGTTCTGAGCTTCTCCCCTGCTCTAGTCAGCTAGTGCCGCATAACAAAGCACCCGAAAGCAGCGATGCAGAGGTGCTGCTGCTGCTGCTGAGTCGCTTCAGTCGTGTTCGACTCTGTGCGACGCCACAGACGGCAGCCCACCAGGCTCCCCTGTCCCTGGGATTCTCCAGGCAAGAACACTGGAGTGGGTTGCTATTGCCTTCTCCAATGCATGAAAGAGAAAAGTGAAAGTGAAGTCGCTCAGTCGTGTCTGACTCTTCACAAACCCATGGACTGCAGTGCACTAGTCTCCTCCATCCGTGGGATTCTCCAGGCAAGAGTATTAGAGTGGGGTGCTGTTGCCTTCTCCAGATGTAGAGCTACAACCATTTTATTCTCATGAAGTCTGTGGGCCAGTTATCCTGAAAGGACACAGTGGGGACACCTCTGCTCTGCTCTGCCTCTCTGGTCCCTGGGCCAGGACTGTCCCCCAGCCCCCCTCTGTGTGGCCCCTCCACGTGGCTCAGGCTTCCCCAGGGCACGGAGGTCTCCGAGGCGTCGAACACCCTTCCTCTATGGTCGCTCAGGACTGTGGAGTAGCAGTTGTGCAGCCTCATGTGGTCAGCTGGGGGGAGACAGGCAGCATCACGGCCTACAGACCCAAGGAGCCCCCAGCCCCTCAGACCCACGAGGAGAGGACAGAGACCTCCGCTCTCTACGGGAGGAGAGGCAGGGCATTGGCAGCCATATTTAACACTGCTGCTTAACTGCCTATTCCTAGCCTCCAATTTCTTCCTGTGGTTTGAAAACTGCCGTCGGCCAAGTGAGTGAAAGTCGCTCAGTCGTGTCCGACTCTTTGCGACCCGATGGGCTATAGAGTCCATGGAATTCTCCAAGTCAGAATACTGGAGTGGGTAGCCTTTCTCTTCTCCAGGGGCTCCAGGGGATCTTCCCAACCCAGGGATCAAACCCAGATCTCCCAAACTGCAGGCAGATTCTTCACCAGCTGAGCCACAAGGAAAGCCCAAGAATACTGGCATGAGTAGCCTATCCCTTCTCCAGCACATCTTCCCGACCCAGGAATCGAACTGGGGTCTCCTTCATTGCAGGCAGATTCTTTATTAACTGACCTATCAGGGAAGCGGCCGTCAGCCAAGGCTGGGCTTAAATCTTAAGCCAGAAAACCATCCTGATAACCCCTCTCCTGAGTAGCACTTTCTGCTCACACATTCGCCCTTGGTTGGGACCCCTTTCTAACGGATAATGGGGACAGCCATGGGCATGGTACTCCTTGCCTTGCCTGTGCACCCACACATGTGTGTTCTTTTTTGGTTGTCAGAGCAACCCTGTGAAACATTGCAGAGGAGGGGGGCATCTCACCTGGAGTTTTGCAGGATGAGTAGGAGTTCTCCAGACAGAGTTTGAAAGAAGGTGTGGTAAGCTTGAGCACATGTGCAGTCAGGTGTGGCTGGAGGACAGAGTTTCGCTTACCCTGGGGCAAGGAGGTTTTAGTGGGGCCGTGCACCAAACAGCCCAGACTCTAACCCTAACCATTCTGGCCCCAACTGCATGAAGATTGGCAGCTGGCCCAGGACAAGCTGGTGCTGGTGCTTGCCCACGGGCACCCCCAGAAAAGCCTGTCTGCCTGTCTTCTCTGCTTTACGTGGTTTCAAGAGTCCTTCGAAGCATTCTCTGGGGTAGGTAGGTGGGCGCTGTTAGCCCCATTTCACAGATGAGAAAACCGAGGCTCTGAGCAGTTCCTCTGGAGTCCAGGTGGAGTGGGAGGGCTGGGACCAGGGGTTGGGAGCTCCTCTGGTCTGCCCCACAGCCTCATCCTTCGGGACTGAGCTCAGGCAGGGCGGGAAGTTCTTCTTCTCCCCCCAGCACCCCAGCTGCCCCCGCAGCTCCCCACCCCTCTCAGCCCTGACCACATGGCCCAGAAAGGCCGATTCAGAGCCAGCTGCAGCCAGCCGGGCCTCTGGTTTAGATCAGCAGGCAGCAGAGAGCCTGGTCACGTGCTCACTCACGTCCACTGCTCCTTGGGGCCACGGGCGGGGGAGGGCGAGAACTCGGGGGGAGAGGTGCTGGATGAGGGGAAACCAAGGCCTCTGCCACCAGCTTGGGCCCGGCTTCCCCTCCCGTCCAGCCCTTCGCTTCTGGCTCTTGAAAGCCTGCCTCCGCCCGCCAGGTAGC
>NW_011494651.1:1677977-1678865 GCF_000754665.1 Bison bison bison | reverse complement strand
ATGCGGCTCCGACCTGCCAGGCTGCGTGTTCCTGGAGCGTGAGTTCTTTCCGGCCACGAGGCAGAGAGCTCGAGGCCGCCGCCTTCCGGGGCTGGGGCCGAGGGGGCCCATGCAGAGGCCGGCTGGGGCCCACCCTTGTGCCCCTCCACCCACGTCCCTCTCGCGCCTCTTCTTTCGAAGCCAGGCCCCCTTCCCTGAAAATGGAACCTGCCCGCGGGGAGCTGGAGAGACACGGCAACTGAGTGCAGAAGTGTCCCCAGAGGTGACTCCCCTCCCCACCCAAGGAGGCCGCAGGAACCGGCTGACCCCACAGCCCCCAGGGCCTCTCGTAGGGAGGAATGGACTTTAAGATCTGAAACCGCCCTGCGAGGGCTGGCGGGGCAAGGCTCACAGAGGCCTTCTTGGGTCCTCCCTGGGTCCTGGGAGCCGGAGGAGGTCACCTCTGCTGAGCGGGGCCCAGCTGGAGGCCCGGCAGGACCCCTGCCCTTGGTGGCTTGGGGACCCTGGGGGTGTGCAGAGCGAGAGAGCAGGCCTCTGTGTCTGCAGCCCGGGGCTCTGTCTCCGCCTCCAATGGGCTGTGTGACCGCTAAGCCCTGCTCCCATCTGCAGACCGGAGGCTCGTCCACCCCCAGGCCTGACGACCCAGGACCAAGCCTCGCAGCTATGCGGGGGCAGCCTGTCTCTGGGTTTCAGCTCGAATGTCTGTGTTGGAAGAGACCCAGCGGCCACAGAGCGGCGCCCCGTGCGCAGAGGAGGGCCGGGCGCGGGAGTCAGCAGCAGGGCCAGGATCCGAGCCCAGCCTCCTCTGCTGGCCCAGAGTGACCCAGCTGGGCCTCCTTGTCCCCCTCCCGCCTCCCCCTGCACAAAGCACAGGCTCCCGGAACGGAT
>NW_011494651.1:1677253-1677877 GCF_000754665.1 Bison bison bison | reverse complement strand
GGCTTCCCCCCCCCGCCCGCCCTTTCGTTTCGGGCTCTTGAAAGCCTCCCTCCGCCCGCCAGGTAGCCAGCCAGCCCCGGGGCCAGTGCCCCGCTGCCTGCCTGCTCCCGCCTGGCCCGGTTACCCCGAGGAGCTGACAAAAGCCAGCTGCCCTCCCAGTGGTCGCCCGGCAGGCAGACACCCGGAGGCGTGACGCCCGCCCTGGTCTGGCACCGGAGGCTGCCAGGAGGGCCCTTGGAAAGCTCCCCTCCACTCCCACTCCCGGGGGCTCTGCAGCTCCTTTCCGGAATGGCTTCCCGATGAGGTCATGCCGCTTGGAGCGAGGGAGGAGGCCGCCGGGAAATGCTGCTGGCCGGGCCCCAGTTCGCCTGGAAGATGGCTGCCCGCGGCCTCCTGGCCCCTCTGCCCGAAGGACCCAACAGGGCCCCATGGGGAGAGGACGTGGGGCGGCATGCTTGGTGGCCTCGCCCTGGGGCGGCTGGGACCCGGGGCCTTCATTCCTCTGCCAGCCTCCATGCCGTGGCCCCAGGGCCTCACACTGAGCCCAGAGCCGGGCCTGGGACCGCTGCAGCGCCCGTGGGGAGCTGGGGCTGGCTAGGCGGGAGTGGGCGCTCACTGGGCCTC
>NW_011494651.1:1666927-1677153 GCF_000754665.1 Bison bison bison | reverse complement strand
GCACAAAGCACAGGCTCCCGGAACGGATATGCTCCCCTCTGCTGCCCCCTGGTGGCTGAAGTCACACATGGCGGCCCACATCCCTAGACCCTGGGGTACCTGTCAGTTCAGTTCAGTTCAGTTGCTCAATCGTGTCTGACTCTTTGCGACCCCATGGACTGCAGCACACCAGGTCTCCTTGTCCATCACTAACTCCTGGAGTTTACCCAAACTCATGTCCATTGAGGCGGTGATGCCATCCAACCATCTCATCCTCTGTCATCCCCTTCTCCTCCTGCCCTCAATCTTTCCCAGCATCAGGGTCTTTTCCAGTGAGTCGGCTCTTCGCATCAGGTGGCCAAAGTATTGGAGTTTCAGCTTCAGCATCAATCCTTCAAATGAACACCCAGGACTGATCTCCTTTAGGATGGACTGGTTGGATCTCCTTGCAGTCCAAGGGACTCTCAAGAGCCTTCTCCAACACCACAGTTCAAAAGCATCAATTCTTCAGCATTCAGCTTTCTTTATGGTCCAGCTCTCACATCCATACATGATTACTGTACCCACCTACTATAGACACCCACAGATGTGTGGCGCCCACAGGGACACAGCTGTGCTCCCTAAGAGCCCTGGTCAAGAGCACCACTGTGCCTCCCTAGGGCATGCTACAGACAGGAGGCACCTGGCTCTCATTTGCCCCTGTGCCCTGGAGCAGGGGTCCCCAACCTCTGGGATCTAATACCTGATGATCTGAGGTGGAGCTGATGTCATAACAACAGAAGTAAAGGGCACGGTATGCAATGCGACTGAATCATCCCGACACCACCCCCCATCCCCATTCGCATCAGGTGGCCAAAGTATTGGCCGTGGAGAAACGGTCTGCCATGAAACTGATGAAATGGTCTTCCATGAAACTTGTTCCTGGAACCACGAGGTGAGGGACCACGGCCCTGGAGTCTCCCATCTCAGGCGGGGGGTGTGGAGGGAGGTGGGGGCCTCGTGAGCCTGCAGGAGGCCCTGCACAGCTGGATACAGTTAGGAAAGCTGAGAAGTTATTGTTTGGGGTTAAGTTGAAACTGATCTCCCCAAGGTGACGGCCAGACACCTCAAGGGTGTGTTCCCCTGATGTAGCCTCTTGGGCGCCAGGAAGCAGGGCCCCTGGATTCCAAGGATGTGAGGAAAGACGACAACAAGGGTGCCACTGCCCCCTCCCAGGGCTGGTCTGGCAGGAAGAGCAGGGCATGGGGGTCTCCACCTCACCCTCCAAGTCCCGGCCCCGTCCACCTCCCACCAAGGCCCTGCCCTGGCCCGGCTTCACCGTCGGTCGGCCCAGCCCCGCCTGGCCTCCACAGGGGTCTCCCCGACCTTTCCTCTGCCTCTGTCCACCACCTGAGCGGTTTTCTTAAAATTCCAAATGGCCCAGCCCTGACCCCTGGCCCTTGGGGAGGCCTCACAGTACCCCTCAAGGCTTCTCTAGTCCAGCCCCTCCTTGCATCCCAACTTCCATGGCTTCTGACACCCACCTCCTTGTTTGTCCTATGACAGCTGGGGGTCATTTCAGTCCATTTCACAGGTGGAGACACTGAGGCCAGGGAGCAGAAGGAACATTCCGAAGGTCCCAGGGTGAAGGTGGCAGAGCCAGGCCTGAGTGCAGGGTCTGAACCCCCATTGGGGGCAACCAACCCCCACTCCCTCCCAGTGTCCACCAGACAGAGGCCCATGGGACCCGGGAGCTGGGGGCAGGGAGTGCGGGGCGCCACCACCTCCAAAGGGACACAGCCTGACTCCTGGCCTTGAGTGGCCTCCAGCTCGCGGGGCAGCCAGGCTGCAGGGGGCCTGGAAACTTGACCGTGGCTGTTTATTCAGCTGTGTGAGTTGGCGCCGGCTCCCCCACTGGGCCTTCTGGAGTTAAAACACTCGGCCCTGTCCCCACCGCCGGGCAGTGACCTGCTCAGAGCCGGAGTCCCCTGTGGGCGGCTTGCAGGACCCCAGGGGCCACCCTCTCCGAGCCAGAGGAAGCATCTCCTCTCCCCGTCGGGCAAAGTCCGTGTAAAGGAAAAGCAGAGAGCATCCTTGGTTTGGGTTGAGGAGCATTTAAAGAAGGGACGTGGGCGCAGAGCCAAGGACTAGCTGCAGGGGACGAGCAGTCCTCTAGGGCTGGTGGTGGAGGGGTGAGGGGGACACTGGGTCCCAAACCTGGAGCAGGTTGCCTGGAGAGGACCCCCCACCCTGAGTCCTGTCGGGGCACCTCCCACTGGCTGAGCCCAAAGGGATGTCAGCACTCAGGGAGACTGTCGATGCCTCCCGCCATCCAGGTCAGCCTCTGGGAGGCTGGAGTGGGCGGAGAGTGGGCCTGCAGATGCGAAGAGAAAAGGGGGCAGCAAGCCTCCCGAGGAAGGGGACCTGTGCCTGTGGAACATTCCTCATGGGGCTGGAGGTGGGGAGCCACAGTACTTTCCTGCAACATAAGCACAGAGAACCCTGCTTGGAGCCAAACCAAAGGATGAAGCTCTGTGGTCTTTGTTTAGAAGCTTGCTGAAGTCCCGTCCAGGGGTGGCATCTGAGTTCCTTCCCCTCAGGTCTGGGGGGAGGCCCTGATGGCCCGGGTGAGTACAGAGTGTGGAAGGGCACCAGGTGGGTTCAGAGGCTGGGCTGTGCCTACCCCAGCCTCCGCCTGGCTCTCTCACCGGCACTAGGAACCCAGTGGGTGAGGGGACGCCAGGTGCAGGCATCACAGGTGAGAGCTGACACTGCCCGACGTGTGAACAAGGCTGCCTGCCCTGATTCCAGGCCCCCCGGGCGCCCCGAGCCACCTCCAGCAGGGCCCTCAACCTGGTGGAACAGAGGTGAGGCATTCCCACTGAGCCCAGTTCAAATCCTGGACCCAGGGAGCCCCTGAGGGTAATAAACCAACCGCGACAAGCCCTCGTCTTCTGAGGCGACCTGTTAGCAGCTCACCCAGCACCTGGAACAGGCATCACGACATAGAAATGCACTGGAAATGAAGGAATTTCTGCGCTGTCTCTCTGCACTGTGTTGACCCACCAGCGTCTCTCTCTTTACTCCGAATGACGCCTTCTAACCTTCATGGGCGCCCCACTGGTGGTCTGCATCGGGGCAGGGAGCTGGTCCCGGCTGGGCAGCGGTGGGGAGGGCTGGAGGGGGAGGATAGGGGTGGCAGCGCCCAGGAGTCAGGCGGAGGCAAGTCTGCCAGCACAGGCCCAACCTCCGGAGACCCCCGGCTGGGATGGCGGGGTGACCAGGAGCTCCGTGTTCCCATCAGAGGGTCACGGCATCAAGGGGTCAGCCAAAGAGGAGAGACGGAAGGGGGCCGTGGAGTGAATCACCGGCTGAGGCTGAGGGGTGAGGCATCAGGACACACAGGCCCGCCGGGCGTGAACGACAGCCTGCCTCTCTTCCTCATCCCCGTCTGTACGCCCACAGGAGTGACAGGCGGGGGGCTGCACGGGGTCAGGTCGATGGGCGCGTGCTGAGAGCCTGGCAAGCAGGGGCCACTGTGCCCCGGTGGTGTGATTCGGATTGAGACCTGACACCCCTGACTCTAACCCTAGAGAACAATTTGTGGAAATCGCTACTTTGCTTTGTTGCCTTGGCTGCTGGGGAGCTCTGAACCAAAGCCGTGAGCTTATCTCTGGCTCCACTTAGACTAAAATCAGTTTTTAAAACTTAACTGCATTTTCATTTATTCTTTTATTTGGGGCTATGCGGGTCTTTGCTGCCTTTGCAGCCTTCTCTCTAGGCTTCAACAGTATGTGAACTGTGAACTTCCAGATGTATGAGCTGGATTTAGAAAAGGCAGAGGAGCCAGAGGTCAAATTGCCAACATCCGCTGGACCACAGTAAAGACCAGAGAATTCCAGAAAAACATCTACTTCTGCTTCACTGACTACACTAAACCCTTTGCCTGTGTAGATCACAACAAACTGTGGAAAAGTCTTCAAGAGATGGGAATACCAGATCATCTTACCTGCCTCCCGAGAAATCTGTATGCAGGTCAAGAAGCAACAGTTAGAACTGGACATGGAACAATGGACTGGTTCCAAATCAGGAAAAAGAGTTCGTCAAGGCTGTATATTGTCACCCTGCTTATTTAACTTATACGCACAGTACATCATGCAAAATGCTGGGCTGGAGGAAGCACAAGCTGGAATCAAAATTGCAGGAAGAAATATCAATAACCTCAGATATGCAGATGACACCAAATGGCAGAAAGCAGAGAATTAAAGAGCCTCTTGATGAAGGTGAAAGAGGAGAGTGAAAAAGTGAATGTTTAAAACTCAGCATTCAGAAAACGAAGATCATAGCATCCGGTCCCATCACTTCATGGCAAATAGATGGGGAAACAATGAAAACAGTGAGAGATTTTATTTTCTCGGGCTCCAAAATCATGGCGGATGGTGACTGCAGCCATGGAATTGAAAGACACTTGCTCCTTGGAAGAAAAGTAACAACAAACCTAGACAGTGTATTAAAAAGCAGAGACATCACTTTGCCAATAAAGGTCCATCTAGTCAAAGCTATGGTTTTTCTAGTAGTCATGTATGGATATGACAGCTGGACAATAAAAAGGCTGAGCATCTAAGAATTGATGGCTTCAAACTGTGGTGCTGGAGAAGACTCTAGAGAATCCCTTGGACTGCAAGGAGATCCAACCAGTCCATCCTAAAGGAAATCAGTCCCGAATATTCATTGGAAGGACTGATGCTGAAGCTGAAACTCCAATACTTTGGCAACCTGGTGTGAAGAATTGACTCATCTGAAAAGACCCTGATGCTGGGAAAGATGGAAGGCAGGAAGAGAAGGGGACGACAGAGGATGAGATCGTGGGATGGCATCACTGGCTCGATGGACATGAGTTTGAGTCAACTCCGGGAGTGAAGGACAGGAAGGCCTCGTGTGCTGCAGTCCATGGGGTTGCAAAGAGTTGGGCACGACGGAGCGACTGAACAACAACAACTCCAGCTGTGGCACACGGGCTTAGCTGGTCCCCTGCATGTGGGATCGTAGTTCCTGGACCAGGGATCGAACCCACGTCCTCTGCTTTGGAAGGTGGATTCTTAACCACCGGACCACCAGGGAAGTCTCTTTCTCTTCATCTTTTGCCTCTGCTTTTCATACCACGCCCTGTGGCTTCTTGGTTGCACGACCAAATCCTTTCTGAGCAAGGGACCCCTGAGTCCTCCCTTCAGGCTCCTCGGTCCCCACAGCCCTGCAGAGGCCCCCCGCACCCGTGGATGACACGTACTCCTGTCCTCAGGGAGCACGCCTGCCAGGCCTGGGATGTTCACACCCTCGGCTCGGGCTCAGACCCCTTCTCCCCACCCCCTGCCGGGTCCAGGCTGCCCCTCCACCAGCACACCTGCTTCCTGGGGGTCAGCGTGTCCAGTGAGGCTGCAGGACGGAAGGACTCGGGGCCCGGCACGGGTGGCAGCTTCCAGTGTCTCCTCTGTTTCTCCTCCTGTTTTGCATAGTTTTATGTACTGATTTTTCACTGTGCAGGGTCTTCGTTGCTGTGCAGGCTTTCCTGGAGTTGCCGTGAGCCGGAGCTACTCTCTAATGGCCTGAGACCCTGCTGCGGTGACCTCTCTTGCTGCAGAGCATGGCTCTATGTGCACGGGCTTCAGCAGTCGCAACACGTGGGCTCAAAAGGTGTGGTTCCCGGGCTCTAGGGCACAGACTCAATAACTGTGGTGCCCAGGCTCAGCTGCTCCGAGGCACATGGGATCCTCCCAGACCAGGAATCGAACCAGTGTCCCCTGTACTGGTCGGTGGACTCTTCACCACTGAAGCCACCAGGGACATGTGCTCCTCCTGTTGTGATCCTTGTCTCATCTTTCGGCCTGGCCCTCAGGCGTCTGAGTAGTGGAGGCAGCAAGCACATGGCAGAAGTGCCCCCGCACCCCACCCTGACCGGTCCCCGGTAGGTGGCACCCCAGGCCTCTGTCCCGAGGAACTCAGGCTTACCAGGAGACAAGGTGATGGAGCAAGTCCTGGGGCTGTGAGCACCTGGGGGGCCGGAGGCATCAGGAGAGGCTGCCTGGAGGAGGGGGCCTCACAGGGGGCCTCACAGGTGAGACCTGAAGCTGAATAGGGTTGATCGGGAGAATGGGGTGTGGGGGCGAGCAGGTAGGCAGGAGGCTGTGAGGAGCGGTCAAGACAGGTGGGTCCATGGCCCTTCTAATGCCAAGGAGCTGAGAAGGTCCTTCGAAGCTGGCCCTGGGGTACCGGGGCCTGGGTCAGCGGAGGCAGGGCTCCCCTGTGCCTGGGGAGGAGGGAGCAGGCAGGAGGCTCGGGGGGCACACGGAAGCTTCCGGGAGGAGGGTGTGCCGGGCTCTCAGACACTCACTCGGGGCACAGTTCTGACCTGATCATTCAGTCGGGCCTGAGGACCCCTCTGACCCAGGAGCCTGGCCCCCCTCGCCTGGTGTGGGAGGGAGTGTGTCTTTCTCCCCAAGATTGGCACCGAAACCCCCCAACCCCTCAGGGTAGCAGCAGAGAGAATGGCGATGATTTGGGGAAAGGATAACGGATTCTGGCCAGATTTCTGAAGTTAAAATAGACTTTGAAAAGTATGGCTGAGACCACAGTTTTGGAAGAAAAACAACAAAAGAAGCTTCTAGAAGCCAGCGGCCCAGCCAGCATGAGCTCAGGCCCCAAACAATGGCTCTGGGGAGACGATCGTTGGTGACCCTGACCTGCACAGCTGCAGGCCTCCAGGGGGCTTGGGAACTTAGGGGGGCCCAGACCCTCAGGACAGGGCGGGGCTGCCCAGGGTCCCCTGCCCTGGGAGCATGGTGAGTGGAGCCACGGGCTGGTCCCAGCTCTGCGGAAGGTGGGGCGGGGCGGTCCTGCAGTGGCCACGAGAGCAGGTCCACCTTTTCAGATGCCCCGGGAGACCTGGGTTCGATCCCTAGGTTGGGAAGATCCCCTGGAGAAGGGAACAGCTCCCTACTCCAATATTCTGGCCTGGAGAATTCCATGGACTGTACAGTCTACGGGGTCACAAAGAGTTGGACATGACTGAGCGACTTTCCTGACGGGGCTGTGCAGGGATGGAGCCATGAGTGACCCCGGGGGCACCTGGCTGGAAGGAGGACCCAGAGTCTGCCTGCCTGGACAGAGCGCGTCTGAGGCTGGGCGCCGCTGGCGGTGAGGCTGCAGGAGTCAGATGCTACTGGAGAAGGAGGACTCTGAGCTGCCTCAATTTACCCTGATGACCAAGATGCACTGCTGCTGCGCGCCAAGTCGCTCAGTCGTGTCCAAGTCTTTGCAACCCTATGGGCCGTAGCCTGCCAGGCTCCTCTGTTCCTGGAATTCTCCAGCCAAGAATACTGGAGTTGGGGGTCTGCTCAAGCCAGAGCACCAGATCCAAACAAATGAATTCCGTTTCCCCCTCTGGATGCAGCTGTCTTTCCTCAGGGATGCTCAAGGTGGGGGTGGGGGGAGTGCTCCGTGGTCCTGAGACCTGGGCGAGGCTGGACTCAGGCTGGGATGTCTCGGACCCTGCAGCCCCTGCCCAGGCTGGGCACCATGGAGTCCAAGGAACACCGGGGTTCCCAGGTTTGACCTCTGCGCCGGCCCGCCCACCAAGCCCTGGGCCCGCAGTCTAAGGTCCAGTTCTCTGGGGACCGGAACTGAAGCCTCTGCGGCTGCACGGCCTCGGTGGGAACCTGAGAGCTGGATTCTTTTTCTTCGGAGAGGAGGCTGCGGCCAGCCCCGGAGTCATTTCACTTGTAAATTAGGTCTTGGCTTTTCTCTCTCTGGCTTCCCCCCCTCCGCCTTGGCTGGGAGGTGACCATCTGCAGTACGGCCAGCGATGGGCTGGTCACCCCCAAGCTGGTGACTTGACTGTTGTGGGAAGAGTTGGGGGGTGGAAGGATAGGGAGGGGGGCCCCGCCTGGGAAGCTGTGCTGGAGGCGGGGCCTGCCTGCGGTGTCCAGCCTCCTCACTTTAGGTTTGGGGTGGCCCTGTAGGGGGCCCAGTTGGGTCACCCTTCCCCAGCCCCACGATCCAGGCCCCTGGGCGCTGTCGGGGGGCGGGGGGCCCAGGGGCTTCCGCGCAGACGCAGAGCCTGAGCTGGGTCAAGGTCCCCCAGGCCCCGCCTGCCCTGGGCAGGAGCCGCTTCCGGCCGCAGGGCAGACAATGAGCTGGCTGGGGAGCCGTGGCCCCTGGCCAGATCCCCCACCCCCATCCCAGCCACACAGGAAGCCGGAACTCGGAAGACAGCGTGTCCTGGAGTGAACCCTCCAGCAGGCACTGCGGTCCAAGGCGTCTGATTCCCAGAGGAGGCGCCTGCAGTCGAATCCAACTGATTTCTTCCAGCCTTAAAATGACTGGCCCGGGAGCCCTCCGGGGGTGGGGGGACTTCAGTCCTTGCCCTCGGGGTATGCTGAGTTTCTTCCTAACCTTGAGGCCTTTGCACTGGCCGCGCCCTCTGCCCACCAAGCTGGCCTCCAGGTCCCTTCAAGGCCACCTCCTCCTGGTTACAGCTGCAGGGGCCTCTCCTGGCCCACGTCTCCCCTTCCTGTCGGGGTTTCACGGGCCGTCCGCCCCTCTTCCCTCCCCCCAGCCTCCAGCACCCGCTCAGGCCTGAGCTGGACCTGTCTGCCTTAGTCCCGTCTGTCGCCAGTGGGTCTGGGTGAGCTCCTCCCAACCAACCCGACCCCTGTGTCCACTGCCCACCCCCTCCAGCCAGCGCCTCTCTGCAGACTCAGCTCACGTGCTCCCCCAGCCCCGGGGCCCCTCCAGTAGCACACGCACCACCTCCGTGTGCCCATCTCTAAGGGGCCCAAAGGCTGGGGTGAGGGTCCAGGTGGCTGGGGGCTGCATACCCCAGTGACTGTCGGGGTCAAAGTCACCAACGACCCCTTTCCTCTGCACCCCCAGGGCTTGCCCCTGGAGACAGGCCTGCGGACCAGGAGGCCGGCCCCTCTGAACCAGATGGAAGGAGCTGAGAACCAAACTCTCCAAAGAGCGGGGCAGCCCTTCCCTGGGCCCTGATCCCTGGCCGGACGTCCCACCTCCCCACCCCCAGCAGAGGACCGGCTCCTTCCCAGGCCTGCAGGCCCCACGGCCCTCGCCAGGCCCCCAGCCTCCTGGGCTCCTTTCTGCCGAGAGGCTCCCCAGGGCCTCGAACACCCCTGCCCCGGGCCAGCGGTGCTCCTCCCCACCCGCGCTCGCCCTGCGGGCTGCAGGGAGCCCCCATCAGTCTGCATCGGTGGATGGGTGGGAAGGGTGGTTTGTGCAGCTCCAGCTGGGTCTCACCTCTCCTGCCAGGCTTGGCTCTGCTCTTTATTTTCAAGGTGAAGGAGTTAACTTTTTGCTCACTTCTGCATTCTCCAAACCCTTTAGCATAAAACCTGGTACACACTAGGCCCGAAAAAGATGCTCGTTGGCTGACCCCTGACTGAGGCAGCTTGGGGACCGCACAGCCTTGCCTGTCTATGTCGGTTTGTGTGTCTGTGTGTGTCAGTCTGTGAGTGCATGAGTGTGTGTGTGTGTGTGTGTGTCCTTGTGTGTGTGTGTCAGGGTACATGAACGTGTATGTGTGTCTCCGTGTGTGTGCCTGTGTAAGTGTGTGTGTCAGTCTGTGAGTGCATGAGTGTGTGTGTCTGTCTCTGTGAGTGTGTATCCATTTGGCTGTGCGTGAATGTGTGTGCCTGTGCGTGTGTCTGTGTGTGTCTGTGTGCCTGTGTGTATGTGAGAGTGTGTACCTCTGAATGTGTGTCTCTGAGTGTGTGTCTGTGTGCCTGTGTGTGTGTGTGTGCTCCACCACCATCTGGAGCGTGCTGGACTCCACACTTGGTCTGCTGGCCTGCTAGCCATGTATACTGGAAGCTTCCCGGAAGAACTGATGTCCCCCAGCCCCTGCCACCCTGGCGGCCCCTGACCCTGTTGGGGGGTCGCCTGGCTTCAGGGGGTCTCCCTCCTGCCCCTGAGCCCCTGAGGAAGAGCCCTGGGTATGATTCAGCTGTAAAAGGCACGAAGCCTGAGGTGCCTGTCACACCAGGAGGCTGAAGAACAGTAGCAATGGAACAGCAGAGAAGGTCGCAGGAGGAGACTGGAGGCCCGGGGGTGCGGGGGTGGCCAGGCCGTCACGGTGGATGCCAGTTTGGTGGCTCCTCAAAGGCAAAGCCTGGTGGGTGACCGGCAGTCCGTCCTGGGGTGCCCCAGGAACCTGAAGCAGAGTCCCTGGATGCCCCGCCCCGGGGCACGTCCACAGCCCT
>NW_011494651.1:1663587-1666827 GCF_000754665.1 Bison bison bison | reverse complement strand
GGACACGCCCCAGCGGCCCCAGCGACGAAGGGACGCACACGCTGCGCCCCACGCGCCCCACGCTCACCCGGCCTCTGCTGCGTCTGCTTCGAGGTCCTCCGGGGACTCATGTAGCCCCGCAGCCCCGTGCGGACCCCGCATCCAAAAGGTCGTCCCGCCTCAGTCTCCCCGCCTGGGGGAGGAGCCCCCTCCCCAGGCCCCCGGCCGTCCACCTCCCAGCCCCCGGAAGCACCCCCAGGGAGGGGCCTGCCGGATCTCAGCCCTCCGCCAGTCTGTCCCCCCCAGTGCCCTGCCTTAAGCCCCGCCGGTCCCCGAGCCACAGCCATTCCCGGCCGCAAGGCGCCCTCTGGTGGGAACACTGGGGGATGTCAGGGACTCCGGAGAAGCCCAGAACTGGGCTGGACCCCCAAGGTCAAGGGCAAGAGGCCGCGGGCTGTCTGGGGACAGAGACCTGCCCGTGTGAATCCTAGGGACCAGGGCGGGGACACTCTGGACAGGGCGATGGAGGAGACAGAGACCTGTGACTTGTCAGAAGTGACTGTTGCTCTTGTCCCCACGGTTCAGAGGGAGCCAGGAAAGGAGGTTTCCCTAGGGCCCTCACCCCAGGGACCCACTTCCCCTGCCTCGCCTCTGCCGCCAGGCTGGGGCCACCCTGCCACCCCGCGAAGCCCTCCACACCCAGGGGGTTCCAGGCTTCCCCAGCCCCCTGCCTGGCCTGGCTGCAATCACCCAACCCTGATCCTGATTCACCTGAGAGGAGAGGGAGACCCTTGCCCTCCACTGGACTCAGGGCAAAGAGGCCCCGGAGTCCAGGGCTGAGGGCCAGCCGGGAAGGCTGACGCTGAGATTTATAGTAAGAAATACAGGGACTTCTCTGGCAGTTCAGTGGTTGACTCCATGCTTCCAATGCAGGGGACACAGGTTTGATCCCTGATGAGGGAACCAAGATCCCACAGGCTGCCCAAAATCTTTTAAAAATAATTTAAAAGATTCAGCAAAGGTTGTCCTCCTCCAAGAAGCCTTCCCTGAACGCCCTTGTCTGGCCTCCTTGGGGCTCCCGGGGTCCTGGGCTCTTGTCAGTTTCTGGGGCATCTTCCCAGGAGGGCAGAGTCATCCGATTTCTTTCTGGACCCCGGGGCCCTGGACAGCATGGCTTGCCCATCAGACATGACTGGTGGTCCCCTTTCTTCTGGGGCTGTTGCCAGTGCCCTGAACGAGCCTCTGTCCCAGATGGGTGTGGACATTGGGCCCAGGGATGCTGGAGCCTGCCCCGTGGTCTCCCTCTGGGTGGAACAGCAGGCCCCTCCGTGTGTGCCCTGTCTCTGGCCTCCTCCATGCGCCCGTGGCCCAGGTCCAAGGAGGCATAGCGAAAGCTTCAGAACCTTATAAAGTCTTCACCCATTTCTCTGGGCTCTTTAAAGCGCAACCAGATTTTCCTCCAATTAATATAATTAATTTAAAAAGAAAACAACCAGAAAAGGCTCTTTTCCTGGCCAGAGAAGTGAAATGAAAGTCTCTCAGTCATGTCTGACTCTCTGCGACCCCATGGACTGTAGCCCACCAGGCTCCTCCATCCATGGGATTCTCCAGGCAGAGAAGGATGCATCAGCCACGTTGACCCCGTCAACCAAACGACTGCAGGGTGGTTATCATTTGCAGCGTAACTCAGCCACAAGCTCATCCAGCACCCAGTGTGAATTTTCAGTACTTTTCTGGGTCAGGCTCAGGTTCCTCCTGGCCTGGTTCTGAGAGAAGACCAGATGCAGACACTTTCACCAGCCAGGAAACCAGTGAGATATGTGTTTGAGGCAGGCTCACTTGCACCATGCTGACTTCCACCCTCTAAAAACCCTTTGCTATGTTGTCTCCAGTTTCTGGAGAGAATGTCGTAAAAGCCCCAGACCCCCAGGAAGAAATTGGGTGGCACTGCCCTCCGGGGAGATGCCACAGAAACAGACAGGAGCCCCAGGGAGGCCAGCACCAGATGGGGGAGATCAGGGAAGGCTTCCTGGAGGAGGCAACCTTTGCTGAGCCCTGAAGGATGAGCCAGGCAAACCGTCTTAAGAAGCAATCATCAGGTGAAAGGACCAGCACCAGGGAAGGTGGGGAGATGTGCCGAGGGGAGGGGAGAGGAGGCTGAGTGTGGCCCCCAGGCCCAGGCACCGTGGCATCTCTTTATGTCCACCACCCACAGACAGGGATGGGAGAGCCAGCCGGAGCGCTCAGGTGGCTTCAGGGCCATGTAGCAGGGCCCAGGAGCTGCTGTTCCCCGTGTTCCGGGTGGCGGGCAAGGGGGCAGTGTGCTAGCAGGATCCACTTTCCCGGAGGCAGGGCTCTATCCTGGGTCCTGGCCTGGATTTACCCCATCCCTCCACAGGGGTCCGAGGTGCCCTCCTGGAGGAAGAGGATGCTGGTGGGTCTGCCCTCCCCATATGCCCACCCGCTCTCTCTCTTGGGCACAGCTCCTCACAGGAGGAAGGGTCTGGACTTCCCTGGTGGCTAGGGGTTAAGATCCCACCTTCCAGTGTGGGGGCGGTGAGGGTTCAATCCCTGGTCAGGGAGCTAAGCTCCCATAGGCCTCTGCAGCCAGAACACTAAAACCTAAAGCAGAAGCAATACTGTAACACATTCAACAAAGACTGTAAAAATAGTCCACACCGGAAAAAAAAAATCTTAAAGAAAAAAAAGAGGAAGCGACATGGAGCAGAGCAGTCTCCATACCACGAGCACCCTGGAGACGCCCCGGTGTTTGCAGTCATGCCTGCGCTGGCAAGACGCCTCTCCTCACAGGCCATGAAATGTGTGCCCGGCCCCTCTCAGGGTGACAGCCAGGGAGGCAACAAGCAACCATTTCGTGGAGAGGAAACTGGGGCTCAGAGTCACAGAGCCTGGTGCCCACAGCCCCCGTCTCCAGGCCTAGGAGCCAGCTGTGAGGAGCCCGTCCCAGAACCCCCTCACACCGTGCCAGGGTTGGGGGGCTGCAGCGTGAAGATGCCGAGGAAGGAAGCAGGGTCTGGCAGACCCAAGGCGGGGCCATCACCTCTTTCATTTGTTCCTTCACCCCTTCATTCATTCACTCACCATCGCGGACATGCCACCGGTGCTCAGGGGTCACAGGGCATCAGTGCTGGCCAAGGCCTGAACACTAAGGACAACCTCCCGAGAGCCAAGGCCCAGAGCTTTCCGGATCCCGAGGCATTTCCTGGGCCAGGACTGGAGACGGCCCCGAGGCCCAGGGTG
>NW_011494651.1:1657673-1663487 GCF_000754665.1 Bison bison bison | reverse complement strand
GCCCTCTGGTGGCCTGTGTGCATTTCAGGCCGATGTAAGAGGCCTCTGTGGAGTCCGGGTCAGCATGCCCACCTCCCCAGGGCCCTGCATGGTGGGATGGATCCAGGCGAGGAGGTCCATATAGCCAGGCCAGGGACCCGGGCCCCAGGGTTGGATGCTGGCTCTGCCAGCGATAGCTACAGGAGCAGGGGCAGGGTGAGAACCCCCAGGCACCCTGGGTACTGGGCAGCACACGTGGGCTCCTCCAATCCTTGCTTGGCCACTGGGTGGCCCTGGAGGTCCTTTTCCTCCCTGACTGTCAGTCTTCCCGCCCTTAAAGCCATGAGGGCCATGAGTCAAAGTCTTTGTTGCTCGTGAGTCACATGGGGTGTGGGGTAAGAATGCAGATTCTCAGGCATTATTGTGGTCAGTGGTCGGCCCTGGTGCTCTGGTTCTTGGTGCCCAAGACAAAGAACAAACACCCCCATTGCTTTTAGGAGATCAACCTGGCAAATAGGATTACGGCTTCAGATGCAATTACATTTCAGACAGTTAATCCAACTTCTTAAGGATGAGTCCCCAGTTCAGAAATGAGCTTTCCCCTCCCCCACATGATTGGCCAGTCATTCTCGGAGAGGCTGGGAAAGCGAGTGACTCAGTCCCATTTTCTAAAGAATACTTGGCTTAAGAGGCATGAAAAATGCATGACGTTAAACGCAGTGGCAGAGTGACGACCAGGAGACACGGAAGTGTTTGCATTAGACAATGAGGCTTCGCCTGCACCCCCCTGGCCCTGTGTCAGCGGCTTTGCCCAGATCAGCCTGGGCTGGCTCTGACTCAAAACTCTTCTCATGAACAGGGGTGGCTGGGGGTGTGGTGGGGGGAGTGGGGTGTCCGCCTGCTCCTTTATTCCTTCAGCTCAGAGCTCCTGGATCTGACTGCAGCCTGGGGCCCAGCTGAGCCCCAAGGGAGGAAAGTCTGGACAACCAGTTGTCCGCAGTCTGAATGGACTGGGGATGAGGACGTCCGAGTAGATCGCGGGGTGGGGAGAAGTCAGGGACTGTGCGCTCCAATAGCCATCTCCCCACCTGCTTTAGTAACAGAGCTCCAGTTTCACCTGGGTCTATGCTGCTCAGCTGAAAGGTTACATTTCCCACCTCCCTTGCAGCTAGGTGTGATCACGTGACCAAGTTCTGGCCAATGAGAAGTAGGAGTATCCAGGAATGGGAAGGGACATGCCCTTCTTTGGCCCTTTGTCCATCTAGCAGCCTGGAAGCAGATGTGATGGCAGAGCTCTAGCAGCCACGTTGGAGGCTGAGGTGAAGGAACACATGCTCAGGAAGGTAGAGCGATGAGCAGACAGGACCCTGAGTCCCTGATGACATGCATGGCCTTTGCAGCAGCCCTAGCTTGCCCACATTTAGAGTTCTTTTATGGGAAAGAAAAAACACACATTTACCTTGTTTAAGCACTGCAGTTTTGAGCTTTGCTGTTATAGGCAGTCAACCCTAGTCAAAGCTGGTATAGTGGGGAAGAAGTCTTGAAGAAGAGAGACCAAGATGAAAACCAGAGGAGTGATCAGGCTGAAAGACTGCATGTGGTTTGGGTGGCTCACACAGGACCAGTGGATGACCGGCTGGGTTGGGACCTGACTCTGGGTTCAAGGTCTCCTGCACGAAGGTAAGGCAGTAAGGCTGCGCCCTCTGGACCAAAGGCCTCGAGGGGCCCACGGGAATCCGATGGATACTGTGGGAGGATGTTAGAAAATGGCTACGGGGGCGACCAGAGCCTGAAGGAATGCAAAGGACTGTCATCTGTCCTCCAAACCCACTGTCCCCTTCTCCCCAGCCTGGGTCTGTGTGCCCACCTGTCCTCTAAGTGGAAACCGGCCTGGCCAGCAGCTCAGCTCATGACCTGGGTTCCCTGCCCCTTGTAGCTGAGGGTGAGCAGAATCCAGCCAGAATCAGTGGAACGTGGGCGGAGGGAATGCAGATGCTGCGTCACGGGCTTAAAAGGAAATTGCTTATTTGGAATTTTCTGCTTCCGCCAAGCAGGATTGCAAATGTACCCAGGCTTATTTGAGCCTGGCTGACTCAGCCGTGTCCTGGGGATGTCCGAGCCACAGGATGGACAGAACCTGCATCCTCCACACCCACAAGTCCACATCTTGTAGCTTACACCTCTGGTTCTCATTACGATATCTGGAAATACTTTGAGTTGTTCCAGGGAGGGGAGGGATGCTGTAAGCCTCTAGTGGGTGGAGGCCAGGGATGTGACTAAACGCCTTCCAGCACCCACCACAGCACCCCCCACCCCGAGAATGATCCAGCCCTGAATGCCTGTGGTGCCGCCATTGAGAAACCCCAGCTCACTCAGGCACCTGAGGGCATAGCGTTCGGCTCTTGCCAAAGACAAGGTCCAGGGTCTTGGTCTGGCTCTTGGAACCCTTTATGACCCGACCCAGCCTAAGGGCTCAGGAGATCAGCGGTCAGAGTCAGGCTGTAGATAGTGGTAGAAAGGAGAGGGAAAGGAGTTTCAGATGGGACAGAATGGAGGAGCCCGGAAAAGGCACAGAGGCAGCGTCAAATCATGGACCAGATGATTGCCTAGTCTCCAGGCTGAATGGCTTTAGAGGAGCAAGTGAGGGGCTCAAAACACAGGCTCTGGGGAGAGAGAGCAAGGGAGGCAGATGAAGTCCAAGTATTTCCTGTCATGCTAATGGAGTAGCCTCGGGTTCACGTTTTCTAAGAGTTTCTGCCTGTTTCTTAAGAGTTTCTGTTTGTTTTTTCCAATCAAGGAGTCTTCAATTTTTCTCAATGTCTTTTTAGCATCCTTGGAGATGAGCTTGCGGCCTTTCTTCTTTGAGCCACTGATAGGACAGGCCATGGTAAGTTTCCAATATTTGATCACCCTCAAGTCCCTGAGCAAGGCCTCAGTTTGCTCATCTGTAAGTGGGTGATAATAAAACCTCCCTCATAGGGCTGTGATGAAGAGTAAACGAGTTAATGACAGTGGCTGTGTTATATAAGTGTTCATTAAACACGGAGCTTTCAGTGTGCCGTGGACACTGGTTATTTCTCCCACCCAACATTCACTCCCTTCTTCCATTTTCCTCTCGGAGCCACTGCTGATGGGAATGGCCCCAACCTGGGCTCCAAAATCCTAGGCCAGCGCCTCCCTCCCCAGCCACAGTAATTGGCCGCAGGATAGGCATATAGCCCCCGCCAGGCCAGCCAAAGGCAATGACAGTTGTTGGCCCCTGGGAAAGAGAAGCTCTCTTTTTCTGTGGTTGTCAACCTGCACGGCAGAACCCTGGAGCAGTGAGGGGCCACTGCCTGCCTGGGATGTGGCCAACTTCTGGGTTAGCAGAATTGACAGAGAGATAAAAAATCACTGGTAAGTTTGTTTGAGCCCTGATCCAGCTATGCCTGAAGCCACACCACCATTAGACTCTGGAGTTACGTGAATCAACAGTTTCCCCTTTTTTTAAATTGCCTACAGCTTTGGCTTCTGTCATTTGCAATGGAAAATATCCTGACTAATACAGGAGTCAGCAAGCTGTGGCTGGGGGCCAAATCCCCAAGCTAAGAACGGATTTTACATTTTTGAAGAGTTGTTAAAAATTAATAAATCAAAGAAGACTGTTAAGAGACTGCATGTGGCCTAGAAAAGTCTAAAATATTTACTACCTGGCCTTTTTTTTTTTTAATTGCTAAATCCTGGACTAATGCATTACTTATAAAAATTCTTAATCTCAATACTTGGTTCACTTATTGTCGTCTTTCCTTTTAGTGGTGAAAGCAATACATTTGCCTCTGAGTGTGGCTTTCATTGCTTTCTGCAAGTTGTGTAAATCAATGGTGGTTAGTTTCTCAACTGTCTGCTCCCATCCGAGTACTGATATGAGGACTTTTCTTTCCATACTCACTGTCCATCCCTGTCTCCACCCTCTGTCCTGTGGGGCTTCTGATGACTATGGAACTTTGAAAAGAGTAAAGAGAAGGTGCTTGCATGGGGAAATTTGGAGAGGGAGTGAAAGGGGCTCGGCCCCCATGAAGAAAGGTAAGGATGTCCCAGCAGGCGCTGATGGAGGCTCTTAGTCCACAGCAATGAGAAAAGGAAGTGCTCTAGCAAAGGCCACCAACTCGGCCTAGTTTGCCTGCGACTATCTGGTTTTAGAACTGAAAATCTCTCATCCTGGGGACCCCACTCTGTCCTGGGCAAGCCAGCACAGCTGGTCAACCTAACAGCCTCTCCTCCGCCTGGGCAAGCACACGGCATCCTCCTGCATGATGGTAATCCTCGGATACTGGATGGACTTCCACGTGACGGAGCACGCCCATGTGACTCTCCAAGGACTGACCTGAACATCTTCCCAATGCCAACGTCTAGTCCTGTCCCCCTCCCTCTGCCAACCTTGAAGGTCGCAGCTCCTTTTCTCTCAATCTCATCTAGCCCAAGGGGCCTTCCTCCTATAGATGGGGCTTCAGCCTCTCTTCTTTCTCCAGTTCTAAGACTCTCAGCTCATAGAGGCTACCTGAATTTCTCACCATGAAGTTCCTTCCGTCTTCAAAGCTAGCAGGGGCACATCAGATCCTTCTTGGGCTTAGAATCCTCTCACTGCTTATCTAGATGGGGCCAACACACATTCGGAGTTGCTGGGGTTCAGGAAACACTTAAGAGTGAAGCCAATACAAGATGCAAGAATGAGGCAGGAGGACGTGCGCGAGAGCGGGTGTGGCCGACGCGGGAGAAGCGGCGGAGCTCAGACTCCAGGCTTGAAGGAGCCCGTGTTCGGTCCCCGCTCCGCAGTCATAGATGCAGCTGCCTCCTGGAAAGTCACTTATTCCACAGCTGCTTATAGAGCCTGCGCTATATGCCAGGTTCCCTCTTATCTTGGGAATAGGGCAGGAGCCAAAGCAGATGTGGAGATGGTCCCCAAGGAGCACCTGTTGTCGTTCAGTCACTAAGTGGTGTTTGACTTTTTTGTAACCCCCCCAGCATCACCAACTCAGTGGACATCAGTTTGAGCAAAGTCTGGGAGATAGTGAAGGACAGGGAAGCCTGCGTGCTGCAGTCCATGGGGTCACAAAGAGTCGGACATGACTCAGAGACTGAGCAACAACAACCTCATGGACTGTAGCCCACCAGGCGCCTCTGTCCATGGATCCTCCAGGCGAGAATATTGGAATGAGTCGTCATTCCCTTCTCCAGGGGATCTTCCCAACCCAGGGATCAAACCCAGGTCTCCCACATTGGCAGGTAGATACTTTACTACTGAGCCATCAGAGAAGCCCTAAGGAATAATTAGGAAACAAATCATGACATTTTGTCTCCAGTGTCACAAAAGGAACATCCGAGTCATGACAGAGAACACCAGTGAGTACATTTGGGAGGAGGAACGTTAGGCCCCCCGGATGCGGGATGCTCATGGTAAGGCCACATAGAACCAGGGAAAGAGCCCTGTGCCAGAGGAGATAGCATGCGCAAGGGCCCTGGGGTGACCTAGCTTGGTGCATTCAAGTAGCAGAAGACAGGCAAGGGGGAGGGGAAGAAGGCTGCTCACATGTGTGATGGAGTTGAGGGGCAGGTAGAGGCCAGAATTCCTACTGCGGGCAGGAACCCCTCAGAAGAAATGGAGTAGCCATCATGGTCAACAAAAGAGTCCAAAATGCAGTACTTGGATACAATCTCAAAAACGACAGAATGATCTCTGTTCATTTCCAAGGCAAACTATTCAGTATCACAGTAATCCAAGTCTATGCCCCAACCAGTAATGCTGAAGAAGCTGAAGTTGAATGGTTCTAGGAAGACCTACAAGACCTTTTAGAACTA
>NW_011494651.1:1656816-1657573 GCF_000754665.1 Bison bison bison | reverse complement strand
TTGGAATACAGAATGAAGCAGGGCAAAGGCTAATAGAGTTTTGCCAAGAAAATGCACTGGTCATAGCAAACACCCTCTTCCAACAACACAAGAGAAGACTCTACACGTGGACATCACCAGATGGTCAACACCAAATCAGATTGATTATATTCTTTGCAGCCAAAGATGGAGAAGCTCTATACAGTCAACAAAAACAAGACCGGGAGCTGACTGTGGCTCAGATCATGAATTCCTTATTGCCAAATTCAGACTTTTGAAGAAAGTAGGGAAAACCACTAGACCATTCAGGTATGACCTAAATTAAATCCCTTATGATTATACAGTGGAAGTGAGAAATAGATTTAAGGGACTAGATCTGATAGATAAAGTGCCTGATGAACTATGGACGGAGGTTCGTGATATTGTACAGGAGACAGGGATCAAGACCATCCCCATGGAAAAGAAATGCAAAAAAGCAAAATGGCTGTCTGGGGAGGCCTTACAAATAGCTGTGAAAAGAAGAGAAGCGAAAAGCAAAGGAGAAAAGGAAAGATATAAGCATCTGAATGCAGAGTTCCAAAGAATAGCAAGAAGAGATAAGAAAGACTTCCTTAGCGATCAATGCAAAGACATAGAGGAAAACAACAGAATGGGAAAGACTAGGGATCTCTTCAAGAAAATTAGAGATACCAAAGGAACATTTCATGCAAAGATGGGCTTGATAAAGGACAGAAATGGTATGGACCTAATAGAAGCAGAAGATATTAAGAAGAGGTGG
>NW_011494651.1:1652981-1655655 GCF_000754665.1 Bison bison bison | reverse complement strand
ATTCAAAAGCAGAGACATTATTTTGCCGACAAAGGTCCGTCTAGTCAAGGCTATGGTTTTTCCAGTGGTCATGTATGGATGTGAGAGTTGGACTGTGAAGAAAGCTGAGAGCCGAAGAATTGATGCTTTTGAACTGTGGTGTTGGAGAACACTCTTGAGAGTCCCTTGGACTGCAAGGAGATCCAACCAGTCCATTCTAAAGGAGATCAACCCTCGGTGTTCTTTGGAAGGAATGATGCTAAAGCTGAAACTCCAGTACTTTGGCCACCTCATGCGAAGAGTTGACTCATTGGAAAAGACTCTGATGCTGGGAGGGATTGGGGGCAGGAGGAGAAGGGGACGACAGAGAATGAGATGGCTGGATGGCATCACTGACGCGATGGATGTGAGTTTGAGTGAACTCCAGGAGTCGGTGATGGACAGGGAGGCCTGGCATGCTGTGATTCATGGGGTCCCAAAGAGTCAGACACCACTGAGCGACTGAACTGAACGGAGGGGCCAGAGGTGCCAGCCCCCTCCATGTGGGTTAACTCAGTCAGACATCAGAACCCCACACGGTGTAAGGGCTATTGCTGGTCTCATGTAGCCATGAGGAAACCCAGGTTGCAGAGCTTGAGCGCTTTGCCTGACGTCACACAGGGAAGAGGGGCTGAGGCCACTGAGCCCCACTAAGGTGCCCTAAGACCCATCTGGGGTCCCCAGGGCACCCTGATTCTGGATAACTCTTCATTTGGGGATCAGCATGTCTCCACATTTGTTGAGTGCCAGAACCCCTTTCCTAGCAGAAGCACCCTGTCTGCCTTCAGCCAATCGTTCCCCCACCCCAAACAGATGAGGGACCCTTGGAGCCAGACCCGGGCCACCACCTTGTTCAGGATGTCTGGAGCTGCAAACCCATTTGGGAGGAGGGGTGGGGGGAGGAGAGATGGGGCTGGAGGAGGCAGGAAACTGCCTGTGTCTTCAGACCTCAGAGCCTTTGGAATGGACCCCGGGGACCCAGGCAGGAAGGGACCTCAAGCATGCGGCCTCTGTGTGTGTACGCACAGACACACGGAGAAGGGTTCATAGAGCTCTTCCACACTAGACTTCCGCCAACCGTGGAGCTATTCAGGAATCCCCTTGGAGATGCCAACAAGAACCCGGACCCGACAGGGCCGGGCCTGGAAGCCGCCCAGACATACCTGCTCGGCCGACATTCGGCCCCGCGGCCAGCAGGGAGCAGCACGACGCTGCGCAGCGGTACCCGAGTCCAGAGAGGCGCGCTCTGCGCCCGGTTCTCCCAGGGAAACTGAGGCCGGGAGCAGCAGGCAGAAGGGGGGGGCTAACCGAGGCGTCTCACCCGCCGGCCGTCACCCCTCCTCTCCCGGCCCCACCACGCCCGGATTGTCCAGGAGCTGCCCGACCTCGGAGGTCTCCCTGCGCGACCCCGATCGAGGTCGGCGGCCGGGGTCCACGGGGCATGAGGTTTGGGCGGTGGCCGAGGCTCCGGGTCGGGGAGAGGCGGCCAGTGCGGGAGAGGTGTGTGTCTTTTATCGAAGTCCAGACATACTCCGCAGGTCCCCGGGATTCGCCCCATTATCGGAGGTGGAGACTGAGGCTGGGGGCAAGGTGGCCCCCGGAATCTGGGCCCAGATGGGGCCACGCTGTCCGCCTCGCAGTCCCAGGGCCCCGCGTGGCCCAGCGTCCCGCGACACCCCCTCCCATCCTGGTCGTGGAGAGCCTGCAGCCTCGCGTCTCACGTCGCCGCCGGGTGGCAGCATCGGCTCGCGCGCCCCAGCCGGCACCCCCCCGCCCCAGCCACTGGCAGCTAGGGCTCGGCCGGACCCTCCGGTTTGCAGGGCTCCGTTTCCCATTCCGTGAAATGGGGTGACATCTGGGGGGCTGGGACGCAGAGAACACTTGGGGGTGAGGCTGCTATAGTCATGTCTCTTTTTCTGTGCCACAGTTTCCCTGCCTGTGAGGCTCTTCAGCGTCCCTCTCATCTATCTGTGAACGCTCCCTGTCTGCTGGCTCTGCTCAGCTGCACCGGCGGCCTCCGATCAGAGGCCGAGGAATGGCCCGCGTCTCGGTAGTGGCAAAGGTTTAGGGGATTTGCAAGGATTAAGAGGGGATCAGGAGCAGGGGGTCGCACAGCAGGGTGAGGGGAGCAGGGCCCTCAGTGTGGGGGCGGGTAGGCTAGGTGGGGCCCAGGCTGGCTGGAAGCGGTGCGCTGCCCCTTCCCGCGCCTGCGAGTTTCAGGCCTCTGTCGGTCCTCTGAAACTAAGTACTTCCCAGTTTCATCCTTTCGCCCAAGAGACGTCCAGATCTGTACCCCCCGAGCAGGACAGGCGTCTGCCCAGGGTGGTGCTTAGGCAGAGGGCCACGGACCGGCCCTCTCCAAACAGAGCTTCAGCCAAAGGCAGGCCGTGTGCCCACCTGGGTGCCCGCTGGCCGGCACTGAGCCAAGTCAGATGCTCCAGTACGCGAGGCACCACGCTGGTTCTGACCTTGCACTCTGGGCACTGCAGAGGAGAAGGTGCAGACCGAGGAGTTCGGAGGTGATGGGGAGAGCAAGCAGGGGATCCTTGGGGTGGGAGCCTCCCACAGAGCCAAGGAACCCACCTCAGCATCCTCCTATCTGTCTCCACCACGGTGCTCAGCCAAACAGCTTCCCAGGGAGGTCATGGAGCCAGTG
>NW_011494651.1:1652373-1652881 GCF_000754665.1 Bison bison bison | reverse complement strand
ATTTCTGAGGCGTAGGGGAAACGTGCCCAGAAGGGGGATGGGTATGGGTGGTCTCTCCCTTCCTCCCTAGAAACTGGAAGCCCAGTGGCTACACCGCCCGATGGGGCCACTCCTGCCGGGCCTCCACTCCCACCCTCGCGGGCCCCTCCCCAGGTGTCTCTTCGGTGCAGCGCCCTCCCCGCGCACCCAACCCCCTTCTTCCCTCTTAGTCTGGGCTCAGCGATCCGAAGGGAGCCGGCCTGGGGAGGGGGTTCCGGGGGAGAGATGCGTTCGTGTGTCACGGGGAAGGGAGGAGAAAAGGGAGGGGAGAGGCCGGGAGCGAGGGAGAGAGAGCGCGCGGCGAGCGAGGAGGGCGGGCGGGAGGCGGGTCCTCCTACCTGGGGCGCGCTCGCTCGCTCGCAGCTCGCTTGCCGGGGCCGCGAGTCACCTGGGGAGGCCGACAAGTGCGGACACATTGGCCGCCGCGGCGCTCGGCGAGGCGCGCACGGCCAATGTGTCCGCACTTGTC
>NW_011494651.1:1650304-1650742 GCF_000754665.1 Bison bison bison | reverse complement strand
CGTATTTCCACATTCCTGAAGCCAGCCGAGTCCTTACCTGTTGAGCTGCGATCTCCTTTAGACGGAATCTGTCTCGGCCTCGCTCGAAGTCGGGGGCGGGGTAGGGGGCGCGCAGGATGACCGCGACGGGGGCGCAGTGTACCTCCATCGCCCGGACGCGCGCTGCGAGCCTACTGTGCGCCGCCAACGGTGGGAAGGCAGGCCGGTCCGGCGGCGGGCAAAGCCAGTGAACAGCCCCGAGGCAGGGCCGGCCGCGCCGCGGCCTCCCAGGCGGAGAGGTAGAAGCAGGCCCGAGAGCCATTTCATCCATCGCCCCTGGTCCGTCGCCTCCTCTGCCATTTTACAGATGGAGAAACCGAGGCCCTGGGGCCGGTAGGGACCGAGGCCAGTGGCCACAGAGGCAGCCTGGAGGCTCCCGCCCCAGCCTCAGTCTGCAGG
>NW_011494651.1:1647754-1650204 GCF_000754665.1 Bison bison bison | reverse complement strand
GCTTGGCCTCCCTTGCGGGTCCTGCCTTCTGCTGCCTGGTCCTCAGCACCCAGGCCTTGTGGCCTTCTGGCGGCCCTGCAGGTGGGTACCTTCGCTCTTCTCGTTGTAAAGACTGGGAAACGATGGGGCAAGGGAGGCCAAGCCACTGTCCACAAGGGTGAGAGGCAGCCGGGACAGGCACCCTGACCATGCCCCTAATACCCACTCCTCAGCAGCGGGCCATCTGAAAGCACCCCTCCCCCAGCTGCGGGAAGGGCTCTGTGAACCCACCGCCACCTACCCAGCCCTGGACAGTGGAAGGAGCTGAAGGGGGTGCCCAGCCTGAGCTCCCAGAGCTGGGGCCAGGGTCCCCTCACCCCCAGTTCTTCCTGAGCCCCCCTCTCCCCTCTGGCAATGGGACTGAAGCTCTGGCTGCCCTGGACAGGATGGCAGCTGGTGTCCGTGCAGAGAACCCAGGGAGTGAGAACAGTCTGTGCGCCCTCGCACCTGTGCCAACCTCCCTGGGAGTACGTGAGACAGCCAGGCGGGGGCCCCAGCTCTATCCTCCGCGGGCACCAAGGAGCCCTGGAGGGGGGACTCCTCCCCTTGGCGTGCCCCTTAAAACATACGCTCGCCCAGTCCTGGGAGGGGCAAGAAGACCGGTCCCCAAACGCCCCTGTGGAAGCACATCCAGGAAGCCAGAGAGTCACCCTGGGGTGGTCTACCAGGGGGAGGGGACTCAGCCCTGGCCCCCATGGCATCGATGGTGCCTGCGTTAGGAAGGGAGGGGGATGCATGAGATGGGGAGCGGGGCAGCTGGGCCAGATGTGGTCTAAGGGGCTCGAGGACCTGAAGCCTAGTGCCCAAGGAAAGGTCTGGGGCTCCACCCCCGTCACACCTCACTGGGTGGCTTTGGGCAAGCTCTTTCACCTGCCAACTCACCTTCCCTCATCTGAAACTTGGGGTAACACTCACACCTCCTGCCCTGGGCGGTGGGAAGGTCAGTGCCGGGGTGGGGGCCTTCGCTCTGGCGGTGAAGGAGGTCCCAATCAAGTCAACCCTTTCTTGTTGCTAATGACATCACAGCCACCGCAGGCACCCGGGGACTCCTCCAGGACCACGAATCACAGGAGTGTGGGTTTTAGGTTCACAAGTGTGGGTTTTAGAGTTCCAAGTAAATATCTGAGATCGTGTATATTGGAGGGACTACTCCGTGATCACAGCCGCCTCCCCCAGCCTGTACCCCCATGTTTTTCAATGTTCAGGGAAGCTTCCCTCACCCCCACCTCGACATGTGTGTTGTGTGTGTGCACACACACACACACGTGCCCCACAGCCCCGATGCCAGTGCAGATGTGCAGCCCTGGGGAGCCTCTGGGCTGGCAAGAGGGGAGAGCTCAGCCCCTGGAATCCTTTTGCTGATTGCGGCCCCACGAGTAGACGTGCCTTGGATTTTGGGCAATTTCAAAACAAATGGCTCTGAGCAACCTGTAGGATGCTGCCCTGGAGGAAGCCAAGCCGGGGCTGGACCGAGCCACCTGGGGTCCAGGCACCCTCTGCCCCTGGAACTGGGGTCATGAAGTCCCAGGAGCAACCTTGCTTCCTGCCCTCCCCATGCTCTTGGGGTTCAGGGGGTTCAGGAGAGGCAGAAAGGCCCAGAGGGATGAAGGTCGAGGCGGCGGCCCCTCCTCCTGGGTGTTAGGGACAAGTCTCCATGCCAGCTCTAGAAGCCAGGAAACCTATTCCCTCTGGGACCACCGGCCCCACGCACAGGCCCCTCTTTTCTTGTCCTTGTCCCTCTTTGTGCCTTAACTCCTGCTTAAAGGATCTACACCGTATAGAGAGACATTCGTATGCAGCTCCGGGTGGGCAGACGAAAGGAGATGGGACTCAAAACCAGCTTTTTGTTTGGGGCTTAAAAAAAAACAAACAAAACACTGGAAGTTCAGAAAAGGGTGTTCTCCTGGGTTGGCTCCACCCCACACCTGTCCCAACCAACCCCTAAGAGGAGGGTAAAAGAGTGAGGTAGAGGAAGTCAGGGTTGGGGGCTTCTGTGCACTTGTTTGGCGGTGTGTTTCCATTGTCAGGCTTTCCAAAGAGGCTCGGAGGCCGGAGCCTGCAGAGATACCGGTGCGCTGGTGCATAGGTGAGCCCTACCACGCTGGGCCCGGTTGGCCATGGCAGTGAGCGTCTGCGACCCACAGCCAGTCTCCCCAGACCCAGGGGCGCACGCAGGCAGAGGCGCAGCGAACACAGTGCATTTGGGCGCACACACCTGCACCCTCACAGACGCGCCCACGCCGCCGCAGGCACGCACAGGCATATGCAGGCACGTGCATGCACACAGGAGCACAGAGCCTCGCACAACACCCCAGAGGAGCGCACGCCCCCGCGCGGTTAGCCCGCCGTGCCTGCCCCCCAGCTGCACCCTCCAGCGCGGACCAGAGCGGTGGGGCTCGCCGGAGTCGGGG
>NW_011494651.1:1645882-1647281 GCF_000754665.1 Bison bison bison | reverse complement strand
TGCTCCTGCTGTCGCCGCGCAGCGCGCTGCTCTCCGTGTACTGCCCGCAGCTCTTTCTCATCCTGTCCAGCGGCAGCTACCTGTGAGTGCCGCGGGCCGCGACGCGGGGCGGGCGGGCGGGCCCCCCTCCTGGGCTTCCGGCGGCGGAGCTGGGCTCGCGGGGAACGCCGCGGTGAGGTCCCGGGGCGGGGCGCCGGGTTCCCGGCACGCGCGGGAGCCGAGATACTTTGGGTCTCCTCGCCGGGCTCAGCCGCCAAGGTTGAGGAACTGGGGCGGGGGGCGGCTGAGGCAGTGAGAGGTTCTGGCTTTGAGGTCAGAGAAAGGGCTGCCCGCTGGAGGCCTGACGGCGCCGGTAGACCGACTGCGCGCACCGAGCGCGAGGTCCGGAGGGCGCGCGGGCAGCGTGAAGATGCCCGGCGCGTCCCAGCCAAAGTCCTGGACCAGCAAGGTCCCCCTCCTAGATAAACCCACGCGGCCCGCACGGCCGTGCCACCCTCTGGAGAGCCGAACGCACACGCCCGCTGCACCGCGTGCACACTGGCGCACACGTGCACAGCGCGTCCCACCAGACAGCACCCAAGCTGTCCCCCGAGTTTGCCGAGGTTTCACGCGGCTTCCTGCCGCGCCGAGCGGCCGGAACTTCACCAGGGGCGAGGCGGGGCGCGCAGTGCCCGCGCGCGGCCGGCCGAGGTGCGCCCGGCTGTCCCGGGCAAGGCAGCGAGAGGCGCGTGGGCCCGCGTGCGCGTCGGGCCGGGCAGCGCCCGCCGAGCTCGGGGAAGCTCCGGGCAGGGCCCGACCGGGC
The DNA here is from genome assembly GCF_000754665.1 of Bison bison bison. Classification (NCBI taxonomy): domain Eukaryota; kingdom Metazoa; phylum Chordata; class Mammalia; order Artiodactyla; family Bovidae; genus Bison; species Bison bison. The sequence continues at coordinate 1,646,479 of NW_011494651.1, read as the reverse complement.
CCAGGGAGCCGAGGGGCGCGTCGGCGCAGCGGTGGCTTCGCCGGATTCTCTAATGGGACGCATATGCCCTGGCCTCCGATTTTAAAAAGACGTTTGATTTATGGAACCGCCGTTTGGGGGAACTGAAGCTGGATGCTACTGATTAAACCTCAGGGCCAGTGCTGCCTCCCCTCCCCCTCCCTCTCCTTTACACGCGGGCCACGTCCGGGGTCGCCTAACGCGGCCGGAGGGGGCAGCCGCTGCCTTCCCGCTCTGTGTGCCACCCCCGCCCCCCGCGCGGCCGCAGTCCTAATAAATCGCCGCTCCCCCACCCCCTTTTAATAGAGACGCAGCCAATTTCTCCTCCAGCTCCTAGGAAATTACTATCCTACCAGTTTTCCTTCTATAAATAGTCGCGCATCTTGAAACAAAAGTTCGCAACCGCAGCCAGATGCTGCGAGGCCCGCGGTTTCCCGGGCTGTGGGACATAATTACAAGGTCCCGGCGCAGAGAGCGCTCCAGGCCCGGCGGGCAGCCCCGGCTGGCTGCGGAGGCATCGCCTGGAGCAGGGAGGGGGGCAGGCCGCCCTGGGCAGGGGGCAGGGCCGGGGGGGGGGCC
>NW_011494651.1:1642201-1645782 GCF_000754665.1 Bison bison bison | reverse complement strand
GGCGCAGAGCCGGGTGGGGACCTCCTGATCGTCGGGGGCTCAGGCTAGCAAAGTGCCAGGCTAGAGAGTCCTGCTTTTGGCGTCCCTCCGGGGTTAGGGGTGAACTCGGGGAGGTCTTGAAATCTCAGGCCCTGGTTCTTAGAGGTGGGAGGTGGAGACGGCTCCTGCTCCCCAGAACCCCCGGCAAGTCTGTCTTAAGCCTTGCTGGAGAATCAGCAGCTACTCTGCTTAACAGATCACTTTCAGGGCCAGCTGGCTGAGGTCTGGCATTGATGGGGCGGTGGTGTCCAGGGATGGGAAACCAGGAGTCCTCCCAGGGTGGTTTGGAGCAAGAAGCCGGGAGGAGGGGGGGTTGATCTTCGGTCTCAGGAGCTGATGAGAGTGGGGTGCCCAGGCCACAGCTGAGGGGCTCAGGGGCAGGTGGTGGCCAGTGTACCTCCACGGACCCAGAGTTTTCCACTCTGGCACCCCAGATCCAGGCCTGCAGTGACGACCATCTGTGCCCACAGAGGCTCGGTCCACACACTTCAGAGTGTGCGCTGCCAGCTTTGTTGGCGGAAATTCTCCTCCGTTGACAGCTTTCCGGAACGTTCCTGGGCTAGTGCTGGGGTCTGGGGTGGGTGGTGGTGGGGAGGGCAGTCAGACAGACTCTGCCCCCTACCCTGCCTTCAGCACCCCCGCCCCAGTGGCGTGCTGGTCTTCAGCACGGGGGTGGGGGGGCAGGGGGGTTGCTGAAGCAGAAACTAACTCCAGGGTTCCCAAGAGTGAGCCAGGGAGGCTCCTGCATCTCTGGGGTTTCCCCACCTGCTGGTGGGCACTGGGCTGACTTGGATTAGGGTTAGGAGTGTGAGGCTCCACGGGGTGGGAGCAGGGCCTCAGTAATGCAAACGAAGATGAGTATGTGAGAAGCCGCTGCAGGGTGTCTACGAGCCCTGGCCTGAATGCAGGTGAGGCTGCAGGTGAGGCGCCCCGGTGCAAAGTGCTTCCATCAGTGTTGAGGGTCAGCTGTAAGGTTAGCTCTGCGGGATCTGCGGATGCCAGGGGCAGGAGGGGCCCTGGGCGGAGGCGTCTTTCTGCTCCAGAGAACTTTCCAGAAGGCATCCATGGCTGGGATCACAAGCACTGGCGGACAATTGATCCTGCCCCTTTCATCTGGGCTGCTCTCCCAGCTCCCCGTCCCGGGCTGTGGTCCGCGCACAGCGAATCCCAGATGCATGCCTGGGCCGCTGCCACTGATCTGGTCGGACGGGTGTGCTGGCCTGGAAGAGCCCTGAGCCCCTGCCGGACTCTGAGCTCGGCCCGGCTGGCCAACCAGGCAGCTGCCTCTCTCCCGTGTCATCAGGACAGGCACTCTCGGGGCCCATGGGGGTCCCCAGGGCCTCTGGGAGGGCAGGTGGGAGACCCCAGGCCGAGGGGAGGGCCCACAGCGCCCGGCTGGCTGGCAGGGGGGCCCGGCCAAGGCCTCGTGCCAGGACGAGGCTGGCCCGCCATCCCAGGCAGGTCCCTGCGGCCTCAGCCTCCTGCTCCCAGATGCGGGGGTTGGCTGCAGTGATCCCCCCAGACCTTCCGGTAGGAGTTTCTCATGATGACCGCCCGCTCTGGGGAGCCGGGTGAGTCATGGTGACGGGGCAATTACTCACCGACCACCTGGCTGCGGGGGGTGAGGGGCGCTCACCGCTGCCTTGCCAAACTGGCCTCTTCCCGGCTCTGCCGCTGTGGCTTTACTGGTGGTGCCAACCGCAGGCCCAGAGGCCCTGTGGGCATGACCCTGGGGGGTGGGGGTTGCTGAATCAGGCCCACTCCCGGGGCATCACCAGCCCAGGCAGGGGCAGAAGGGGGCCACGGGTTCAGGAGGAGCAGCTCTCAGCCAGGGAGACCGTGTCTGTCCAGGTGCAGGAGGAACGCCGCTGGGTGGCCTCTGGGCCTCAGTCTGCTTGTTGTCGTTGGTCGCTTCTCAGGCTCAGGTCAGGCCCAAACGCCACTGGAATTCAAAAGTACCTGTGACTCTGGAGAAGGGTGTGCACACAAGCAGTGGGAGCCGGGGGTCCCGATGAAATCTCAGCCCCCAAGGGACCCCAGCTCAAGAGACACAGATAGAGGCGTTTTGGTCGCAGAGAAGTTCAAGACACTGATGACGTGTGCGTGAGGCTCTGCTGCCACGACAGGGGGAGCGTGCATTTCGACATGGCTCCTTTGACCCCCTGTGTGTGGGGTGGAGGGTCGGCAGGGGAAGGTGGGTCTCCCACGTGCTTCCTCCTATGGCCGCATTAGGCCCTTCAGCGGTGTACTGAGGCCCGCAGGAGAAGGGCCCATTTTCTGACTAGCTGTCCCTGTTGATCCTTGTGAGACCAAGGGGCCTGATGGTGACCCAGATACCAGGCTCACAGCTCTATTATTGCCTGGGTGCATCCCGTAACCTCAGCTATGTCCTCTGTACAGTGAGGGGCAGGGGAACATTAACTCAGAGGAGTGTAAGAATTCAACAAGCAAATGCAGGGATGTGCTCAGCTGGGTATCTGGTATATAGTTAGTGCTCAGAAGATGGGGCCATTTGCAGTTATTAGAAGCAGACAGAGGGGAGCCCTGTGGCTGTAATTGTTCAGGAGAGAGTAATGAACTCTTTAGGGTATCTCTGAGGGCTTCCCGGAGCAGGTGACATGTAGACAGAGTTTTGACGGATGGATAGGAGTTGCCCGGACTAAACAGGAGCATGAGAGAGACTCCCAGAAGGAACAGTACTCACTGTCAAACACATTCACCCCGGGTTTCTCTCGAGGGAGCCTCACGGCGACCTCCTGAGGTGGGAAGACACAAATGCCAGGGTCCAGTAGAGAGACCCTTTGCTGAGGCCACCCATGCCCCAGGATGAAGTCCTGCCAGCTCTGGTCCAATAGGGAGAGGAGCCCGGCAGCTCTGGGCCCAGGCTGAGCCGCTGCTGGGGTGCTCTGGAGCAGGGGTGGGGATGGGGAATGAGGGTCTTGACTGCGGAGAGGTGGGCACCCTGTCAGCTCAGGATCGGGGTCCCTAGAACAGGCTATTCCGTGCGGCCTGAGGGCAGCCCCTCACCTCGTGGGCCCCCGTCCCCCCGCCCCGGGGCTGATAGTGGGGCTTCAGCTGACTCTTGAGGCCTCCAAGTTGCAAGGCCCTGGGTCCGGCTCAGATAGGGCTCCGCTCCCCCCCACCACCCCCACCCCCAGCAAGGGGACGGGAGCCCGGCGCCCTCCCTTGTCAGATGAAACCCGGGCCCAGGGCTCCCTCAGCCTGATGAAAGGGTCATTGTGTGGCGCGGGCCGCCCGCTGGCCAAGGACAAAACCAGCATTTGTCCTCCTTCCCTGGCTCGGGGTGGGGGCCTCCCCCCAGGCTGACCGGCGGGAGAGGGGGGTGGGCACAGGTGCGCGCTCTTCCCTCTTCCCATCTTCCCCATCTCCCTCACGGAGGAGCCGCTGCAGTCGCCCAGGCACCCCCTCCCAGTCTGGCCTCCCACCCAGAGCATCCACGGCTTCTGGGCCAGCCCCGCGGTTGGCAGGGAGGCAGTGAGCTCTCTGGCCCTGGGGGCATACAAGCAGATGCGGGAGGGAGG
>NW_011494651.1:1636021-1641973 GCF_000754665.1 Bison bison bison | reverse complement strand
GGCTCAGGGATGACGGGGAGAGGCCAAGCAGATGCGGGAGGGAGGCTCAGGGATGACGGGGAGAGGCCTCGCCCGGAAGGAAGCCAGCACTCCTGGTCCTCCGTGCAAGGCAGCCACGTGGCGTGGCCGACCTGCTCTGTGGATGGGCTGCTGAGGCCCCCGGCAGGTCATCTCGCAGCCTCAGCAGCAGAGCACCGACCAGGCTTGGCACCCTGCCCACCGAAGCCTCGCCCAGCCTTGGGCTGGAGCAGGTGGCCTCTGAGGCGCCCGGGACCCCAGAAGAGCTTGGCCTGAGGCTGTGAGTGGAAGACACTGCAATTCTGCAGTAGCCACTGCAGCCGCAGACCCTAAAGCCTGACAGCTGCCCAGAGCAGGCCCCGGGGGACTTGGCCCTGCCCAGCAAACAGCTCCCCCGCATCAACAGAAAAAGCCCAAGTCAGCAGTCCTGGTGGTCCCAGCCCAGTGACACCTGTGGGCTTTCATCCCTTTCTGGAGCCACTTACCAAGGCCACCCCTGCTCCCGACCCTTCCCCACGTGCCTCCTGGGCCAGAGGTATTCCTTGTGCTGGAAAACCCCAGTGCCATGCCCACTGGAGCCATGAAGGGGCCACACCCTGGTGGGAGTCTGGGTGGGGGCTGGGTTCGCCCTCCCATGGCACCTGGCAGTGTTGCCAAGGCTGCTGAGGGGTCCAGAGCCGGGACGTAGGCCCTCAGTGAACCAAGCTGCAAAACAGATGAAAAATGCTTTTGAATGGGAATTCCTTCATCACCTGCTCCGTGGGCCCCTGACTGGGGACCAGGGCTTCGCATTCCGCTTCTGCGGGACCAGGGCTCCTCGGAAAGGCTTACTCTCACATCTGGGGTCTGCTCTGAATCTGTTTCCTCCTGGCCTGCCAGAAAGGGGAGCTAGGAAAGGCCCCCCACTTGGAGAAACCTGAAGGTTAGAGCTGAGAGTAACTCTCTAGGTCATGCTCAGTGGGGCTGAGCCCAGACTGAAGCTGAATCTGCTTGACTCTTGGGCTTCCCTGGTGGCTCAGCTGGTACAGAACCTGCCTGCCAGTGCAGGGGATGCAAGAGACCCCGGTTCAAGCCCTGGGTTGGGAAGACTCCTTGGAGAAGGAAATGGCAACCCACTCCAGGACTCTTGCCTGGAAAATCCCCATGAACAAAGGAGCCTGGGGGGCTACAGCCCATGGGATTACAAAGAGCCAGACACGACTGAGCATACACACACACCTTGCCTGACTCTTAGGTTCTGTGCTGCCTCTCAAGGCGTCCTGCTCATGTAGGCTTCCTGCCTGCCACAAACTCCCCTACCCACCAATTCCCTGCCTGTAACCTCACATGAGTGGAGAAACCAGCTAACCCAGCTGGCTAGCACTGTCCGCTGACCAGGAGTCCTGAGAGTCCGAGTGAGGGCTGCCTTAGATTTGGGGCCAGCGGGGATGCTTTCCCAGTGGGTGCGGGGAACCAAGAAGGCCTGTTTCCTGCCCTGGGTCTCTCCCTGCCTTGGGGCCCCAACCTTTCTCCTCTGAGACCAGCTTGAGCAGAGAGGAGGTGGCCCTAGCTTGCCAGCTTGTGACCTCTGTTGGGTCAGCATGTGTACGGTGCCCTGTGCCAGGGACTTGAGGCAGCCTTGTGGGCAACCCTGCCTCCTTCTGGACTTCAGTTTCTCCCTCCAGGTGATGGGGCTAGATGCTCAGGGACCACCCCGCCCCCTCCAGCCCTCCCGCCATCAGCTGGCGGACTTCCAGCATTGCTAGCTCACTCTGCACACCAATATCGCCCATTCAGCCCCTGCGCCAGGGGAACAAGACTGGCCGCGTTGCTGTTGTTCAGTCACTCAGTCGTGTCCGACGCTTTGCGACCCCATGGACTGCAGTACACCGGGTTTCCCTGTCCTTTGCTATCGCCTGTCGCTTGCTCAAACTCATGTCTGTTGAGTCAATGATGCCATTCAACCATCTCATCCTCTGTTGTCCCCTTCTCCTCCTGCCCGAAGTATTTCCCAGCATCAGGGTCTTTTCCAATGAGTCAGGTCTTCGCATCAGGTGGCCAAAGTATTGGAGCTTCAGCTTCAGCATCAGTCCTTCCAATGAATATTCAGGGTTGATTTCCTTTAGGATGGACTGGTTGGATCTCCTTCCAGTCCAAGGGAGTCTCAAGAGTCTTCACCACAGTTCGAAAGGATCAGTTCTTCAGCGCCCCGCCTTCTTTATGGTCCAACTCTCACATCCATACATGACTACTGGAAAAACCATAGCTTTGACTATACTGGTCACATGCACGGCTGTAATTGGGAAGCTCACTTCCTTCTCCATCACTGAGCCAAGCCCTGTGGTACCCACAGCAGGAGCCCTAATCCATCAACAGTGATGGTAGACCAGAAGGTGACCTCTGACCTGGGTCCTAGAGAATGTGCCAGAGAGGAGAATGGTGTCTGTGGCAGCAAGATGGCTGGGAGAGGGGGGTGGGGGCCTGGGGGGCGTGGATGGCGAGGAGGTGGCCCTGATTAGAGTGGGGTGGGGCAGTGGGGGGCGAGGGCTGCGTGGAGGCAGGGCAGGGGGCCCCAGGCCCGGGGAGCTGCAGGGCAGGCGTGAACTGCTTTCTTCTGAGCTAAGGGAAGACCCTGGGTGCAGAGTGACAGGTCGGGGAGGGGAGGAGGCTGGTCCGGCCAGCCTCAGAGGGAGGGGTGCCCGGGGGAGGCGGATCGGCAGGGCTGCTGGGAGGCCAAGTGTGGGAGGGGAGCCCTGTCAGCACCCAGCCTCCGAGAGGCCAGGCCTGTGGTTGTGGGATTGACCGCTGGTCCCCCAGCGCCTAGCGCAGCACTCGGCTCTCAGCTGGTTCCCAGTATACACAGGTCGGATGGCCCAATGGCGGCTTGCGTGTCTGGGGCCCAGCAAAGCCCACGGACCTGGTCAAGGCCCCCTGCCCAGCAGGGGCAGAGGCCTCCCGGCCCCAGGTGTGTTGGCACAGGTGGCCCAGGGGGTCGCCGGGGGCTGGATGACAGCCAGGCTCCCCAGACTCCCATCTTCCCAGGGTGACTGGCAGGAGACCCGGGAGTGTCTGGGGGCTGCTGACACCCCCCTGCGGAAGCAGCCAGATCCGTCCCCTCGCTGCCCCCATCCTCCCGGGCCTGTCCTGCGTCCCCTGTCCCCGGCTGCCCCGGGTCAGCTCCGCGGCAGGCAAAGTGCTGGCTTGGCGGCCCCCACGAACCATGTCCCTGGCCCCGCCCTGGCAGGGTCCTCTCCTCTCATGGTACCGCCGCCCCCGGGGAGTGGAGCTTGGGGTCCTGCCTGCCCAGGTTCCCATGGTGACCCTCCTGAGCCTCGGGTCCTCGGACTGGGCTGGGATGGCGGTGGCCTGGGGGGTGCCCAGGTCGTGTGCCCAGGGGTTGGCCGGGCCAGGAGCCCAGGGCTGGCGGTGAAGCTGGTGTCAGCTGCCTTGGGCTCGGCCACTCCCTCTGTTCCCAGGGGTTCAGAGCACACAGGGACTCTGGGTTCATCTCCCAGGGCCCAGGGGACCCCGGGGACAGCGGCCTGGAGATGCCAGCCCAGGGCTGTGTGGTCAGGCAGGGCTTCGTCCCTGGCCGCAGCTCCCGGAGGGGCTGTGTAAGGGACCGTGCCCTCCCTGCCCCCTCCCCCTCCCCAACCCCTGTGGGAAAAGGAAGCCATTTCCTTCCATGTGGCTCCAAGAGCAGGCAGGGGCTGAGGGCTGATGACCGCAGTGGCTGGGGGGGTCCCCCTGGACGTCTAGCTTCTGCCCCAGCAGTGGGCATAGGAGGGAAGGCTCCCCCCGGGGCCACCCCATGCTTGCTGCTCAGCCTGGTGACTTCTGGAGACTTCTGGCGGGAGGGGTGGGGCAGGAGAAGATGGCAGGAGCTGAAGGATGCTGAAGGGATAGGCAGGGCCTGGGGCCGAGCCAGTAGTGGGGAAAAGGCTGCAAGCCCACTCTTGGCTCCCAGACCAAATCCCTTCCAGGTGGCTGGGCGGCTGGGGCCAAGGTCCTGCCCCCTCCTTTAACCCAGGGCGGGCTGCAGGAGACAGGGCTGGTGCTGAGGACCCCGGCCACCTGGGTCAAGCCCTGGGCAGCCCTGAGCTCGGGGAGGTGTCCTGAGGGGGCTGGCCCCGGAAGTTGTTCAGGGCAGTTGTTCGGGTCACTACAGCCAGGCCGCCAGGGTTGGAGCAGGTGGTGAAGGCGCTGCTCCTGGGAGGTCCTCGGCTGGGGAGGCCCCGGTGGCCCAGGACTCCTTGGAGGGAGCAGTCCAGAAAGAGGGCTGCTTTAAAGAGACGGGGGTGGCGAGGGCTGTGCAGGGGCGACTGATCCAGAGGGGGTGCCCAGCTTTGGGGGGAGCAGAGGGCGGACCGTGGAGCGAGGGAGAGCCTGGGTGGGTGGGGCTCGCTGAGTCACTGTCACTCGGAGATGCTGAGTGGCCAGGGCAGGCCCCCGCCCACACCTGCTCCTGGAAGAGGGACCCTCCGGGACGCCGGCCTGAGGCGCCTGGGTTGGGGACTGGACCTCGTCATCTGCCCATAGGGGACGGCTCGTTGTCCACTGTCCGACGGGAGCGTGCCCCCCAGACCTGCTGCTCAGACTGTGTCCAGGGTGGTCAGGAAGGCCGTGGTGCTGGCCAAGCCACTAAGCGCCCAGACTCCCAGCCTGGCCACAGGCCTACGGGGCCTGCCAGCTTCCTCCCACCTGTCCCGCCCACCTGTCCGTCCATCTGTCTGTTGTGAGGTTTCAGACTGCATCCTGGTCACCCAGGCCTGCAGGTGCCCCCGCATCCAACAGGTCTGGGGCATTGGGGCCGAGCCCCGGGCTGGGGGCCTCATGCCTGCTTGGGCCTCAGCTCGTGTGGGCCCTCAGGTGCCCGGGCACCTCTAGGTATCAACATCCCCACCTGCACCTAGGGGAGTGACGAGAAAGGTCAGGGCTCAGGCCTGGGGAAGGTCTGGGCACAGCAGAGGGTGCAGGAAGCGTGGCCGTGGCCTGGGCAGACAGGAGCTGCTGAATCGCAGCCCCTAAGGCCTCCTCAGGAGCCTGGCGTCGACGCGCCCACGTTGGGCAGAGGAAGGGAGAATGGAGGAGAGACCCAGGTGGGCTTCTTGGAGGAGAGGGCATCAAGCTGGGCCTTGAATCTTGCCTGGCTGCTGGAGGAGACAGGGTGGCCGGGAGGGGCAACTGTGGCACAACGTGGCCAGAACCCCGGGAGTGTCGTGAAGGGCCTACATGCCCAGCAGAGGTCGGCATGTTTCTGAGTTCGGAGGTCAATGTCCTGAGTGACCGGGTGAGGTTCGGACTTCACTGATTTGGCTGACGTGGGGGCTGGATGGATCCTCCAGCTCCTGGGCCAGGGAGGGCCTGGGAGAGCACGGGTTATGCGTGTCTGCCTCTGGTGGCTGCAGCCCCTCCCCAGGACCCCCTGCCCACCGCCTGCTCTCTCTCAGGCTGCCCAGTTTCTCTCCAGGGTGGGGTCCCTGGATGCCAAGCCAGGAATGCCAGTTATGCGGGGAGGGCGGGGGGCCGCCACCCGCCGGGGGCGCGAGGGAGCCGGCGGACGCCGTGCTCTCTTCCCCGGGAACACTGCGGGCAGCAAGCTGAGCGGGGCAGTGGCCTGGAAAGACTGCAGCCCGGGGACCCGGGCATGGGCAGCCAGCCCGCAGGAGACCCCGCCCGCGAGTGGGGGCCGTTTCCCACAGGGGACGGATGGGTAAACTGAGGTTCCCAGGGGCCAGCAAGAGTCAGGGGCTGAGCTGAACCCGAACACAGGATCCCGACTTGGAGAAGGCTCTAGGATCCAGCTGCAGGTACCTAGATGGTTGCCCAGCCCCACTGCACGGATGGGACACTGAGGCCTGGGTGTGGTGGGGGGGCCATTGGGGACCCCTCCTCCCTGCCCCCCACCACGGAGCTCCCCACGGGGTGTCCTCTTGGAATCGCAGTCTCCCCCTC
>NW_011494651.1:1634818-1635921 GCF_000754665.1 Bison bison bison | reverse complement strand
GGTAGGGCACACCCTGAAAAGACCTGCTGCAGATGGCGTGGGACACGGGGAGGAGGCTGCTCGGGAAGGATGGTCTTTTTGTCCTGTGGCCCCCTCCTCTCTTCTGGTGCAGGCCCTTTGACAGGGCAGGCAAGGGGATGCCTTAGATGGCCTGCCAGACTTCAGTAAAGTCAGCCCTCTGCACATCCCCCCACCCCCCAATTGTCCCGGGGGTTAAAGCACTTCCTGATCCAGTACAGGAAGAAGCCATTTTGCCAGCAGAGGGCTGACTGTGCCTTACTATCAGATGAGAAAACTGAGTCTCAGAAGAGTAGCCTTGGAGTGGCCTTCCCGAAGTCTGGGGACGTCCCCAAGTCACATGCCTCCCCTCAAGCTAGCCTGGAACCCCAGCCGGGAAAGGAGATGAGCAGATTCAAGGCAGATTCAAGAGCGGGGGCGAGTGGGCTGTGTGCCCCTGGGCCTTTGCACCGGCTGCACCAGGCTCCTAGCCTGCTACTCCATTCCCTCCTGATCCCTCCTACCAAGGAAGGCTGTGGAGACCCTGCTGGTACCGAGCCCTGGGTCTGTGATGGTCTGCAGAGTGCTCCCTGACCCGGAAGACATCCTTGTCCACGTTTGACAAGCAGGAGCACCGAGGCCACCATGCGTCCCTTACCCCGACTCTGCCCCCGGGGCCCTCCTGGGCTCCAGAACTGAGAGCCTCTTCCGGCTCATCTGTGGCTGGGAAGTTCTGGGCCAACCCCTGGCCACCCGAGGCAGAGGCTGGCGGGGACGCAGCCGTGGGTGGGCGTGGGGGCCAGGTGCCTCCCTCCCAGGTATTTGCCCAGTTACTTCCTGGACAAGTGGACCCAGGCTCGCCTCCCTGGCTGATCGCAGATAATTAGAACATTCTTCAAATATTTTGCTGGAGGATGCCCGAGAAGGAAGAATTACAAAGCGCCCGGGGCCAGGAACGTGGGCTGGAGGAGCTCTGGGCTGCTGGGCCCCCCCAGGGCCAGGCCAGGCCAGGGTTGGGGGCCTGGAGGGAGGCAGGATCTGGTTCAGCTCAGCCAGCCTGTCCCTGCCTCCCAGGGAGCTGGGGGCAGGGCTGGGGTGGGGAGGGG